>NC_073360.2:49842500-50161115 GCF_027580225.2 Misgurnus anguillicaudatus | reverse complement strand
CTGCTGGGAAAATCTTTCGGGTTTGACCAACGGTTGGAGAAATTTTGGGGTTTGACCAACTGTTTGGTTCTCCAGAAGGGCCGGGAGGATGGGGCTTAGTCCTGGTGGGGGAGTGCTTAAGAGTGGGATGGCAGGGACCGAACGGTGCGCCGGGTACGAGATCCAGGGTGTCCGTCACGGGGGTCCAAAGCCGGCCTCGGGTGCACGGTGGTCGGGTTGACGGGGCGAAATTTCCCGGGGTCGTATCTCGGCCGGGGAAGGGGGGTACGGAGACGGTGGTGGGGTCGTTGGAAAGGGCCCCTCCTGGAGGATGAGGGACCCAAAGGGCTAAGGTCTCGGTCTTAAGGTGCCCGAGCTACGGCCGTTTTAAAGGTGCAGCGGTGGAAGTCCGTATCTCCGGCCCCCGGGGTCGCACGGACCAGAGGCTGGAGTCCCCGGAAAGCCCCCGAGAGAGACCTTTCGAACGAGACTGGCCGCGCCTCCGGCGGACGAACGAAGCGGACGCTACGGGCGCTGCGAACTCCGGACGAGCGTTTTTTTTTTTCGAACCGCCGTATCTCGCAGCGGAAAGGGTCGGAGGGTCGAGGGCGGGCTCGTTCGAAAGGTCCCCTCGGGTAGAGCGACCGACCCCGAGCCGGGCGACGTCCTCGGACTTAAGGCGCTCCCGAGCAGCGGCAGTGGGAAAATCCGGAGACGGCCCCCCGTATCTCCGCCGCGCGGAAGGGGCCAGTAACTCGCGCGTGGGCTCGTTCGAAAGGGCCCCCTCCGGCGGAACCCCCGACCGACCCGAAGTTCGAAGGCCCCCGGGCCCGAGGCGCCCGAGATACGGCCATTCGAAGTTTTCCGAAATTCGACCGGAAGTATCTCCGGTCCCCGGGGTCGCACGGACTCGGGGCCGGCGTCGCCGAAAAGCCCCGGGAAAGTCCTTTCGAACGAGACCGGCCGCGCCTCCGGCGGACGAACGCAGCGGACGCTACGGGCGCGCGAACTCCGGACCAGCGTTTTTTTTTTTCGATCCGCCGTATCTCGGCCACGGAAAGGGTCGGAGGGTCGAGGGTGGGCTCGTTCGAAAGGTCCCCTCGTGTAGAGCGACCGACCCCGAGGGCGACGTCCTGGGACTTAAGGCGCCCGAGTTGCGGCCCGTGGGAAAATCCGGAGACGGCACCCCGTATCTCCGCCGCGGAAAGGGCCAGATTACTCGCGGGTGGGCTCGTTCGAAAGGGGCCCATCCGGCGGACAAATCGACCCGAAGGTCGAAGGACCCCGGGCCCGAGGCGCCGGAGCGGCGCGGTAACGAAATTCGGATATTCGACCGGAAGTATCTCCGGTCCACGGGGTTGCACGGAACTCGGGGCCGGCGTCGCCGGAAAGCCCAGGGGAAGACCTTTCGAACGAGACCGGCCGCGCTCCGGCGGACGAACGCAGCGGACGCTACGGGGCGCGGCGAACTCCGGACCAGCGTTTTTTTTTTTCGATCCGCCGTATCTCGGCCGCGGAAAGGGTCGGAGGGTCGAGGGCGGGCCTCGTTCGAAAGGTCCCCTCGGGTAGAGCGACCGACCCCGAGGGCGACGTCCTCGGACTTAAGGCGCCCCGAGCAGCGGCCGTGGGAAAATCCGGGAGACGGCCCCCCCGTATCTCGCCGCCGCGGAAAGGGCCAGATACTCGCGGGTGGGCTCGTTCGAAAGGGCCCATCCGGCGGACCAATCGACCCGAAGGTCGAAGGCACCGGGCCCGAGGCGCCGGAGCGGCGCGGTAACGAAATTCGGATATTCGAACCGGAAGTATCTCGGGTCCACGGGGTCGCACGGAACTCGGGGCCGGCGTCGCCGGGAAAGCCCCGGGAAAGACCTTTTCGAACGAGACCGGTCACGCCTCCGGCGGACGAACGCAGCGTAACGCTACGGGCGAGCAAACTCCGGACGAGCGTTTTTTTTTTTCGAACCGCCGTATCTCGGCCGCGGAAAGGGTCGGAGGGTCGAGGGCGGGCTCGTTCGAAAGGTCCCCTCGGGTAGAGCGACCGACCCCGAGGGCGACGTCCTCGGACTTAAGGCGCCCGAGCAGCGGCCGTGGGAAAATCCGGAGGACGGCCCCCCGTATCTCCGCCGCGGAAAGGGCCAGATACTCGCGGGTGGGCTCGTTCGAAAGGGCCCATCCGGCGGACCAATCGACCCGAAGGTCGAAGGACCCGGGCCCGAGGCGCCGGAGCGGCGCGGTAACGAAATTCGGATATTCGACCCGGAAGTATCTCCGGTCCCCCGGGCCGACCGAGGCGCACCCTCCCGGCCGCGGACCCGGCGGGTTCCCCCTTCGCGGGGGACGGTAGGGCGAACAGGTGCCATCAGTTATATAGCTAAGTCGATCGGGGGTTGACCAGACTGTCGGAAGAGGCAAAGCTCCAGAACCTAAGTCGATGGGGTTGACCAACTGCTGGAGAAGTGGAAAGCTCCAGAGCCTAAGTCGATTGGGGTTGACCAACTGTCGGAGAGGCGAAAGCTCCAGAACCTAAGTCTATGGCAGGAGAAGCGAACGCCCCAGAACCTAAGTCGATGGGGTTGACCAACTGCTGGAGAAAGTGAAAGCTCAAGAGCCTAAGTTGTTGGGGTTGACAAACTGCTGGAGATGGCGAAAGCTCCAGAGCCTAAGTCGAATTGAGGTTGACCAACTGCTGGAAACGCGAACGCTCCAAAACCTAAGTCGATTGAGGTTGACCAACTGCTGGAAACGCGAACGCTCCAAAACCTAAGTCGATTGGGGTTGACCAACTGCTGGAAAATCTTTCGGGTTGACCAACGGTTGGAGAAATTTGGGGGTTGACCAACTGTTTGGTTCTCCAGAAGGGCCGGGAGGATGGGGCTTAGTCTGGTGGGGGAGTGCTTAAGAGTGGGATGGCAGGGGACCGAACGGTGCGCCGGGTACGAGATCCAGGGTGTCCGTCACGGGGTCCAAAGCCGGCCTCGGTGTGCACGGTGGTCGGGGTTGACGGGGCGAAATTTCCCGGGGTCGTATCTCGGCCGGGGAAGGGGGTACGGAGACGGTGGTGGGGTCGTTGGAAAGGGCCCCTCCTGGAGGATGAGGGACCCAAAGGGCTAAGGTCTCGGTCTTAAGGTGCCCCGAGCTACGGCCGTTTAAAGGTGCAGCGGTGGAAGTCCGTATCTCCGGCCCCCCGGGGGTCGCACGGACCAGAGGCTGTAGTCCCCGGAAAGCCCCGAGAGAGACCTTTCGAACGAGACTGGCCGCGCCTCCGGCGGACGAACGAAGCGGGACGCTACGCGGGCGCGCGAACTCCGGACGAGCGTTTTTTTTTTTCGAACCGCCGTATCTCGGCAGCGGAAAGGGTCGGAGGGTCGAGGGCGGGCTCGTTCGAAAGGTCCCCCTCGGGTAGAGCGACCGACCCCGAGGGCGACGTCCTCGGACTTAAGGCGCCCGAGCAGCGGCAGTGGGAAAATCCGGAGGACGGCCCCCCGTATCTCCGCCGCGGAAGGGGGCCAGTAACTCGCGCGTGGGCTCGTTCGAAAGGGCCCCTCCGGCGGGACCGACCGACCCGAAGTTCGAAGGCCCCGGGCCCGAGGCGCCCGAGATACGGCCATTCGAAGTTTTCCGAAATTCGACCGGAAGTATCTCCGGTCCCCGGGGTCGCACGGACTCGGGGCCGGCGTCGCCGAAAAGCCCCGGGAAAGTCCTTTCGAACGAGACCGGCCGCGGCCTCCGGCGGACGAACGCAGCGGACGCTACGGGCGCGCGAACTCCGGACCAGCGTTTTTTTTTTTCGATCCGCCGTATCTCGGCCACGGAAAGGGTCGGAGGGTCGAGGGTGGGCTCGTTCGAAAGGTCCCCTCGTGTGTAGAGCGACCGACCCCGAGGGCGACGTCCTGGGACTTAAGGCGCCCGAGTTGCGGCCGGTGGGAAAATCCGGAGACGGCACCCCGTATCTCCGCCGCGGAAAGGGGCCAGATACTCGCGGGGTGGGCTCGTTCGAAAGGGCCCATCCGGCGGACAAATCGACCCGAAGGTCGAAGGACCCGGGCCCGAGGCGCCGGAGCGGCGCGGTAACGAAATTCGGATATTCGACCGGAAGTATCTCCGGTCCACGGGGTTGCACGGACTCGGGGGCCGGCGTCGCCGGAAAGCCCAGGGGAAGACCTTTCGAACGAGACCGGCCGCGCCTCCTGGCGGACGAACGCAGCGGACGCTACGGGCGCGCGAACTCCGGACCAGCGTTTTTTTTTTTTTCGATCCGCCGTATCTCGGCCGCGGGAAAGGGGTCGGAGGGTCGAGGGCGGGGCTCGTTCGAGAAGGTCCCCTCGGGTAGAGCGACCGACCCCGAGGGCGACGTCCTCGGACTTAAGGCGCCCGAGCAGCGGCCGTGGGAAAATCCGGAGACGGCCCCCCCGTATCTCCCGCCGCGGAAAGGGCCAGATACTCGCGGGGTGGGCTCGTTCGAAAGGGCCCATCCGGCGGACCAATCGACCCGAAGGTCGAAGGGCACCGTGCCCGAGGCGCCGGAGGCGGGCGCTGGTAACGAAATTCGGAATATTCGACCCGGAAGTACTCTCGGGTCCACGGGGGTCGCACGGACTCGGGGGGCCCGGCGTCGCCGGAAAGCCCCCGGGAAAGACCTTTCGAACGAGACCGGTCACGCCTCCGGCGGACGAACGCAGCGTACGCTACGGGCGAGCAAAACTCCGGACGAGCGTTTTTTTTTTCGAACCGCCGTATCTCGGCCGCGGAAAAGGGTCGGAGGGTCGAGGGCGGGCTCGTTCGAAAGGTCCCCTCGGGTAGAGCGACCGACCCCGAGGGCGACGTTCGAATCCGCCGTATCTCGGCCGCGGAAAGGGGTCAGAGGGGTCGAGGGTGGGCTCGTTCGAAAGGTCCCCTCGGGTAGAGCGACCGACCCCGAGGGGACGTCCTGGGACTTAAGGCGCCCCGAGTTGCGGGCCGTGGGAAAATCCGGAGACGGCACCCCGTATCTCCGTTGCAGAAAGGGCCAGATACTCGCGGGTGGGCTCGTTCGAAAGGGCCCCTCTGGCGGACCGACCGACCCGAAGGTCGAAGGACCCGGGCCCGAGGCGCCGGAGCGGCGCGGTAACGAAATTCGGATATTCGACCGGAAGTATCTCCGGTCCACGGGGGTCGCACGGACTCGGGGCCGGCGTCGCCGGAAAGCCCCGGGAAAGACCTTTCGAACGAGACCGGTTCACGCCTCCGGCGGACGAACGCAGCGGACGCTACGGGCGAGCAAACTCCGGACGAGCGTTTTTTTTTTTCGAACCGCCGTATCTCGGCCGCGGAAAAGGGTCGGAGGGTCGAGGGCGGGCTCGTTCGAAAGGTCCCCTCGGGTAGAGCGGACCGACCCCGAGGGCGACGTCCTGGGACTTAAGGCGCCCGAGCACGCCGTGGCACGAGGGTGGAAAATCCGGAGTTGGCCCCCGTATCTCCGCTGCGGAAAGGGCCAGATACTCGCGGGTGGGCTCGTTCGAAAGGGCCCCTCCGGCGGACCGACCGACGACCGAAGGTCGAAGGCCCCGGACCCGAGGCGCCGGAGCGGCGCGCGGTAACGAAATTCGGATATTCGACCGGAAAGTATCTCCGGTCCACGGGGTCGCACGGACTCGGGGCCGGCGTCGCCGGAAAGCCCCGGGAAAGACCTTTCGAACGAGACCGGCCCAGCGCCTCCGGCGGACGAACGCAGAGGACGCTACGGGCGAGCAAACTCCGGACGAGCGTTTTTTTTTTTTTTCGAACCGCCGTATCTCGGCCGCGGGAAAGGGTCGGAGGGTCGAGGGCGGGGCTCGTTCGAAAGGCCTGGGACTTAAGGGCGCCCCGAGCAGCGGCCGTGGGAAAATCCGGAGTTGGCACCCCGTATCTCCGCTGCGGAAAGGGCCAGATACTCGCGGGTGGGCTCGTTCGAAAGGGCCCCTCCGGCGGAACCGACCGACCCGAAGGTCGAAGGCCCCCGGACCCCGAGTCGCCGGAGCGGCGCGGTAACGAAATTCGGATATTCGACCGGAAGTATCTCCGGTCCACGGGGTCGCACGGACTCGGGGCCGGCGTCGCCGGAAAGCCCCGGGAAAGACCTTTCGAACGAGACCGGCCGCGCCTCCGGCGGACAAACGCAGCGGACGCTACGGGCGCGCGAACTCCGGACCACAGCGTTTTTTTTTTTCGATCCGCCGTATCTCGGCTGCGGAAAGGGTCGGAGGGTCGAGGGCGGGCTCGTTCGAAAGGTCCCCCTCGGGTAGAGCGACCCGACCCCGAGGGCGACGTCCTCGGACTTAAGGCGCCCGAGCAGCGGCCGTGGGGAAAATCCGGAGACGGCCCCCCCGTATCTCCGCCGCGGAAAGGGCCAGATACTCGCGGGTGGGCTCGTTCGAAAGGGAGCCCATCCGGCGGACCAATCGACCCCGAAGGTCGAAGGACCCGGGCCCGAGGCGCCGGAGCGGCACCGGTAACGAAATTCGGATATTCGACCCGGAAGTATCTCCGGTCCCCCGGGCCGACCGAGGCGCACCCTCCCCGGCCGCGGACCCCGGCGGGTTCCCCCTTCGCGGGGGACGGTAGGGCGAACAGGTGCCATCAGGTATATAGCTAAGTCGATCGGGGGTTGACCAACTGTCGGAGAGGCGAAAGCTCCAGAACCTAAGTCGATGGGGTTGACCAACTGCTGGAGAAGTGAAAGCTCCAGAGCCTAAGTCGATTGGGGTTGACCAACTGTCGGAGAGGCGAAAGCTCCAGAACCTAAGTCTATGGCAGGAGAAGCGAACGCCCCAAGAACCTAAGTCGATGGGGTTGACCAACTGCTGGAGAAGTGAAAGCTCAAGAGCCTAAGTTGTTGGGGTTGACAAACTGCTGGAGAGGCGAAAGCTCCAGAGCCTAAGTCGATTGAGGTTGACCAACTGCTGGAAAACGCGAACGCTCCAAAACCTAAGTCGATTGAGGTTGACCAACTGCTGGAAACGCGAACGCTCCAAAACCTAAGTCGATTGGGGTTGACCAACTGCTGGAAAATCTTTCGGGTTGACCAACGGTTGGAGAAATTTTGGGGTTGACCAACTGTTTGGTTCTCCAGAAGGGCCGGGAGGATGGGGCTTAGTCTGGTGGGGGAGTGCTTAAGAGTGGGATGGCAGGGACCGAACGGTGCGCCGGGTACGAGATCCAGGGTGTCCGTCACGGGGTCCAAAGCCGGCCTCGGGTGCACGGTGGTCGGGTTGACGGGGCGAAATTTCCCGGGGTCGTATCTCGGCCGGGGAAGGGGGTACGGAGACGGTGGTGGGGTCGTTGGAAAGGGCCCCTCCTGGAGGATGAGGGACCCAAAGGGCTAAGGTCTCGGTCTTAAGGTGCCCGAGCTACGGCCGTTTAAAGGTGCAGCGGTGGAAGTCCGTATCTCCGGCCCCCGGGGTCGCACGGACCAGAGGCTGGAGTCCCCGGAAAGCCCCGAGAGAGACCTTTCGAACGAGACTGGCCGCGCCTCCGGCGGACGAACGCAGCGGACGCTACGGGCGCGCGAACTCCGGACCAGCGTTTTTTTTTTCTATCCGCCGTATCTCGGCCGCGGAAAGGGTCGGAGGGTCGAGGGCGGGCTCGTTCGAAAGGTCCCCTCGGGTAGAGCGACCGACCCCGAGGGCGACGTCCTGGGACTTAAGGCGCCCGAGCAACGGCCGTGGGAAAATCCGGAGACGGCCCCCCCGTATCTCCGCCGGGGAAAGGGCCAGATACTCGCGGGTGGGCTCGTTCGAAAGGGCCCCTCCGGCGGACCAATCGACCCGAAGGTCGAAGGCCCCGGGCCCGAGGCGCCAGAGCGGCGCGGTAACGAAATTCGGATATTCGACCGGAAGTATCTCCGGTCCACGGGGTCGCACGGACTCGGGGCCGGCGTCGCCGGAAAGCCCCGGGAAAGACCTTTCGAACCGCCGTATCTCGGCCGCGGAAAGGGTCGGAGGGTCGAGGGCGGGCTCTTTCGAAAGGTCCCCTCGGGTAGAGCGACCGACCCCGAGGGCGACGTCCTGAGACTTAAGTCGCCCGAGCAGCGGCCGTGGGAAAATCCGGAGACGGCACCCCGTATCTCCGCTGCGGAAAGGGCCAGATACTCGCGGGTGGGCTCGTTCGAAAGGGCCCCTCCGGCGGACCGACCGACCCGAAGGTCGAAGGACCCGGGCCCGAGGCGCCGGAGCGGCGCTGTAACGAAATTCGGATTTTTGACCGGAAGTATCTCCGGTCCCCCCGGGGCCGACCGAGGCGCACCCTCCCGGCCGCGGACCCGGCGGGTTCCCCCTTCGCGGGGGGACGGTAGGGCGAACAGGTGCCATCAGGTATATAGCTAAGTCGATCGGGGTTGACCAACTGTCGGAGAGGCAAAAGCTCCAGAACCTAAGTCGATGGGGTTGACCAACTGCTGGAGAAGTGAAAGCTCCAGAGCCTAAGTCGATTGGGGTTGACCAACTGTCGGAGAGGCGAAAGCTCTAGAACCTAAGTCTATGGCAGGAGAAGCGAACGCCCCAGAACCTAAGTCGATGGGGTTGACCAACTGCTGGAGAAGTGAAAGCTCAAGAGCCTAAGTTGTTGGGGTTGACCAACTGCTGGAGAGGCGAAAGCTCCAGAGCCTAAGTCGATTGAGGTTGACCAACTGCTGGAAACTCGAACGCTCCAAAACCTAAGTCGATTGGGGTTGACCAACAGCTGGAAAATCTTTCGGGTTGACCAACGGTTGGAGAAATTTTGGGGTTGACCAACTGTTTGGTTCTCCAGAAGGGCCGGGAGGATGGGGCTTAGTCTGGTGGGGGAGTGCTTAAGAGTGGGATGGCAGGGACCGAACGGTGCGCCGGGTACGAGCTCCAGGGTGTCCGTCGCGGGGTCCAAAGCCGTCCTCGGGTGCACGGTGGTCGGGTTGACGGGGCGATGTTCCCGGGGTCGTATCTCGGCCGGGGAAGGGGGTACGGAGACGGGGGTGGGATCGTTGGAAAGGGCCCCTCCTGGAGGATGAGGGACCCAAAGGGCTAAGGTCTCGGTCTTAAGGCGCCTGAGCTACGGCCGTTTGAAGGTGCAGCGGTGGAAGTCCGTATCTCCGGCCCCCGGGGTCGCACGGACCCGAGGCTGGCTTCCCCGGAAAGCCCCGAGAGAGGCCTTTCGAACGAGACCGGCCGCGCCTCCGGCGGACGAACGCAGCGGACGCTACGGGCGCGCGAACTCCGGACGAGCGTTTTTTTTTTTTTTCGAACCGCCGTATCTCGGCCCGCGAAAAGGGTCGGAGGGTCGAGGGCGGGCTCGTTCGAAAGGTCCCCTCGGGTATGGCGAGTGGATAGTGCCACGGATAACCAAGCAAAGGAGACAGTCGTGTACTTTTACGCGAGATAAGGATACGTCGCCTCCACTGACGCGTGAGACCAACGTCGTGGATAAGTACGTCGCCTCCACTGACGCGTGAGACCAACGTCGTGGATAAGTATGTCGCCTCCACTGACGCGTGAGACCAACGTCGTGGAGAAGCACGTCGCCTCCACTGACGCGTGAGACCAACGTCGTGGAGAAGCACGTCGCCTCCACTGACGCGTGAGACCAACGTCGTGGAGAAGCACGTCGCCTCCACTGACGCGTGAGACCAACGTCGTGGAGAAGCACGTCGCCGCCATAGACACTTACCTCAAAAGTAGTTGCAGATGCTGTCAGACCTTTTTAGAAGTGTGTGATTGTACAAAACTCCGCAACTGTAGCTTGGTCTTAAAAGCTGCACGTGTTATATTCTGTATTTTATTCCGAAAACTGAAATGTTATTATGTATTTATAAGTTACCATTGACTTTTATTTTAGGTTTAGAATAGACCAATTTTAACTACGTGTTATAAAACCTTTCTACTAGAAAATGCCAAAAGCAAACATACAGTAAGTGCCCAATTAACTGTGGCTGTTGTTATATCTAGGACAATACACATTTGCCACTGCAAATTTATAATCCGTTATATTGCAAAATGCAAATGTTTAATAACATTGCAAATTTACACACTTAGCTGTATGTTACACGAGCAAATTTAATAGTTTAAATACTAGGTGTTTAATATTCAACACGTAAATTAAATAATTACAATCTATATTGTTAACTTTTACTCTTGATACTTTTATAGACCTTGATGTGAATAATTTGTAATTTTCCATATAGATTTACCTAATTTCTGAAATAAAGAAAAATGACACAACTTTGTACATTGTGGTGCAGTTTCAAGCCTGTATACATATACAACAATAAATAACTATATAACAAGTATCCACAGTAAACTATTAAAGGCGGAGTCCACGATGTTTGAAAAACGCGTTGGAAAAGGAGACGGGCCGACTACCAAAACACACTTATAGCCAATCAAATCAAATAAAATGCCGGGTTGCGTATGTGTGGGGCGGGTCTATCAACAGAAGGTCCAGATTCTATTGGGTGTAGGGGCGTGTTTGTTTAGGTGATTTCAAATATCAACATTGGCTTTCAAACATCATGGACTCCGCCTTTAATACGTCAGCTGCTACATGGACATGCTGCAGGCTACAATGACTCATGTGCATCATTAAAATGGGGATTAAAGTGTTAATGATTTGTTTGCCCTAGATAAAACTAAAAACAAATAATTCACAACTAATGGCTTAATTTAAATACTTTTTTTTCCTAAACATATTTTTAAAATGTGTAAAATGTTTGGACTCAGATCTTGTTGCTTTTACGTTTTCACCAGCAGGTGGCGCAATATTATGTGTTTTGAGCGCTTTGAAACAGTGAATCATTTGCGCACCCTTCTGCTCGGGAGTGTGAATCAGATAATCTAGCTGCGTCCGAAACCTCTACCTTGTTCACTATTTCTTATATAACAAATGACAATTTAGTCCACTATATGGGGAAGAAGGGAACGAAAATGAGTGAGCGATTTCGAAACTGACGTAAATACCATGCGTCAGAGAGCTGTCGCAGAGATTCGTCATAAACCCTTACCTGTGTGGCTTCATTGATTTTACTGAGAAACGGTACATTTATTTTCTTACTGTTGGTCACATTTGTCATGTTTATTGTATTAGTTATTAATAAAGAGAACAAAACCACTGCTTGTCATATTTGTTTACTGTTGTTTATTTATTGTTTTATAAAAAATTGTATTATGTTTTAAATATAATAAATCGCAGTTAATTTTAATGTGTTTATTTGTAAAAAGTAGAAAATTATTGACAACTAAACAATTGTTTATAAGCGTAAATTTGTGGTGTTCACTGTCAGTATATCCTTAAGCTGATTCCACATAAGCATTCGTCACCCGTTATAGTGCACTATATGTGGATAGGGAGCGGTTTTGGACACAGCTTCTGTTCAAAATGTAAATTATTTTATCCCATTAGGCTTTTTTAAACATGGCACCTCTAGTGGTAGGGAAGAAAACTACACCTATTAACCCAAAATAACCCTTGTTGTCTGTTTTTCACCTTAAACCTGTTTTTGGATTACACTTGGACTGCCTTTTAATAAAATGCTGCATGTGCATCCTTACACATATCTCTCAGACAGTACCATTACAATTTGTGTTTTTTTGGAAAGTAGTCTGTCAATTCTTAAAACTATCATAACCCAGTTTATCATTGTTTTGTCACTGTTTGAATATTATGAACTATAAAAATAATGAACTGGAAGAAATAATGTACAATGGACACAGTGTTTTAAGTACTTAATTTGAACTACATTGATAACACTTAGCAACAACAACACTAGGCTTTTTGCCATAAAACCTATTGTCAACATTGCGTCAGGTAACAATGCTAAGAAATAAGGCATTTATAAAGGCTAGTGATGAAAACACACATACACGCAGATGTTGCGAAAATGCCATTAAACAAAACTCTCAGACGATTAAATACTGAGAATCATAAAACCACCGTTTAAATGTGTTAACAATTACATACGTTAACAGAATTCAGTACAACACTGCAACATACCGGTTCCAAAAACATTACAAATACAAAATTACCAAATTAGACCTAGTAAGCAATTTTGTTCTTTACAAGTAATAAGAAGAATGTTGCGCAAATTGTGTAAACATGATGCACTAAGACTAAGATGCCAACACAGGCCCGGTTGTTCTTTACAAGTCATTTTTTGGTAGTGAGGGACATGACCAGGTAAATTTTATACATTCAGTTTTACAAAACCGCAACAATAATGCAAGAATCTGTGTCAAAATGTCAAAACTGAAATTAAGATAAATTGGACATTACAGGCTTATCCATACGACACTGATGTTTATGGAAAAAGAGATAATGAAGATAATGGAGAGAATGAAAAAACCTCAGCAGGACCATATGTGTGCAAATTCTTGAAAAAAAAGTGATCCTATTGTATGACCAAAACATTAATCATGCTTGTACATGAAACTTCGACAGAAATGAATCAAGGTATGCCAAAATGTGGGGACTGCACAACTCCAGAAATCATGTACTCATTAAATTTTTCATAAGAACTATGAATTGGCAGCCTCAAAATTAATCCACATGTATTGGCCTCTGGAAATTGTCTTTGTTCCTTATCTGCATGAAGGAATCCTAATGTTGGCAACTCATCAAATCCATGTGGAGGAATCCGATTGGTGCCCGTGCTAAACATAAGGACATCCTCCAAAGTAATTTGTATGTTTTCATTCCAGGGCAGCACAGCATCTCCACCTGCAAATAAAATTTGTTTTTTTTTAACAAAGTGATTCATGGCAAAATTGTTGAATACTTCACATAATCAGAACCTAAGTTAAGTCCTTAATAATTTTCTTTGTCAAGTTGAAAACCTTTTATCTGCTTAATAGCTAGATTGTTTTTATGTTTTGTCATAAAATCAAGTGTTAATATTTCCATAAACATTTGTATGAAAATAGCCTTTCCAAAAATATTTGTAGATAAACAAAACATTCTCTTTAATCCTTGCATGTTTTGATGCATATTCTTGGCTTGGTTGAGCGACCACAAAACTGCTTTAAAAATAGCTGGTGAGGACCTATATAAAATAAATAATTTGCCACAAGATGCCACTGTTTATATCAGTGTTACAAAATAAGTATTTACATAATTCTATACATTTTGTGGTTTCTTGGACAGGGATTAGTCTATGCCAGGACTAGAGATCAACCGATATCTGTTTTTCTATATTTTCCCCGATATTTGAGCATTTTCCGATGATCGGATATCTGTTTTGTAATATCGAATTGACCAATAAGTGAGAGAATTGACAATTGCGCGCTGGACGCATCTGAAGAGAGGAGCTCACAGCAGCAGCCTGCACAGCAAATATGACGGCGGAGTGACGCGACTTTATTAAAAGTACTTTGAGTATACTTACTTTGCATATGAGGCATTTATAGCACAGCTTATTTGTGCATTAATGTATGTTATGTTAAATAAGTTGATATATTAAAAGCAATGTATGCAGCTTCTCCAAGAATAGAGACGAACTCACAGAGTCACGCTGATCCATAAAATCCGCTCGCAATAACGACGTAGCTTTGCATGAATAAAACAACCATGAATTAATGCTTTGTGGAATTAAAAACTCTAAATTAAATTAGTTTTTCTTTTATTTATGCTTATCATTAGCATAGTAAAATCACGTTCATATTGCTGTTCACTTAAGTTACCGGGGTTGAAGGCCTGAAGCACAGCCACCACATGTAGCTAACTTTTAACAAGATTTACCCCAAGTTATGTTAAAATTTCCCAGATAAACATTATTTTGCTAAAATATCTAAATAAATGTCTGTTGATATTAATTAATGATTTATTACCTCCGCAAGCGGTCACAGTTTGATACAGTTAATGTGTGAGTAAATGCATAGATAACAGCCATTTCATAAGCTATAACAACAAAATATTAATTATTCTGACATCAAATTACATTACCAGTTAAGAAATTCAGTGATATATAAGCCATTTTGTTTGTTACTTTCCTGAATGTAGTATTCCAGTCAGTGATTTCATTTGTCGAACCTCTTTGCTAACTATTGGTTGGATTGCTGAAGGCTACATGTTGCTAGTCAAGACAAATATATTACATCCCAAAAAAGGCACGTAATCCACCTGTTTTACTATATGTAGAATATGCAGCCAACTCCGCTAAACTTTTCTCTCTCTCCCGCTCCCTTACCTGGCAACCTTAGCGCGAACTTTGGATCAGTCCATTTCTGACGAAATGATAGGGGTGTTTGGAATGGTCCATGTATTTGGAATACAGTTTCTACATTATTCATTAAATTAATATTATTCTTCACTCTGTCAGACCCCTCTATTTATTACTTTGTATGCAAAGAGGGAGTGATTGTGATGATGATTATTATTATAAGGGTCTGTTCAGTTCAGTAGTGTTGTAGTAATTATGTCAAAATCAAAAGTATAACAGTAAATAAAAATCGGTTCAGCATATTGGTCATCGGGCACATAAGCATCCAAATATTTGTTATCGGTATCGGTTTAAAAAAAATTATTATCGGTCGATCTCTAGCCAGGACTAGGCCTTAGTTTAATTAGGAAACATAGTATCCTTCCTTACATTACTTGTGTGCATTTTAACACAAAACAAAGCGTACTGATATATTTTAAGATATGTTTTTAGTTTGGACAGCCTCTACATTTTTTTAGTCTAGGACTAGTGTAATCCTTGTCCAGGAAACCACCCCATGTTTTTGTCCTTAAAATAAAATTGACCATTACTGTGAGACAATGCCCAGGAAATGAGGGGGGAAAAACTGTTTTTTTTGTACAGTATATTTGCAGACAATGGTGTAGTAGACCACAACAAATTATGTGAATCACTATATTTTACATTAAGTGTTAAACACTACATGTGTCTTCTGGTAAGAGTGCATACCCTCAAGGTCTATGAGCCAGTCTCGCCACTGGCCAACTGCACGCTCCTCCTCCACCCGGCGCGTGCTTCCTTTTTCAGAATAACAGACCTTAAAGAGGTCTGTTATTTGTTTTGCCGTTAGCGGTGCAGGGGGACCTCCAACAAACAGATCTCTTAGGCACGGGTTATTTTTTAGTGCCTGTAGCACTCCCAGAGTTTCCAAGCCCTCCTTCAATCTACTAAAGACATTCCACAAAGTGATATCAGTGACTTGATACATTACTACCTGGGTGTACAAACCAACATTCAGGACATTTCCCTGCTTAACAAGGTTATGCAGATAATCACTTCAACAAACACACAACATATGGTTGTTTGATATTAACATTATACTGCACTCTATAATGCTTGATTCTGATTGGGCAGTCACAACATGTGATTTTATTCCGAGATGAAACAGCCATTTGCTTACTGACATTAGGAAATAATAATAATAAAAAATAGGCTCATGCTGCGTCCGAAACCGCCTACTACATACTATATAGTACGCGAAAAGCAGTAGGCGAAGCGAGAAGTATGTCCGAATACATAGTATTCGAAAAACAGTATGCGAAAAGTACCCGGATGACCTACTACTTCCGGTTAGATTTTGCAGTGTGCATACGATGGACGCTACACTATCCCATGATGCCCCGGACGAGGAGTTATCCAACGAAGAAGAAGAGGCACGCGGCTGTTTTCGCGCTGAAATGACACGACGTGATGACGACGTATGTCACGTGATGTAGCAACATGGCGGATGTAGTACGTCCGAATCTCATTCATACTACCAGGATTCATACTATACAGTACCTACTGTTTTAACGCCAAGTAAGTAGGTACTTCATCTAATTCAGTACCTACTATACAGTATGCAGTTTCGGACGCAGCCTCAGTGTTTCCCCTACCATTATATAAGGGGGGCGCCCCGCCCTCCTAACGTCTCAACCCGCCCCCCTTGAAGGTCAAGTATATTTTATTTGATTTTCTTTATAGCGCCAGATAACAATTTGTTATTTTATTAAACAAACTAAATAGCCCTCAAGTAATGTGTTATTTATCTTATTTCTACGATGGCATGTCTTTTTGTCTGTGTTTGCGCGTTTAAAATTATCCAATTGAGTGCGCACATTTATATTTTACTGTTCTGCTTAATTCACTGAATGCGCGCTCTGTCATGTTGCGTGCAGCGCACGCCTCATAACTGAAAAGGTGAAGGTGTTTTCCCACACACACACACGCGCGCATTCTCTCCCTCTCTATCATGCTGTACAGTAGCTATATGCTATAACTCTGTGTAACATTAACAGTATATGCTGTCATATTTCTGAATTTGCATCGATTTGTGTGCGCTACGCGACCAGGGCTTGACATTAAAACACCCGCCAAATGTAGGTAGATTTTGGTTGTGGCGGTTAAGACAGCCAATCCCACTTGCCACTTTGGCTTGTTAAATATGTTTTTTTAATTGTAGTTTTCTTAAAAGATATGCGAAATTATAAACAATGCGCAATGACACTGGGAAACTACAACTCCCGTGAGCACTCCCTGCACCCTGCGCAACGTACTGAGACGCGCACGCGATGCAGCGGAGGCTCGCCTTGCGGACCAAGCGCCAATGTTTTACCAGAGAGAGCGCAAAAGCTGATGGATTTGCGAATGCACGGAACGCAGTCTGAGCGCATACACGCACACTTTGGGAAGGAGAACACAATTGCATGGAAGTGACTGAAGAGATTTAAAGTGCGTGCACACTCTCTGGGCAAGAGCGGAGAGAAATTCATAGCGCACACCTAAATGCACACGTCCCAGTTTTGTCCGAAATCAAAGGAAACCCACAAGTGGAGAGGTTCGCGCACATTTTAATGTAGGCTACTTTGTGCAAAAATAATACCCTCTCGACATTTGCCATTTAAAGTTTTAAATAACTTTTAACAGCAACCATGATCAAGCATATACATTTTACTGCTGTTGTTAATAAATATTTCAAGTGTTTGTCTAGAGTTTTTGTGTTTATCTTTTTAGTTAATCTTCTACACCGCGCTCCACTGTTAATATATTAAAGTTAATCTATTTATGCCTTTCTAGCATGTTTTTCATGCACCTAAATATATGATATGATCTATACTGATATTAACAGCTAAATAATGTAGTCTTAACTTGGGTGGTCAGTCTGCATTTGAAAGTCAATCTGCATCTAATCTAGCTAAATCGAGTACAATTACTCAAAGTCATTTTAGGATGCCATAGTCAAGTTTAATCATATAAAATGTATTTTACCAGCAACAAAATTGTTGCAAGTGAAAATCCTGAGTGGGTAGTAACTTTGGAAAACAACTAGCCGCTTTGGCTGGTGAGCAAAAAGTTATTGTCAAGCCCTGTACGCAACATACAATTAAACTCACATTTGAAATAAAAAGCTCATAACACAAAAAGACATGATGAGAAAACAGCAGTAAGGCTTCAATGTAAATGTATGGTTATTTTGTCAGACAATTATTAATCGAGTTTATGTATCAGGATTTCAGCAGAGTTAAAGGAACAGCTGGTTGGATTAAACTCAATGTGTGACTGCATCGTGTTTACTCACTACTTTTCTGTCTGTCTGTCTGTCTGTCTGTCTGTCTGTCTGTCTGTCTGTCTGTCTGTCTGTCTGTCTGTCTGTCTGTCTGTCTGTCTGTCTGTCCAACCAACCCCACCCCCGAAGCTGTAAAACACTGAGGCTTATAAAAGTAATCATACTTTTAATGTAATATGTCCAAAAAACAGTATTTATAAATGGCCAGAAAACAGAATACAGTGGATCTGAAGCGAAAGTATTTAATGTCTAGATAACACATGGTGAGAACATTTGGTTAATATCACTCTCACTTTTGACGGAGGTTGTATTTAGCAACTTTTATATATACACGAGTGCCACATATTTACTTGTATAGCAACTAAATGTGTACTATGTGGAATAATACACAGCAAGCAGTCTTAATATCACAAATAAATCCCTTCAGGGTGATACAAGTCACTTCAATGTAATGTTGGGGTTCAGTTTACCCTGTCAGTATTTATTTTGTGATAACCAGTTGGATGCACATTATCACTTACTTAACCCTCTGGGGTCTAAGGGGTTTTTAGGGCCCTGGGGAAGTTTTGACATGCACTGACATTTGTGCTTTTTTCAGTTGCTTAAAAACATACTAATGGCAAAAGTCTCATAACACTGTGTTCATCACAAACTGGGCTACAATATCATATAATCAACATGTATGTATATGTTTGTATTTTTTAAGGAGAAAAATGTTTATGCGTGGTTTTGAAAAAGCTAAATTTTTAAGTCATTGATATAAGTCCACAAAACTCATTCTAAACATGCTTTCCCAAGACTTTTCAAAACATGATCTAGTAGTCTAGAGTTTTTTCTTCAAAATGATGTGAAAATCATATGGCCTACTCATTCACATAAAGCAAGATTTTGATTTACAATTTCGAAGACAATTTTGCTTGGGAAAGGCTGTATGCGTGGATGCGGGAAAGCTCCTGAATAATCAGTGATTGACAGCTGAGAGACAAAAGGGTTGCATAATGAGCCACATAATGAGCCTTGTGGGGATGTTCAACAGGAATGTAACTTTCTCTGTAGTAATGATAAGGTTTACTTTTTAATATAATGTAAATACACACACACACATTATATATATTTCTATTGAAATATTTTCTATTAATTTCACAAGTATAAGTTACCTTTTAAAAACCATAGTAGCCTAATCATAGTAAAGGTACTGTTTGGCTATCGTAAAGTGAACACACTTCAACACAGGGTTAGTGTTTGGTTGGCCAGCGAGAGGTTTACTTTTGTACCGTAAAAAGCTCAAAAGAACAACTGCCTATCGGTGTCTGGACTCTTATTTGTGTTTTTGTAATCATTAGAAACACAACAAGGGACACGCGTGATAAACCTATCAATGTTTGTTTACAGTCGCCGCCATTACCTCACGTGTTGATCATGAATGCAGTGAATGTGTGCACACGCAAGTGATCCTGTGTTTAAAGGAATAGTCTACTCATTTTCAATATTAAAATATGTTATTACCTTAACTAAGAACTGTTGATACATCCCTCTATCATCTGTGTGCGTGCACGTAAGCGCTGGAGCGCGCTGCGACGCTTCGATAGCATTTAGCTTAGCCCCATTCATTCAATGGTACCATTTAGAGATAAAGTTAGAAGTGACCAAACACATCAACGTTTTCCCTATTTAAGACGAGTAGTTATACGAGCAAGTTTGGTGGTACAAAATAAAACGTAGCGCTTTTCTAAGTGGATTTAAAAGAGGAACTATATTTTAAGGCGTAATAGCACTTTTGTGAGTACTTCGACTCGGCGCAGTAACACCCTCCCTCTCCCATTATGAGAGTGAGAAGGGGAGCGGACTTTTCAGGCGAGTCGAAGTACTCCCAAAAGTGCTATTACGCCATAAAATATAGTTCCTCTTTTGAATCCGCTTGGAGGGGCGCTATGTTTTATTTTGTACCACCAGACTTGCTCGTGTGGCTGCTCGTCTTGGGTGGGAGGGGCGTTGATGTGTTTGGTCACTTCTGGCTTTGTCTCTGGGTGGTACCATTGAATGAATGGGGGTAAGCTAAATGCTATCGAAGCGTCGCAGCGCACTCCAGCGCTTACGTGCACGCACACAGATGATAGAGGGATGTATCAACAATTCTTAGTTAAGGTAATAACATGTTTTAATATTGAAAATGAGTAGACTATTCCTTTAATAAACATGCTGTGCGGAGATATGCGCTTAGACGCAACTAAATAAGGATTGTACTGTTTGTAATCGCGTATTTTATAAGAATACCAAAAAGCGCGTCGAGTTTCCTTACTCGTGTGTTTGTGTATGTGCGTTCCCGTCGCGTCAACTGTTTGACGGAAGACAAAGAAAACACTCGCTTCTGGAGATACTGACACACATACGCAAGTAAATAAGGATTTAGATGTCATGTTTGGTGCAATCGGATGGAACAACAAGGAATGGAGAGAATGGATTGTGGATTGCGTATCCATTGACTGCAGAAGGCACGAGTCATGCATATGGATGTTTCTGCTCGTTCACTTCAATGGCGCCGGGGTGTGGCGATCTCCAACAGCAAATCGAATTAATGTTGTGAGGACAGACATTGTTGAAAGTGCTTTCCGAGCATTTAAAAGAAAGCAATTCAATCCTAAAATGAGACTTGATGTTGTGTTCGTTGACACCTGTGGTCTAGGTGAAGGGGCTGTGGACAATGGTGGACCCACCAGGGAATTTTTGACCCTGCTACTGAGAGATCTATTGAACTCTATTACAAAGCACAACATTCTGTTTTTATTGGGAGTGGACAGAAAAAAACTAGACACTGTAACGTTTTAAATGATGTATAAATCATATCTGTATGTCAAAAATCAGCAGAGTACTTTAAGTCTCTTTGTGGAGTGATTGAAAAATAAAGAGTTTGCGGCGCCCGCGCCGCCGTCGACCCCAGAGTGTTAAGTAACAAAACTAGATGTTACCAAACCTTATTTAATCTCAAATGGACATCATTTTGGTTCATTAGGCACTATAAAAACACTTACTGCCTCAAAGGTGCATCAAGTCTTCCTTCTAGATAATAATTTAGGGATGACGACAGTATATCATCACGGTCACTCAATGTTCTGATGACTGTCAGGGACCCAAGAAGTGAAAGGTTATTGGCTGCCACATTTGCAGCTTCTCGTGTCTCCTCCACAGTTTTGGCTTCTTGAATCTGTAATGAACAAATAATTACTTTATTAGAAATTTCTCAGTACAAAATGTGTGTAGATGATGTTTTAAACTTTCTTAGCCCAGTTTGTGATTAGGGTAGTTTCCAGGCGTTGTTTTACATCACACTTAAGCTGCTGTTTAAAACCAGTTACAGTACAGAAACATACTAGTTACTTCTTTACTGTTGCAAATCATATTTTGTCATCATAATGAAAATGAGTACTATCCCATCATAAGAATTCTCACAGTGCAGCACAATGCTATAGAAACACAGAAAAAAGAATGCCTTCATGAATTTGACACCGGCCTTTTGTAACTGTTGTCTAAGGTCAGCATCGTCCACCTCCATGATGTCAACAGGGGGGCTGGGTTCTCCAATCAGTTGGCAGAGTAGTCTATTAGAAAAAACAGGGGGTCCGAGTCCTCCATGAACTAAACAGACAGATAATATCATACCAACAATTCGGTAGGTGCCTCTGCTGAGTCCTGTAAATATAAAATACAATTTGTAGACATCTTTTATAATGTTGTGTAAGTTCTGAAGATAACATACAGCCTCATTTGGACAGTAACTAAAGCAACAGATCAGGGAGTAGTTAAGCATATAAGTAAATTGACCTGAACAGGACACAAAAACATGCAACGATATAATCAAATACTTGTCAAACATATTCTGTAAATTGTAATCTATGAGCAATTCTGTAACGTGCTTACCTATAGAGTCTAGCCCTAGATTTTTCACAGATGCCGGCCCAACAAAGAAATGCGAATTCAATAGATCTCTCAGTACCAGGGTCAAAAATTCCCTGGTGGGTCCACCATTGTCCACAGCCCCTTCACCTAGACCACAGGTGTCAACGAACACAACATCAAGTCTCATTTTAGGATTGAATTGCTTTCTTTTAAATGCTCGGAAAGCACTTTCAACAATGTCTGTCCTCACAACGTTAATTCGATTTGCTGTTGGTGGCGCCACGTGAAAAAGAACATTTGAATGCAAAGTGCGTAATACATCCTTTATGTTTGAATCTAAAGGACTCAGAGAAGAATGTTGAGAAAGTGTAGAGCGTGAAGGAGACCATGGAGGTATGGGTGATGGAGACCGTGGAGACCCTAAGAGAGACCGCGGAGGAGACCACAGAGGAGACGGTGGAGCATACCACAGAGGAGACTGTGGAGGAGATCCAGACGGAGGCGTAGGCGGCGGGGGAGTCCCAGACGGAGGCGTAGGCGGCGGAGGAGTCCCAGACGGAGGCGCCGGCGGCGGAGGGGTCCCAGACGGAGGCGCCGGCGGCGGAGCGGTCCCAGACGGAGGCAGCGGCGCCGGAGCAGTCCCAGACGGAGGCGGCGGCGCAGTCCCAGACGGAGGCGGAGGCGGCGGAGCAGTCCCAGACGGAGGCGCCGGCGGCGGAGCAGTCCCAGACGGAGGCGGCGGAGCAGTCCCAGACGGAGGCGGCGGCGCAGTCCCAGACGGAGGCGCCGGCGCAGTCCCAGACGGAGGCGGCGGCGCAGTCCCAGACGGAGGCGCCGGCGCCGGAGCAGTCCCAGATGGTTTTGTTTTTGAGTAAAGTAATATCACACTTTCCAAACCATTTGTATTACCATTGTATTGCATAAATGTAAGCATTATAAAACATTATTTGCATAATTTTATTTCTTAAGATTAACTAACCTGACCACCATTTATCCAGTGAATAAATATGGTTGTTGACTCAAACAAACCATTTTCTCTAATGGTTCCAGTCTGCTGACTGTGAAGTTGTAAGAAAAGACTTGGAGCAGTTAAATTAAAGTCCTCTGTTGCAGAAGGAACAGCCCCAGCAAAAGAAATTAGGCTCTGTAAACAAAGAACATATGTTAGGCATATTGCACAGCTGGTGAAGACAAAGGAACCTATGAAACATAACAACTAACGGTAACACTTTATTTTACGACCCGCAAAGTACCGGGTAATTAAACCGAATTTACAGCGTACCTATTTGTAACAACAGGGTACCTCTACAGTACGTACTTGTAGGTATAAGGGAATAATATGTTAAGTTTGGGGTAATAAGGGGTTAAGAATATGTAGAATTATAAATTATTTATACTCTAAGTATTTTATAACTACATGGTACCTATTATAATATTACATGGTATGTATGACTTATTCAAGTCTATGGGTAAATTATGTTTTATTTTTTTATTTTATTTTATTGTGGATTTTTCATATTGACTACTGAATGTTGTATACAGTCGATGTCTACGAGCCACATCGGCAAATAAATATAAAAGCACATCACTTTTATTTTAGTAGCCTATATTACTTGCTTTTAATAACAAAAGTCCAACTGATTTAATGTGGTTATCTTTTTTTAAGGTAAGTACAATAAAAATAGCAACTTATTCCCCATTTACCAGGAAACTCTTACATTTGCGGACATATTTGAAGTGGTGCTTTGCAATTTATTTAATTTTATTTCAAATGACACAATAATGACCACAAAGCAGCACGCTATTTGTTTATTTTTAATAGGTGTTATCATTGGTAGAATAAAACTTTGCAACATGTGTAAACACAAGTATTTTAGCCAAATATAATTTATGCAATGGCAATCCAGAATGAAACAACAGCAGATATCAGCTCCGGCTAAAGCAAAAGACGACTACATGAGTAGGCTACTGCGCATGTGTAGAGCACGCAGACGTCTGCAGGAGGTTTGCTGGAACGCGATCCTGAGGTGAAATTTCTTTAAGAGGTTTTAAAAACTTTCTACCCTGTGGAGTACGGCTGCGAGTGATGTGAGCACGATCCGCATGCTGGATAAGGTGACTGGTTTTGTTAATACATGACTCACGCATTTCAAACAATGTTTTTCAAGACAGTTTAACAGTAGCAGCTAGCTAGCACATAAATTAGCCTAAAGTTTATAACTGGCTCAGAAAACTCAGTTTTTTGACAAGTCACAGTGAAGAAACATTTACTGAAGGCTTTCATTTATGTTTTTTATATGTAATGAAGAACAGCATTTGTGAGACGACATCAACTCAACATCCGAGTGGACAAGAACACCAACAGAGGAAGCCAGCCGCAAAAACAACGAATAATTGTCATGACTTTTTATTTGAAATAAAAGTTATGTGATAATAAACATTAAGTGTTGGCTTAATTATAGTGTTTTAAAGATGTTTCGAAATAAGTTGTTTTAAAATAAAAATAACAATATTCTGTATGTTTATGGTATTTACCCTATAACATTTATAACAAGAGGTGAACAAAGCACCACTTTAGTTTACAGCCCGCAAATATGAGAGTTACCTGGTAAATACACAGAACAAGTGGGTAATAATCCCAACTTTAATTTACAGCCCGCAAAGGTAATAGTTACATGGTAACTCCTGTATACATATACACATCAAAGTGGTACAAGTTGCTATTATTTTTTTTGCGCCTTTATATTTTATTTGCCGACGTGGCTTGTAGACATCAACTGTAGGCTATACAATACACTTCATCAGGTAAGTAGCATATATGAAAAAAAAACATATTACACATAGACCATATACCCATAGACGTAAGTCATACATACCACGTAATATTACAATAAGTACCCTGTAGTTATGACATACTTAGAGAATAAATCATTTATAATTTTCCATATATTCTTACCCCCTTATTACCCCAAACTTAAAATATTGTTCCCTTATACCTACAAGTACGTACTGTAGAGGTACTCTGTTGTTACAAATAGGTACGCTGTAAATTCGGTTTAATTACGCGGTACTTTGCGGGTCGTAAAATAAAGTGTTACCCAACTAACACAAAAACATAATAAAAAATTAGTGCTTCAGAAGTATCAGGTACCATCAGGTGCTAGCTAAGGTGCCTGGGTTATTAAAGACTAGTGTAAGGCCTGATGCCAAACCCTAATTAAATCAATCGTTGTAATCTAAACATTGCAATTGGATTAAAAAGCAAATTTACATGTACTGTACATCCTATGTAATCTGAATGTCTGCGCAATCGAAATGCATATTCATAACTAGCCCAAAATAATCCACGACTATTCACGGTCCAAATAACAATAACTAATAGACGGAATTTCGTTCATCTCTAGCAAAAAAAAAAAACCCAGCCGAGACAGTAGCCCCAATCTGAACTCGAAAAAAGCAGCACAGCATCTATCAACGGGTTTACATTTTATCTCTGGATAAATGTACAAAGCTGAGTTAGAGAAAGTTTTTTTTCTTGCATCAGACTGAGAAAATACTAGATTCACGCGTTTACATGCCTAATTTTTTCCTGATGATCAGATCACAGTTTGGACAACACCCCCCCCCCAATAAGATCAAAATAAGCATCTGATCAACCTCAATTGTCTTGAATAAGGTGTTAACATGAGGCTTTTCAATACAATTGAGCTATCAATGGGATTACAGCCGGATTACTTGGTTGCATCTAAATGTATATAGTGAGAACTAAATCAGCCAATCGCAGGAAACAGAATGTTCTACTCTCATAATAATATGGGAGAAGGTAAGCATTCATTATTTTAAAGGCAGTGCAATGATTGTTTGGGCCTTTCTTCTATTGAGTAGTGTTTGCTTAGTAGGGGTGTGACGAGACACTTAATCCACGAGACGAGACACCAGACTGGGTTCACGAGAACGAGACAAGACGTTATTTTTACACTTTAAGAAATCCTCCACGATAAAATAAATGAACAAGAAACTGAAATCACATCATTTTTAAAAGTTTCAACTAATCAAGGACTGTCCCTAACAATTTTTTTGCGAACTGATAATGAAGAAATTTGTTATTTTTTGGTAATAAAAATAGACCCAAGTGAGCAGTAGTCTTTTAAATTACATAATAACGAAGATGCAATAATAATTGGTTCAAATAAAGTATTAAAAGCAAGCTACATTAAACAACATTACATGAACAAACACATTAATTCAATTCAATTCAATTCAATTCAATTTTATTTATATAGCGCTTTTCACAATACTCAATTGTTTCAAAGCAGCTTTACATTAATAGAAGCAGTAAAAGCACAGAAAAATGACAGATAGCACAACATAATACACAATAGCATAAGCTGTCAAATTTGCTGAGGCTATGAATCTACATTATGAACGAGCGTATTACTAATGTAACGTCTAGGAGAAGAAGCTAAATTAAGCCCAAGCAGGCTACCTCCCCGGGGTAAAAAAACCCCTAGGAGAAAAAAAACAAAAACCCCGGGTTGTTGAGCCGAGGAAAAAAAAAAGTCCTAGGAGGGAAAAACCCTTGGGAGATATATATGTATATAAACACATATAAACGGATAAGGAGATTAAGCGGGGATTAAGCGGGGTTTAAGCGGGTTCTGCCGGTGGTCGTTGGTCAGGCATCAGCTGGGCATCACAGTGATGGACGACCAGTAGATCAGAGGTGAGTCGACTTTCACATCTACCGGAACTGGGTCTGTTTGTCCCATTGTCCTCAGGGTCGAGGACAGGACAGGGAGAGAAAAACAAAATCATATTAGCGTAGGGGCCGTTCACATGTAATGCAAGTGTCACACAGTGATGTGGTTTAATCAGCTTAGTTTCAGACAGACTAACTATTGCGGCATAATTATATTATCCACAGTTGAGGATTTTGCAAATTGGGGGCCCACTGCGACGGTATATATGGTAACTAAGGGTCAGCTTCTGATTTTTAAGAGAAAGAGAAAATGAAACCTGTCGACCCGTTTGACTAAGGCCTGTAACCCCACTGTCGTCGTTAATGCAGGTTCAGTGGCAAACGGGTCTATATTGCATGCTATTTACAAGATCATGAGAAAACGCCAACATCGCAACCTGACCATACGTGCCAACCCGTTTGACTAAGGCTGGAGGCCCCACTGTCGTCGTTAATGCAGGTTCAGTGGCAAACGGGTCTGTATGGCATACTATTCACAAGACACAAAAAAGCGCCAAAATCGCAACCCGACCATACGTGCCAACCCGTTTGACTAAGGCTGGAAGCCCCACTGTCGTCGTTAATGCAGGTTCAGTGGCAAACGGGTCTGTATGGAATAGTATTCGCAATATAAAGAAAGCGCCAAAAGCCCAACCCAACCGTACGTGCCAACCCGTTTGACTAAGGCCGGATGCCCCACTGTCGTCGTTAATGCAGGTTCAGTGGCAAACGGGTTTGTATG
Source organism: Misgurnus anguillicaudatus (assembly GCF_027580225.2). NCBI lineage: Eukaryota > Metazoa > Chordata > Actinopteri > Cypriniformes > Cobitidae > Misgurnus > Misgurnus anguillicaudatus. The sequence continues at coordinate 50,134,285 of NC_073360.2, read as the reverse complement.
GCATACTATTCACAAGAACACGAAAGTTCCAAAATCGCAATCCGACTATACGTTAAGATAAGGTTTTTATTTATTTATTTGGTTGGTCTGTTTTATGACCGCGAGTGCTTTGTTCGGTACAAGTAACTATTTCGAGTTAAGTACTTTTACTAGACAAATTATGCGAATGCTTTGTTGAAGAGAAAAGTTTTAAGTCTAGATTTAAAATTATCGACTGTGTCTGATTCTCGGACATCGGTTGGTAAATCATTCCAGAGCTTAGGGGCTAAGTAGGAAAATGACCTTCCACTTTTAGACACTTTTGATAGTCTAGGGATAATCAAGAGACCAGAATTTTGTGACCGTAGTGTGCGTGATGGATTGTATTCTGATAGTAATTCTCTAAGGTATGAGGGTGCTAGGCCATTTAAAGCTTTGTAGGTGAGTAGTGATATTTTAAATTGTATGCGATATTTAACTGGTAGCCAGTGTAAAGATGCCAGAATTGGGCTTATGTGGTCGTACTTTTTAGATCGAGTAAGTACCCTTGCGGAAGCGTTTTGAACTAGCTGAAGCTTGTTTACTTGATTTGCATGGCATCCCCCGAGTAGCGAGTTACAATAGTCTATTCTAGAGGTCATAAAAGCATGGATAAGCTTCTCTGCGTCAGATGTAGACAGTATATGGCGTATTTTCGAGATATTTCTAAGGTGGAAGAAAGCTGTACGGCAGACGTTGGCGATATGACTATCGAAGGATAAGTTGCTGTCGAACATCACACCTAAGTTCCTTACCGTGGAAGATGGCACCACAGTGCAGCCATCTATGTGCAACGTGTAATCTGACATATTATGTTTGTAGCGATTCGGTTCAATAATAAGTATCTCTGTCTTATTGGAGTTCAGCTTAAGAAAGTTATGTGCCATCCAGTCACTAACATCGCTAAGGCAATCTGTTAGCTTAGAAAACGTGTGTGTTTCGCTGGGATGTGAGGAGATGTAAAGCTGGGTATCATCCGCATAGCAGTGAAAACTTATGTTATGTTTCCTGATAATGTCTCCTAGAGGTAACATGTATAACGAGAACAGGATAGGACCTAAAACCGATCCCTGCGGTACACCGTATTCAACCAGGGAGTGATATGACTCTTCCTCGTTTACATAAACAAAGTGATAGCGATTGGTTAGATACGACCTAAACCATGCTAGCGCCTGACCACTGATACCAACATAGTTTTCTAGTCTATTGAGTAAGATTGTATGATCTATTGTGTCAAAGGCTGCACTAAGGTCTAATAATATAAGAATTGAGATTTCACCACGATCGGATGTTAATAGGAGGTCATTTGTAACTCTAAGCAACGCTGTCTCTGTGCTATGGTGGGGCCTGAATCCTGATTGGAACTTTTCATATGTACTATTATTTGTCAAAAATGTGCGTAACTGGCTTGCCACTACCTTTTCTAATATTTTCGAAAGAAAAGGGAGATTTGAGATTGGTCTAAAGTTATTAAGCTCTCCCTGATCAAGCTGTGGTTTTTTAATCAGCGGTTTAATAACTGCTAGTTTGAAAGATGTTGGAACGTATCCTATTTCTAGCGATGAGTTAAAGATATTTAGAACCGGGGTTGACACTACAGGAAATACCTCTTTAAGTAGTTTTGTGGGAACGGGGTCTAATATACAGGACGATGATTTGGATGACGTTACTAGTTTAGAGAGCTCTTCTATTGTAGTAGGTTTAAATGAATCAAGATGTTCGTGTGGTAGTCTAGTGTTAAGTGAACTAACGGGTAGAGTGGTGGCTGCCTGTGTAGCTACGATGTTTTCCCTTATAGCCGTAATTTTGTTAGAAAAGAAGTTCATGAAGTCGTTACTATTGTGTTGGAGTTTACTATTGGTTTCTGTTTGTTCTTTGTTTCTAGTCAGTTTTGCAACGGTGCCAAAGAGGAAACGAGGGTTATTATGATACTCATTTATAAGCTTGCTAAGATAGGTAGATCTGGCGGTTTTAATAGCCAGTCTGTAGTGTTTAACACTATCTTTACATGCTGCACGCCATACTTCTAATTTTGTGCTTCTATAATTTCTTTCCATTTTCCTAATTGCCTTTTTAAGAGCTGCGGTGTGATGATCATACCATGGAGCTGGCGGCTTTTCTTTGATTCTCTTTTTTCGAATGGGAGCAACGGCATCCAATGTGTTAGAACAGACATTGTTTAGGTTTTCTATTACAATATCTAGATCATCACAGTTATCTGCATGTTTAATTTGGGACAGGTCGGGAAGAGTGCTAATAAAGCTATCTTTAGTGGTGGAAATTATTGTTCTGGCTAATCTGTAGCATGTTGTGGATTGAGTGATCCTATCTAGAAGTACAGTGTATGACACAAGGTAATGGTCAGAAACTGCATCACTCTGAGGTGATATTTTGATGTCATTAATATTAAGCCCGAGTGACAGAATTAAGTCTAATGTGTGCTTACGAGTATGCGTTGGCCCTGTCACGTTTTGTCTAATATTGAGAGAATTTAGAACATCCATAAACGCACGTCCTAATGCATCTTTATGGTTATCCACATGAATATTAAAATCACCAACGATAAGAGCTTTATCTACAGTGACTACAAGCTCAGACAGAAAATCTGCTATTTCTTTAAGGAAATCTGCATGGTGGCCCGGAGGTCTATAGATTGTAGCTAAGGCAAAAGAGAGCTGTTTGTGGTTACGATCAGTTATTTCCATATTTAACAACATTAGTTCAAATGATTTAAATTTTAGTTCAGATTTTTGGTTTACTTTAAAAATTTTGTTGTATATTGTAGCTACACCACCCCCTCTCCCCTTTAACCTAGGTTCGTGTTTATAATAATAGTCTTGTGGGGTGGATTCGTTTAAACTAATGTAGTCGTCTGCTTTAAGCCAGGTTTCTGTTAAACAGAGTGCATCTAAGTTTTGGTCATTAATTATTTCATTAACAATAGGTTCTTTATTGGTAAGCGATCTAATGTTAAGAAGGCCGAATTTTAACATTCGAGGTTCATCTTGTAATGTTTTGTTTTCTAATTTTATGTTGGTCAAATTTGTACGTGTTGTGGCAAGCGGTGCTCTGTATTTGCTTGTTCGGGGAACAGATACAGTTTAAATGTGTGGATATTCTGGTAAGATCGACTCGAAGTTCTGGGATATATGTGATCTAGACATATCATGCCAGCTAACAGACGGACAGTTAAGCTGATCTGTCTGTTTCCTGACCTGGGCCCTGGATAGTCATACTATATCAGAATTAAGAATATTAATCAGATTTCTGGTGAGTATAGCACTTCCTTCTGATGTCGGATGAAGGCCATCTCGGGTTAGGAGACATGGTCTACCCCAGAAATGCTTCCAATTGTCTATAAACCCTACATTATGCTGAGGGCACCACTTTGACATCCAGCCATTGAGAGACCCTAATCTACTATGTGTTTCATCTCCCCGGTAGGCGGGGAGGGGACCAGAGCATATTACATTGTCTGACATTGTTTTTGCAATTTCACACATCTCCTTAATATTATCTTTGGTGATTTCCGACTGTCGGAGTCTGGTGTCATTTGTTCCGGCGTTAATAACAATCTTAGAAAACTTCCGTTTAGCATTAGCCAGCACTTTAAGTTTGGATCTAATGTCAGACGTTCTGGCTCCCGGTATACAGTCGACTAGGGTGTTTGGTGCCTCAATGTTAGTGTTCCTGAGTATAGAATCTCCAATGACCAGGGCACTTTTAACAGGTGTTTCAGCTAGTGTATTCCTTAGGGGATCGAATCTGTTAGAAAGTACCGTAACGTTATGGGTCTTAGATGGACGCCGTATATGACTATGCCGCCTGACAGTCACCCAGTTAGACCGCCGACTTGACTCTGATGTCGGAACCGAGCCATGTGTATTATGATAAACACTATGCGCGCTCGATACAGTATTTATAATGTTTACATTAGCATCTGATGTCGGAACACTATGTGCGCTCGATACATTGTTTGTAATGCTTACATTAGCATCTGATGTCGGAACCGAGCCATTAGTCTTTTCGCTCGATACAGTATTTACAACAGTAACATTAGCGGTTTTGCTATCCTCAACTAGCGTTCGGATGCGCGATTCTAGTTCAGCAACCTTCTCAGTTAATCTTAATACTTCAATACACTTAGTGCATGTAAACCCATCTATGCTAACGGCAGAAGCTAAACTATACATGTAGCAAGTAGTACATGTTACAATAACAAGCGGAGTCTTACCGCTTTCATGCTGGGCGATGGCGTCTTTGTTTACCCGAACGCGCTCCGCGGAGCTGCATCGCGTTGGGGGTTTGGTTGTGGTACGCCTCAGTCGCCTGCGAACGTCTGGGTCCAGGGTGATGTTGGGCATGCTGAATCTGCGAAGGCCGGGCAGCGGCTCCTCCACAGCTTCCCGATCGCTTTCATGTTGGGCAATGGCGTCTCCGTTCACTCGCTTACGGTCCGTAAAGCTGCATCGCGTGGAGCACTCGTTTGTCGCATTCCTCGGTCGCTTGTGGACGTCCGGAGACATGGTGAAGTGGGCGCTGTAGCTCGCGTTGGATCTGCTCAAACCGATCAACTCATTCGCAGCTTCCCGCTCAGGCGAGGACAGGTCAGAAAAGCATATATCAGATGAATCCGCCATTAGATCGGAAAATGCTAGCTTCAGTCGGCAGCGTTTGTTGAAGCTAGCGGGCTATATGCTAACACTGTGGGTGTTTATTAGTGATAAATAGTTTCACGTGGTAGTACTGCTCAATAATCCTCACGGTAAAGTATTCCTAGGTAAAACTTAATATATAAATAGGAATAAGATAGTAAAAAAGGCTTTTAGATGAAGAACTCGACGGAGCATTTGTGTCCTATAAATAAAAAGCATTATGTATGTATTATAACAAATGCCTGCAGGGGGCGATAGTGGACTCGTCTCACGGACTCGTCTCACGGACGCCATCTTCACTTTCACTTTCGAGGGAGAGAAACACTAATTTTTAGTCAAACAATGTTTAAATCCATTTGAATATTTAATATATGTCCATTTATTTACAATAGAAATGATACAGCCACTGTCATTTTTTGAGCAAGAACATGCAGACATTAAATCATGTAAACTCTGTGTGAGGGTTCAATCTGGTGAGACCTCTGACACTGATCAACAGACACACAATGCTTCTCAGACTTAATGTGAGTTCCCGAACGAACATTATTGGAAACCCAACCAAAAAAACAAAACGCAGTAAAAGACAGAATATAAAGCATGCACTGTAAAAGGTTCAAACAGAAAGCTGCATCCTCCAGAGGTTGCATATGCAGGCTGCATACATCATCAAGGTTTATTTCAGTTAATTTATTATCAAGGTTTATTTCAGTTAATTTATTATCAAGGTTTATTTCAGTTAATTTATTATCAAGGTTTATTTCAGTTAATTCATAATCTGAGCATTACATTCGCAATTTGAAGTATACATTTATGATTTGCTTACATTAAGATTTAAGTGTTTTTATATTTTGGATACATGGTAATCATCAATAAAAATCATATTTACAATGTTTCATTCACAATTTGCACAATCATGTGCAATCAAGAACAAACCTCCTAAAGGGCCGTTCAAATTATAATGATAACTATAACTCTAAAAAATAGTTTTGAAAACCATTTTATGTTAAAGATAATAGCGGAGTTCACACCACTTTAATTTTCAGGTTATTTCCACTTTTATGTTAAAATAACTAAATATGATTGGATTTTCTTTTCAAGAATTTAGGTAAACTGTGCATGTGTAAAGGGGCTTCTGTTACATTTTATGCATTAATGCTTCATAGGTAAATTATGTCATTGGACTATTCCACATACCTGCATAGGGCTGTCAAGATGGAAATCCCTCCTACGATAACTTCCATCAGAATAACGGAACTGAAAGGAAGTACCACCTGTTTCAGAAGCCATTTCTGCCTCAGCCATCCTCTGATTCACAATCTGTGTAAATGATTAACAATGAATAAGTGTCTTTTCAAGAAACCCTGTGTCACTACACCACCATATTTGCAAAGGCTCCAGGGGTGCCCAATCGTACTCCTGACAATTGACTGTCCTGTAGAATTTTGGCCCAACTATAATCAAACACTCCTGCCTTTAACTATGAAATGATCCTAAAGACAATGATTAGTAGATGCATGCACCACTAATTAGGCTTGCAATACAAAAAAGATTTGACACCTACATCGACACGCCTCTTCTCTGCCTCCTCTATACATTTAGCAATGCGGTGGGCCTCTCTCTCTCTCTGAGTCTATGCACAGAGACATACAGAGAGTGATTAACTTCATTTTTTTATCAAATTTAAAATTAGATAATATCTTATTGTATTACCTTCTGTCTGTCAGTTTCCAAAGATCTTTGGAATGCTGCATCCTGTTCCATAATAAGGTTACGTCTTTGTTGAAGACTTTCCTAAAATGAACGATCAATAGTCAATTTTGACAGACATTGGATAGTGATTACTTGAATGAAATTTATTACTGAGCACTACTAAATATATAAATATTAAGTATTGTAAAGTGAATATTACCATATTCTCTCAAATATAAGTCAACCCCCTTTAGGAAAAATGCCTTTTAAAAAGCAACTCTTTCCTTTTACAAAGAACATGCTTTAATTTGAAAATAGTTTCATAAGTCAAAGGGTTTCACACATATGCACAAACACATGCAAACTAGATCCACCAAGAGGTGAGAGCCTATTGCCCCGTTTCTAAAACCTCCGGCCACTGTTGAGATTTCTGATAACCATAGTTACTGTATGTGTTGCTGTGTCAACTGGAAAAAACAGGGGTTTAGATTCTGAAACGTCACATTATGTGCCAGAAAATGCTTAATGTCATGTGAGCGCCCTATGTTTACAGTTAAAAGGAACAGGAAGTCGCTCATGTTATTCGTTGGTGCCGATTCTGAGGATTTTGATTGACTTGCATGACTTTATTTCCCTCCCTACACTCCGTTTGACATAGTTATTATAGCACCCGAAGGCATATTTATGCAGGTTAATGTTAATGACAAGTTTTTGAATAACGCTATTATTGAAAACGGGGGCAGGGAAATATTTGTTTCTTTAAATACCCAGCTATGTGGTCTATGTGTGTTTGTTTTGATGCACCTCTACGTAGACCAATCCTGCTCCTGAAGGGTCAGTGTCTCTGCAGAGTTTAGCTCAAACCCTAAATAAACACACCTGAAGCACCTTAGGGCGCACTCACATTATCCAAACCAAACCAAGCCCCAGCGCGAATGTCACCCCTCCCTACTCCCCCATGTGCACGCACTCACACTGTACTTGTATCGATCGAGTCCGGGCGCGCTTTCGTCATTAAGATGTGATTGTTTTGGAAAAAGCAGGAAGTAAAGCTCTCACTGAACACTGGAACCCACCGTAATGAAAGGTCGGTGTTTTTTAATCGGAGTCGTTTGGTGCGCGATTACAGACAGCCCTTTCACATGCCATCATATTGCTTAGTTGATCTGTCACGCATCAAAAGGTTTTTACGAAGGCAGATGATGGTGAGTGGTCGCGCAACTGACGTCTTCACCTTTTGAAGCGCGCCCAGGCGCGATTGCGCTCACACCACAGCCTTCCGCGCCTGAGCCCAAGTGAACCGCGCTCCGGCCCACCTCTGCAACCCGGCCGCGGCGCGATTAACCAATCCGCGCTCGGAACAGAGCACTCACACTAGTCAAACGAACCAGGCTTTGGGGGTCAAACGCGCCCGAGCGCGGTTTGGTTTGGATAGTGTGAGTGCGCCCTTAATTAGCTGCTTTAGAAGTTTTGGATTAGGGTTGGAGCTAAACTATGCAAAGACAATGGTCTTCCTGGAGCAGGATTGGTGACCCTTGACATAGACCAATACAAGCACAGCTCTACAAGAACAAAGATTTCCGTATTCTTTCCAAATGTTCTCGCAGAACTTCACCAAATGCCAGTCGGCTTGCTTGGGCAATTAATTGCATTATTTTATTTAAACGCGTTAATGATTAATAAATTAATTGTATGCATTTATGCTGACATCCCTAGTTTAAACTTTAAATGAATGAAATTCTAAACGTAACTTCAGGAGAAGCACAAACATTTAGTTAGTTATGTTAATCATCAATAAAAATTATAAAAAAAGGTAAATGCATTCCTCCTCCTTACCCATCTCCTCCTTCACCACTCCACTATTTTCCTTCATGCACTTTTAAAACAATGGGGTCGTTTACCATTGAATTGTTAAGACTGAATGGGCATGGGTGTGAATTTACATTAAATTCAGTGATTGTTTTACATATCACTAGGCAGGAGCTACTGTGAGAACCACTGGTCTAAAGCTTAAATATAAGAGCTTTTATTGACTTTCAAATAAAAAAAATTGTATATTAGGACAATACAATCAATTGTTGTACGCTTTTTAATCATGTACATTAACTTAATGTTGTGCATGAATCAATACCATTTGATGTTGTCTGGTTGATTGTGTAACTACACCACTCTCCCCAACAGAATTAACCATTGTGTCCTGTATGGGATGTCAACAACATATAAAAGTCAGTGTTATTTTTGTACTAACAGCGAACATAAATGGTGCTGAATGCTCACCATATTTTCCTCAGTGTTACGTGTGTCTGCCACGTCTGATGTATCATCCTCGGTAGTGTCCTCACGAGCAGATGTGTCGGTCACGTGTGATGTATCATCCTCGGTAGTGTCCTCACGAGCAGATGTGTCGGTCACGTGTGATGTATCATCCTCAGTGTCCTCACGAGCAGATGTGTCAGTCACGTGTGATGTATCATCCTCAGTATCCTCACGAGCAGATGTGTCTATCTCATGTGACGTATCATACTCAGGATCCTCATGAGCAGATACATTTACCAAAAAATAATACAAATACAGAAATACATTTACAGTTGCCATTTTTAACTGTGTATATTAGTAATGAAAATTTCAAAGTACTTTTGTTCCTTACCAAATCTACCACTTGACTGCTATCACTGTCACTATCACTGTGAATGTCATGCTACAAAATATGGAAACATTAGCAAAAACATTAATTCTGTGCTACAAACCAGAGAAAGAGATTCTGGAAGTTTTTTTTTTTTACCTCAGGACGAATATATACTGCTGATCGTCCCATCACTTCACCTGAACGAGTGGCTTTGGGAGTAAAATTTTCCACTGGGGTTACAACTCTATGTCTATTGACCTTACAAAGGTCAAAATTCTGTGTTTTTAGCTGTGGAAATATTATTCGTAGATGGTCTTTAAAGCCATTTGCATCCAAATTTTTGGGGACTTTGTAGATCTTTACTGGTTTAGCTAAAAAGAAACAATAATAGGCAAGGCAAGGCAAGGCAAGGCAAGTTTATTTGTATAGCACATTTCATACACAGAGGTCATTCAAAGTGCTTTACATAGAAATGAGAAAACAATATATAAAAGAGAAAAAAGAAAATGTAAAAATAATAGATACACAATAAAATCACAATAAAAACACTTTAAAATGTTAAAAATAATAAAACAGAAATAAAAGTGACTTGAGTTAAAAGTGCAGTCAGTGTGAAGCAGCACAGTGCTCATTCAGTAAATGCAAAGTTAAACAGATGTGTTTTTAATCTAGATTTAAAAGTGTTTACTGTTGAAGCACATCTGATCTCTTCTGGAAGCTGATTCCAGCTAGAGGTGGCATAATAACTAAATGCTGACGCACCTTGTTTTGAGTGAACCCTTGGTATTTCTAACTGACCGGATCCTAATGATCTGAGTAATCTTTTAGGTTTATATACAGTTAGCATATCTGTCATGTATTTGGGTCCTAAGCCATGAAGTGATTTATAAACGAGTAACAATACTTTAAAATCTATTCTAAATGTAACAGGTAGCCAGTGTAAGGACCTGAGGACTGGAGTAATGTGCTCAGATTTTTTGGTTCTGGTCAGAATTCTGGCAGCAGAGTTTTGTATGAGCTGCAGCTGTCTAATGGTCTTTTTGGGGATCCCCGTAAGAAGTCCATTGCAGTAATCCACCCTGCTGGTGATGAAAGCATGAACAAGTTTTTCTAAGTCCTGTCTTGAGACAAAACATCTAATTCGGGCAATATTTCTGAGATGGTAGTAAGCTGATTTGCTTATTGCTTTCACATGACTACTGAAATTAAGGTCAGACTCTAAAATTACACCAAGATTTCTGACTTTATTTTGTGTCTTTAGACCCCTAGAGTCAAGGTATGTGTTAACTTTGAGAGTTTCATCTTTATTTCCAAATACAATGACTTCAGTTTTGTCTTTGTTTAACTGGAGGAAGTTTTGACGCATCCAACAGTTAATTTCATCAATGCATTTACATAGAGAGTCAATGGGGCTGTAGTCATTGGGTGACAGGGCTAAGTATATCTGGGTGTCATCTGCATAGCTGTGGTAAGCAATTTGGTTATTTTTCATTATTTGACCAAGTGGGAGCATATACAAATTAAACAGAAGCGGTGCAAGAATTGAACCCTGTGGGACTCCACATGTCATGGATGTCCACTCAGATAATATGGAGAAATATTTAGAAATAAACACATTGATGGTTTTCAAGTCGGTTTATTTTAACTTATATTAAACATAGAGATAATTACAAATAATGATTATTTGACAAGATGTCAATAATTTAAATATGTTTTACCTTTTTGACAGTTGAACATCTGTTGGTGACTCAACATGAGACAAATCCTCATTGAGCATGTGTTGGCCTCCACAGTTTTTGGAGTACTTTATTAAAACAAAAGAACGTCTCGGTTACATATGTAACCCTCGTTCCCTGAAGGAAGGGAACGGAGACGTCACGTCGTGACCGACGAATTGGGAACCGCTTCGCGGGTGACCTATCTGCTTCGAGAAACCTTTAAAACGCCAATGAACTTGGCATGCAGATAATTGCATCTGCCGGCGCCGCCCCGCCGCGCAGGTATTTAATGAGCGGCAGGTGCAGTTATCAAATCAGCTATTTTTTGCTGAGAAAGCTGGACAGAAGGAAAGGGTCCGGCCGATATCAGCAGTGGAACAGCAAACTGTGGCGACGGGACGTGACGTCTCCGTTCCCTTCCTTCAGGGAACGAGGGTTACATATGTAACCGAGACGTTCCCTTTCAGTCGGTCACTACGACGTCACGTCGTGACCGACGAATTGGGAATCCCTACCAAAGCGCCACTGAAGCTGACCCTTCCAGTGCCTGCATAAACCCTCCGACTCTCCTCTTTAAGGGAACGGAAATGGGGTTGAAGCAGAGGCCGGTCACTACTTGTTCCTTAACCCACGATAGTGACTAGGCGAACTGGGAAGCGAACTCGTCAGGCGGGACTAAGATCGCTGCGGAAGAAAAACCCTCTAGGGGTCTACCACTAAGGTGATGGATAAAAAGACACGAGGTCTATAAAAATACACTCTCTTAGCAACACTAGAGAGGCGCGGAACGAACTCCGCTAAGGGAAACGTGGTAAATCATAAACTTTCCACGGAAATACTCACAAAGAAACCACTAGGGGGCGCAATGTGGGCGCTAGCCTCACCCAGATAGTCAAGAATACATCTAGTGAGAGGCTGGCAGCCGATGCTCCGCAACATCGGTCACCAAGCGGTGGAAAAGACAAAAAACATTTGTTGTAACGTTTTTGCCTTAATGGCCTTCCATAATGGTGCGGTTTCTGCGCAGCCAAAAAGAAAGGCTCCAAGCCGACACAGGAGCCGTTCCTCGATGTTCTCACTGATCTGACGAGAGAACTCGAGAGGATACCGGCTCAACACGAACACTGTAGAATCTAGTGAACGTATTAGGTGTCACCCAGCCAGCAGCTCTACAAATATCTGAAAGCGAGGAACCACGAGCCAAAGCCCAAGATGAAGCCACGCTTCTGGTTGAATGGGCTCTCAAACCAAAAGGGCAAGGAATGCCCTGTTTCTCATATTTCAGGGCGATTGTGTCTACAATCCAGTGAGACATCCTCTGTTTAGTGACAGCTTTCCCTTTCTGCTGACCACCGTAACAGACAAAGAGCTGCTCTGAGGTCCGAAAGCTTTGAGTGCGATTCACATACACACGTAGTGCACGTACAGGACATAACAAAGCCATAGCTGGGTCTGCCTCTTCCAAAGGCAGTGCTTGTAAGTTCACCACTTGATCCCTAAAGGGAGTGGTGGGAACTTTAGGCACGTAGCCCGGCCGGGGTCTCAGTTTAACGCTGGATTCAGCCGGCCCGAACTGAAGGCACGAATCGTTGACCGAAAATGCATGAAAATCCCCTATCCTTTTAATAGAAGCCAATGCGAGGAGCGTCAAAGTTTTCATAGTGAGAAACTTGACGCTCACCGTCAGCAGAGGCTCGAAAGGGCAGTGCTGAACTTTCAGCACCATGGACAAGTCCCAAGGAGGAATAGAGGGAGGCGCGAAGGATTCAGCCTCCGTGCCCCTCTTAAAAACCTTATGACCAGATCGTGCTGACCCACAGATCTACCATCTATGGGTGCGTGATGCGCGGATATTGCCGCGATATCTACTTTAATAGTAGATGGTGACAGCCTCTTCTCCAAGCGGTGCTGGAGATATGAAAGCACAATACTGATCGAGCATTCTCGGGGGTCCTCTCGCTGAGAGGTACACCAAACAACAAACAGGTTCCATTTCAGCGTATACGCCTGTCTCATAGACGGTGCTCGCGCTGCAGCGATGGTGTTAGATACCGCCTGGGGTAAACCACCTAAAACCTCCGCGCCCCGTCCAAAGACCACACATGGGGGTTCCACAGATCGGGGCGAGGGTGCCATAATGTGCCAAGGAGTCAGCCAGGGAGGGACTGTCGCGAGGAGAGTGAACTCTGTAAAACCAATTCCTAGTTGTCCGGTACGGCGCAACTAATAGAATGCGCTCCTCGTCCTCCCTGACTTTGCACAGTGTCTGCGCAATAAAGCTTACTGGGGAAAACCCCGCGGCCAGCTGTGTGCCAGTGCATCCACGCCGAGTGTTCCTTCGGATAATGAATAAAACAGGCGACAATGGGTTGTCTCTGAAGAAGCAAACAGATCTAACTGCGCTCTGCCGAAACATTTCCAAATCAGCTGAACCGACCGGGGGTGGAGTCGCCACTCGCCGGAGCGCGCTGCTCGTGAGAGCGCGACTGCCGCTGTGTTCAGCGACCCCGACATGTGAATGGCACGAAGAGACCTCAGATACTTCTGACTCCAGAGGAGGAGAGACGTGCGAGATGCGACAGGTGACGAGAGCGCAAATCGCCTTGGCGATAGATATACGCTACAGCCGCAGTGTTGTCGGTGCGCACTACATCTTAAGCATCAAATCACGTTGACGAAACGGACGAGCGCAAGATATACAGTGCACAGCTCGAGGCAATTTATGCTAATGTCGCTGGAATGTCGAACAGACCCCCCAAGCGACGAGCCCGCCGTACGTGGCTGCCCACCCCGTGGTAGAGGCATCTTTGCCAACAATAGCATGCCTGGAGACCTCTCAGTGGCACCCGCACCCTGAGAAACGCTGGGTCTGACCACGGGGTGAAAGTGTGACGGCATCTCGATGTAATTATAATACTGTGAAAGCCGGTGAGCCACGCTCTCCTCGGGACTCGGTCATAAAGCCAACACTGAAGCGGTCTCATATGGAGCAGCCCGAGCGGTGTCACGGCCGCGGCTGCTGTCATATGCCCCAGAAGTTTCTAAAATTATGTCAGTGGAACCGCAACCCTGCCTTTAAATGTTGAGGCAAGCCAGAATTGACTGAACACGCGCTTCTATGAGACGTGTTGTTAAATCGACCAAATCCCGTTATTTTCCGAGAAAAGAGATTCTCTGCACGGGGCAAAGTTTACTCTTTCCCCAGTTGGCCTGAAGACCGAGACGAGCGAGGTGTTTAAGTACACGATCTATGTGTGTGCACAGCATCTGACGAAACTGAGCTATTATGAGCCAATACGCCAAAACGCAAACACCACTCTCTCTCTCAGGGGCTGCAGTGCGCCATCCGCAACTTTCATGAAGACACAGGAAAAGAGAGAGAGAGAGAAAGCCCGAACGGTGAGACTTTGTACTGATATGCCCTCCCCTCGAACACAAACCGGAGAAACGGCCTGTGTTGGGGGAGTATGGAGACATGAAAGTACGCGTCATTCAGGTTGAAGGCTGCGAACCAATCCTATGGGCGGATGCATTAAAATATGCTCCTCTGCGTAAACATTTTGAACAGCATTCTGTGAATGTGAATTCTGTGAATTCTCGATTCAGTACGCGCAGATCTAGGATCGGACGCAACCCGCCACTCTTCTTGGGTACAATGAAGGGCTGTAAAGCCCCGAATTTATCTCGGCTGGAGGGACCGGCTGGATCGCGTCCTTTCGCCAATAGGACAGCAATCTCCGCACGCAGTACGTGCGCATCGACAGCCTTCACCGTGGTGAAGCGAATGCCTGAATATTTGTAAGGTAGCCGGGCAAATTGAATGCGTAACCGAGACGGATCGTGCGTAAAAGCCAACGCGACGGGCTGGGAAGCTCTTCCCAGGCCCCCAGATACCGAGCGAGAGGAAATTGACGGCACGATGTGTGTACCCGTGGCGAGCGGAGACGGGGAACTCAACGACGCGTGCTCTTTGGCCGCATTGTGAGATGTTGTGTGTAATGAAACACTCACCCGAAACCGCTGATGGATGCTGAGCAAAGGCTCCTTTGTAGATGTCCCGCTCGATACATCCGCTGGCGAAAGAGGAAGAGGAGAACTTAGGGTTTTGAGCCCGTCCGAAACTCCTATATGCCTCCGGTGATCTGGAGAAAGAAGAGGAATTCGCTCTTTGAGGTTAGTGGGTGCCGATTGAAGTCGGCGGAACACAAAACGAAACCAAGGATTCCCCACCCGGCCCTCCTCCGGGGTGGGGGAGGAGAATGATGCTTTCACCATCTCCTGAAGAGCGATCCTCTCCATCTTCAGATCGCCCGACTCAGAGCCGTTAAGTTTCATTTTCCACCTCTGTAGCGGGCTGAGTGGGCGGGTGTACTGCTTACGACAGGTTCCTCAGAGCTGCCGGGATGAAGGAACAAAAAAAGCCGTAGCAGGACGCCCTCGGCGAAAAGCAGACCAATATACTGACGTAACGGAGGGGGCAGCTAGGCTCCGACGTGGCATGATGCCTCAGTCTGCTCTAAAGCGGCCGATCATTGTTGGACACTCTCAGCCGCGTCGCCGAAATGGCTGGTCTAAAATAGAACATTAGGACGATTATTAACGACCTACTTAATGCCCGCAAGACACAACCAGAGATGGCGTTTCTGGACCACCGGGGGTGGGCATAGCACGTCCGGCGGCCTGTGGGGTGAACCCAGTCGCACGTAGCGCCAGGTCAGAGCCACACAGGATTCTTTAGTTGCCGGACCGTGACCTCACCTGTGCAGATCCTTCAGTGCCTTAGCCTGGCGGACCTGCATCACGCCATGGCGCGCACGGCAGAGGCCGCCTCTCACAAGCCCGTGGGTCTGTGAGGGGAGGGAGGCTGGTCTTTTGGAGCAGCATAACCCTCAGCGGCCCCGCCGTCAGGAGAGGTGAGAGGTGATGGCTGAACGATCGGTTCCGGGAGGAAAACGAGTTTTCCACGACCGTGACAACCAACATGCACCCCGGGAAGAAAGGCACAGAAGGTTGGGGCTGTTCTTGCAGTCCTGAAGTGCCAATCATCTAGGCGGGACGGTGCGGTGGGGGAGGAGCTCTCCGCTCCACGCAGACCGTCTCCGCGCTCCCGAGCGTACATGGCCGCCACTCGGGGTCGAGCACGGGAGCCCCTACCCAACCCGAAGGCGGGAGTGGGTCCGAGTCGGCGACCGAATAGACGACCCCCTCTCCGATGCTGTGACAGACATAGAATCCTCGTGAGGACTGAAAGAGGACGAGAGCGCGTAGAACACGCGCAACCCGTCTCTTACGGCACCTCTGGCTGTGGATGGGGGTGCTGAGAGTCACTGGACGAACCAGCTAACCGATTCAGCACCGTTTATACGGAGATAAGATTTCCGGAGTTTTGCCACCGCACCTTTAACGGGGCTCCGCAACGGAAAAACGGGGGTGACGTTCCCGGAGGTACGAAACCCGTCTCCGCCATCCAAGAGGTTCATGCTCTCTTAGGAGTATGAACCCTCCACGATCGCAGCCTCAGCATGCACTCTTGCGCACGAGAGAAAACGATTGTGGCCACCCGGGGACCCATACATTTGCAGCATCCAGAAACACGGACGGAAAGACATCTTTAAAAAGACGCTCCCGTCTCAGTGCAAGTGAAATGCTGTCTTTAAAAAGACGCAGAACACCGCAATACTCTTTTAGAGGAAATACTCTTTTAATGTGCTGATGTTGATGAAGCACACAGGGGAACGGCTACGCACACACTCAACTAAGAATGAGAAAAAAGTCAAAAAATTAAAAAGAGAGGTGGAACACCCGCGAGCCTCCGCTGAAATGCCTTTGCCCAACCAAATCGAACACGCAGAGTTCTCCAAAGAGCAGAGAGTAGCTTCTCGTGAGCAGTCAGTCTGCCAGCTTTCGAAGCTAAAAAGCTGATTTGATAACTGCACCTGCCGCTCATTAAATACCTCTGCGGCGGGGCGGCGCCGGCAGATGCAATTATCTGCATGCCAAGTTCATTGGCGTTTTAAAGGTTTCTCGAAGCAGATAGGTCACCCGCGAAGCGGTTCCCAATTCGTCGGTCACGACGTGACGTCGTAGTGACCGACTGAAAGGGAACACACAAGCAAAGTTGGTAATGGTAATATAATACATATGCAGTTGTGTTGGGATAAATTGGAAAGTATGGGCACACTTAGACAATCCCCATGTGTGGATATAATTACATGCATGTCAAATAAAAACATATTCAAGTGAGTTTTATAAACTGCATTATTTCATAAATTTCCTTGTGTGGTGAAAATCAAGTTCACAATGTCCGCGCTCGTCAATGCTAGCTACGCTTGTATGCTGTGTGGGCTAACCTGACCTATTCTACCCTTCACAGGATTACCATTTCATTGTTGTGAAGAGTTTGGATTTTAGGATTACCTGTTCTACATCTTCGGCTCTGGAGTGAGTGTGTGTGAGTGTGTGCGCGCACCTGGAATCTCATTTATTTGCATTTATCGTTTATCTCAACTGTTGTTTACTTTTAATCCTGCCTCCATTGTCTTCTGTCACTGACACCTATGTGATGTCTTTGATATGCTTTAAGTAATGTGTAAAATAATAATTTAACTCCATTACTAAGTATCTTCTCCATAAAACATCTGTGGTTACCATTTTAACATTGAATACCTAAGAGAAGGGAACTAGACATTGCATAAGCTACTGTATTACTGCTCAAATCACCTTTACTGTTTGTTCAGTCGAAAGAATCTGGATATTTTCTGCACAGATGGGCTATATAGTTGGCATTGGCCAGGCGTTGTTCAGTAAAGCTTCAAAGAAACCATAGCGTCCGCTCGTGACACAATGTCAAGAGCGTTTTTACGAAAAAGAACTGGAATTTACAAAACAGTCTCATTTTTATGCTTTGAAATCGCCTCAGTTTCCTACATCACAAACATGTCACCAATCACATCAACAGAGTTAAACGAGTGGATAAGGGGCCTGTATCATGAAAAAGGTTAAACAAACTCAGTGTTACAGGACAAGTTTCAATTTGATAAAAACAAGCTATTATGAACAGGCCTTGTTGTTTCAAGCTAATGTCATGGTAGGGCTGGGCGATATGGAGTGAAAATTATATCTCGATAAACAATATATATCTAGATGGCTTTTCACGAAACATACCCTCCTCAACAATCTACTACAAAACAAAAATGCAAAGTTCCACAAGGTATTTTTTTATTAAAGTGCAAAGAGGTAGTTCACGTAGGAACAAAGTGCTTCTGCAGCATTTAAAAAAATATATACAAAAATTATAATTTAACTATAAAATAAGACAATTTGTGTGTGTGTGTGTGTGTGTGTGTGTGTGTGTGAGTGTGTGACTATGTTTGTGTGACTGTATATGTGTGTGTGTGACTATATGTGTGTGTGTGTGGGTGTGTGTGTGTGTAAGTGAGAGTGTGTGTGTGAGTGTGAGTGTGAGTGAGAGAGAGAGAGAGAGAGAGAGAGAGAGAGAGAGAGAGAGAGAGAGAGAGAGAGAGAGAGAGAGAGAGACTACTGCTAACCTGTGTGTGTGTGGGGGGAGGGGAACAAAAACAAGGAGGTGGAGGCGAGCACAGCACACAGAGAAGGCAATCAGAATTAAATACAAAAATTCTATCGATATATACGATATCATAAAATCAACATTGTGTTTTACAAATATCGATATAGTTTGAATATCGAGATATCACCCACCCCTATGTCATGGTACACAAAACTAGAGGTCGACCGATTTATCGGCCGGCCGATTAATTGGCCGATTTTTGGCATATTTAAAAAAAATCGGCTTTGGCCGATTTTGCTGCAAAAATAGACAGATTAATAGGCAGGCGCATCTGCAGCACCTAAGCGCTGTTGTAGAACTCGTGACGCTGCCTCTTGCTGCAAGTAGATCGCTCCCGTGTGTGTGCAGCCGTGCCTTGTTCACAAACAGCTTTAGTAAACGATGGCGGGATTGCGCGAATTAAGCAGCCAGTACAACAGCGCGACGGGCTTATGTCTCGTGATGAACTGTCCGTGCAAAGATTAGGCTCATTTCATGTGATTAATGAGTGATGATGATCTTTGTTTGCGTGATAGAGAGAGAAGAGCTGCGCGCGCACGCTTTCTGTCTCCCTGCTTTTATTACTCAAAACAAAACTGACTCGATGGCGAAAGGTCAGAAGACCAAATCATATCCACAAAGGAAATGTTTTTCGTGTTGTTACAGTAACACTTTGTTTACAGTTTTGCGCTGTTCAGCCTGGATTAGAACACAGCGCCCGATTCGCAAACTGACTCCTTTGAACGGATTCGTTTGAATGAAAGGTTGAAACAACAGATCTGTCCCAACACTAAACTCACAAGACGTCACTGTCAACACAGTGACTTATAGCGCCTCAGAAATGAGGATGTAAATGTGTTTAGAAAGATTTGCCCTAAATAACAGTCTCAACTAAAAAACAGACATTTACTATGTTAACTTTATGATGAATAAATATTTTATCAGGTCTACCAAATAAGGATTTTATCCTACAAAGCAATAAAAGCCATGGTAAAAAACTGATCAAAGATGATGACAGTAGAGTGTCAGGTAATATCCGTGTCTGATAAATGCATGTTGCAGAGGAGGTTGTAAAACTCTTCAGAAAGACCAGTCATATATTTTTAAATGCTTTGACTTAAATAGTGACATTTTTGCATTTAAAATATCTGCTAATAATGATGAGAACATTTTGATTATTATGTACATATAGAAAATTGGCCAAACATATTGGCCATCGGCTGCCCTGATTTCTAAAAAATCGGCATCGGCCAGAGAAAAAGCATATCGGTCGACCTCTACATAAAACTAGGGATAGGCCGATCTTATATTGTATGTCAATATTAGACCGATATTGGCGAAAATGGCCAGATTAAATATTGTAGAAGTCAGTGAGTACAATCCAATCCAATGCCAACACGGACCGTAACAGTCATGGCAACTTGGCATAAAGGTGACTTACTGAGCAACATACCGTAAATTCAATTCAATTCAATTCAATTTTATTTATATAGCGCTTTTCACAATTTGGTAATTGTATCAAAGCAGCTTTACATAATAGATGCAGTGAAAAGCACAGAAAAACGACAGATAGCACAACATAATAAACGATAGCACAAGCAGTTAAATTTGCTACGGCTATAAATCAACATTATAAACAAACGTATTACTAATGTAACGTATAGAAGTTAAGCCCAAAAAGGCTGCCTCCCCGGGTTGAAAAACCCCCTAGGAGAAAAAACCCCCGGAATTTTAGCCGGGGAAGTAAAAAAAGTCATAGGAGGAAAAAACCCTTGGGAGGTATATATATATACACATTGAAACGGAAGGAGATTGAGCGGAGATTAAGCGGAGATTAAGCGGGTTCTGCCGGTGGTCTTTGGTCAGGCATCAGCTGGACATCACGTTGAAGAACAGCTAGTAGATCAGTTGTGTGCCGACTTTCACATGTACCGGAACTGGATCTGTTTGTCTCGTCCTCGGGATCAAGGACGAGACAGGGATAGAGACACAAAATCTTATTAGCGTAGGGGCCGTTCACATAGAAAACAAGTGTCACACAGTAATGTGGTTTTAGTCAGCTCGGTTCCGGACAGGCTAACTATTGCTGGTTAAGTGTATTACATATAGTTAATGATTTTAGAAACGGAAACAGAACTCGTTTGACTAAGGCCAGAGGCCCCACTGCCGTCGTTAATGCTAACGTACAGTGGCAAACGGTTTTGTATGACATACTATTTTAAGGTCGTGGGAAAAGGCCAAAATTGCAAGCCGGCCATATTTGGCAGTTAAGACTCAGTCGAAAACCAATTCAAAGTTTCAGCATATTACTAAAGAGTATTAATGAGATTTACCATGCTTTGAAGTGTTGACGAAAAAAAAAGGTTTTAATTTATTCATTAATTAATTTATTTATTTATTAGGTTGTACAAGCTAGCTATTAGGAGATAAGTACCATTGTTAAAACAACTATTTGAAAGCCTTGTTAAAGAGAAAAGTTTTAAGTCTAGATTTAAAGTTATCTACTGTCTCTGATTTTCGGACGTCGGTTGGTAAATCATTCCATAGCTTAGGGGCTAAGTAGGAAAAGGATCTGCCACCTTTAGACACTTTTGATATTTTAGGGATAATTAAGAGGCCAGAATTTTGTGACCGCAATGCACGTGATGGATTGTATTCTGATAATAATTCTCTAAGATATGAGGGTGCTAGGCCATTTAAGGCTTTGTAGGTGATTAGTAATATTTTAAATTGTATATGTCACAGGGGTGACGATCTTTTGGGCGGAACCAAAGATTGGGAAAGTTTGGTTCCGCCCGGATGTTTCCACCCGGACCGGTAAGAGAAGACACCGGACATCCGGTAGCGTCGCGAACGCTGAAATCAGCCAAATCATACACAGCTGGCAGTTATTAAGAGGAGCGCCGGGTGATTGGACGAAAGGGACACCAGGAGAGTATTTTAGAACAACGTAAATCACAGTCTTGGTTGTTGTTGCGGTGTGTTGTTGTGTATCGTAGCGCCGAGTTGGGCTCGCCGGATACGCTGTTTGGATCGCTGTATTGCTCTCTCTCTCTCTTGCTTGGATTACAGATCTATGCAAAGGAAGATATCGACGACCTTATAGGTGGAATATTAGACGAATACTAACGTTGGATGAGAGAAACGGAGGAAGAGGAAAACTTACTGTTGTGAGTACGCACCTGTGGAAGAGTGGTGTTGGTGGCTGGAAAACACCTCGTTGATGCATCTGGAGTTATTACAGCGTGAAGTCAACCTAGGACGAAGGGAGACAAAAGTCGTGAGTAACTACATCTCTTGAAGTAGGTGTTTTACATGCAGTTGATTTATGCAATCGTTTGGAGTGTTTTTCAAGAGAGAACGAGTGGCCCTACCCCTGTACCAGCGTGGTGGGTGAGCCGAAGGGTTTTTGTGTAAGCAGCTACAGTGACGACAATAAACAAACGCTAGGCCGTCTACCATCTCCCTATTCTCGCCCAGAGCAAAGTGGAAGAAGGCGGGTGTCATTGTGTGCACTGAGCGTGGTGGGTGAGTCTTTTGGATGTAGAACTTTTCACTTGAAGTGGTGCTGTGTAATGCTGTGTATTGCAGTGAGAGTGCTGTGTCTTGTCTGACGTAACCCTGCCTTCAGTCACTCGTCCCGGGACGACGAAGAGGAAAAACGGCGCTAGAGAACATCTGCACGATTATGCTGTAGTGTGCTTCAGTCTGACGGTATTATAGAGTGGCGGTGAAGAACTGTGCGAGTGGCGGTGTGCGTGAGTACTACATTTGCTGTTGTTCCCTTTCAGTCGGTCACTACGACGTCACGTCGTGACCGACGAATTGGGAGCTCGCTTAGAGAGACCAATCTGCTTCGAATACTACTAAAACGCCAATGAACTTGGCATTGAGATATTTGCATAATGCTGGCGCCGCCCCGCCAGGTGCGTATATAAGGCGCACGTGCAAATAGGGAAATCAGCTTTTTATCGCTTCGAAAGCCGGCAGTATCTGCTACTGAGAAGCTACTTCACTCTGTTGGGATCGATTGCGGAAGTTGGTTGGACTGGCAGTACCACAGCGGACGCCTCGCAGTATTCCACAGGCTCTGCATCTTTTTTGTTTGTTTGAGTTTAGTGTGTGCGTTGCCTTCCCTGTGCGCATCATCAACTGAGCATCTGAGTGAATTTCCCTAAAAGAGTGATACGAGAGAGCTTTGTGCCTTGTTAAAGGCAGCCACTCTCTCGTATATCCGGACATTAGCGTCCTTTTCAGGATGGCTTTTCGTCCGTGCGATCTTGGATGCGGGAAGTATATGGGTCCGAAGGACGGTCACGAGCGTTGTCTTTCGTGCTTGGGCATCGAGCACGCTGAGGCAGCGTTCGCTGGGGGTAAGTGTTCTCACTGCGAGAACATGTCCCTTGTGGATTTGCGGAGACGGTTGTCTTTCCTCCGGGAAAAACGCAACCCACGTCCGACGAGCTCTGATCGCCGCCACGGTGCGGCTGTGAAGCTCTCGAAGGATGATCTCCGCATCACTGTGCTGAACCGGGCAGGGGATTCGTCCTCTGCCTCTCAGCCTCCTCATCCACAGCCGGTTGATGCGCCGATGGAAACTTCAGAGTCGTGTTCTACGATGTCTGTTGGATCTGTCGTGCCTCCCTCCGGGTCCACGGAGACCGCAGCATCCGAGGGTGGGCCCTCTACCTCTGAGGATCTGGATGTCCTCCCCCCTTCCGGACGGGTCGTGACGCCGGATTTCGATCCAGAGATGGTGGCCGTGCTCTCTCGAGCGACGGAGACCGTCGGGTTGGAGTGGGTTCACCCCCCACAGCCCGAACCGTCCCGCCTGGATGATTGGTTCTTTGGAGCTGCCCGGGTTTCACAACCCTCTCCGCCGGTACCTTTCTTCCCCGAGGTGCACGAGGAGCTGACCAGGACCTGGAGGTCGCCGTATTCTACCCGTTTACGGCCGTTTCAGCCCTCCCCCCTCACCTCCCTCACCGATGGAGCCGCTAAGGGCTATACGGGAATCCCCCCCGTGGAGCGTGCGGTTGTGATGCAATTGTGTCCGGCCACCGCTTCCACCTGGAAGGATCGCCCAGCCCTCCCCTCCCGTGCTTGCAGACAGTCTTCCGGTCTAACGGGGGCTGCCTATCATGCATGTGGAGAGGCGGCTTCAGCCCTGCACGCTATGGCGTTGCTGCAGGTCCACCAGGCCAAGGCCTTGAGAGATCTGCACGAGGGAGGACACGACTCGCCTGTGCTTTCGGAGCTCCGGGCCGCTACGGATCTGGCCCTCCGTGCTACGAAGGTTACGGCACAGGCGATCGGTCGTGCGATGTCCACGATGGTGGTCCAGGAACGCCATCTGTGGCTCTGTCTGGCCGACATGACGGATGCAGAGAAGAACAAGTTCTTGGATGCGCCCGTGTCCCAGGCAGGCCTGTTCGGCGAGTCGGTGGAGTCGTTTTCCCATCCGTTCTACGCCGCCCAGAACCACAACGAAGCGATCGCTCAGATAATTACCCCGCGCAAACCACCTGCAACACCCCCCCCACCGCCGGCCGCCCCCTCTGCTCCTCTCCGAGGGCGCCCTCCGCCCGCTGCCTCTGCCCCCCCCGCTAGAACGTCTTCTAGACCACGGAGAGGGAACAGCCGTCGGCAGCCCGCCCCGCCCGCACCACCCGCTTCCCGTGGCAAACGGAAATCGAAGCGGCCCTGAGACGGGCGACCTGGAGTTGGATGGGATCACTCTACGGGAGACGGTGACGGCACCGCTCCTTCCACCGGTAGAGGGCCGGGTGGAAAATCTTTTGTTTCGTTTTGTTTCTGTTCCGCCGGCTTCTCAGCCGGCACCCACAAAACCACAAAAAGAGTGCATTCCTATTCCTTCTCCAGGTCTCCAGAGGATCGAGAGAGATGTGAGCGGGCAGTCAGATGCTCTTCCTCCCTCTCCTCTGTCGCCAGTGGGTATTCTGAGGAGTTCGAGCTCTCCCCTTCGGAGACCGGACCACCAGCAACCCCTTCGGAGTCTGCGTCCTCAGCTGAGGAGACCGGACGACCGTTTACCTCAGCGGGCTCAGGTCAGTGTCACACACACACATACTGTAGATGCTTATGCTGTCACGGCAGACGCACCGGCAGTCCCGCCTGTCCCGCCTCGCTGCCCCGCCGCGGGTACACCGGTAGTGCCGTTAATTCCTCTCGTACGGTCCCTGGGGGCTTGGCTTCAGCTTCCCAGTCCGTCTCGTTGGGTTTTACGCACGATCCGCCTCGGTTACGAAATTCAATTCAATCGGCACACTCCCAAATTTGCGGGCATACGTTTCACCACGGTGAAAGCGTCCGTTGCACATGTACTGCGTGCAGAGGTCGAAGTCCTGCTGGCGAAGGACGCGATCGAGCCGATCCCTCTTACCGAGATGAGATCGGGTTTTTACAGCCCGTATTTCATAGTACCCAAGAAAGGCGGCGGGTTACGACCGATTTTGGATTTGCGTGTCCTGAACAAATCTCTTCAGAAGAGGTCTTCAAGATGATTACACCGAAACAAATTTTCAGTGCAATACGCCCCCACGATTGGTTTGCAGCGATAGACCTGAAAGACGCGTACTTTCATGTGTCCATTCTCCCTCGTCACCGACCGTTTCTCCGGTTTGCGTTCGAAGGGCGGGCATATCAATACAAAGTACTACCGTTCGGGCTGTCTCTCTCTCCCCGTGTGTTCACGAAAGTGGTAGAGGCGGCGTTAAAGCCCCTCAGAGAGAGCGGTGTTCGCATTCTGGCTTACCTCGACGATTGGCTTATAATAGCGCATTCTCGGCGGACGCTGTGCGAACACAGAGATCTAACACTTCAACATCTCGCCCGTTTGGGTCTTCGGGTCAACTGGGAAAAGAGCAAACTCTGCCCCACGCAGAGGATCTCTTTTCTCGGTATGGAACTGGACTCGATCGATTTATCGGCGCGTTTAACAGAAGAGCGCGTCCAATCAATTCTGACTTGCCTCGGTTCATTCCGAGGGAAGAATGCGGTCCCTCTGAAACAATTTCAGAGACTCCTGGGGCGTATGGCAGCAGCAGCGGCCGTGACACCGCTCGGGCTGCTCCATATGAGACCGCTTCAGCGTTGGCTTCACGATCGAGTCCCGAGGAGAGCGTGGCGCGCTGGCATCCATCGTGTAACCATTACACCTGCGTGTCGCCTAACATTCCCCCCGTGGTCAGACCCTGCGTTTCTCAGGGCCGGCGTGTCCATGAGACAGGTCTCCCGGCATGCTGTTGTGCATACAGATGCCTCCGACACGGGCTGGGGAGCCACGTACGACGAGCTCACGGCTTCGGGGGTGTGGACAGCACCCCAGTTGCATTGGCATATCAATTGCCGCGAGTTATGGGCAGTATATCTGGGACTCGTACGCTTCGCTCAGGAGTTGCGAGGGAAGGATGTACTAGTACGCTCAGACAACACTGCGACCGTAGCGTATATCAACCGTCAAGGCGGTTTGCGCTCTCGTCACCTGTCGCATCTCGCTCGTCATCTCCTCCTTTGGAGTCAGAAGCATCTGAGGTCCCTTCGTGCCATTTACATACCGGGCTCGCTCAATACAGCGGCAGACGCGCTTTCCCGAGCAGCGCGCCCCGGCGAATGGCGACTCCACCCCCAGACGGTCCAGCTGATTTGGAGGAAATTCGGTCGAGCGCAGATAGACCTATTTGCGTCACCGAACAATACCCATTGTCGCCTGTTTTATTCACTAACCGAGGGCAGCCTCGGCGTGGATGCGTTGGCACACAGCTGGCCGCGGGGCCTGCGCAAATATGCGTTCCCCCCAGTGAGTTTAATAGCACAGATACTGTGCAAAGTCAGGCAGGACGAGGAGAGCCTTTTAATGATCGCCCCATATTGGACGACCAGGAATTGGTTTCCGGAACTAATGCTCCTCGCGACAGCCCCTCCCTGGCGGATTCCCCTGAGGAAGGACCTTCTTTCTCAGGGAGGGGGCACATTATGGCACCCGCGCCCCGACCTGTGGAATCTCCACGTTTGGTCGTTGAGCGCGCGCAAGGTTTAAGTGATTTACCCCAAGCGGTATCTAACACTATTGACGCGGCACGAGCTCCGTCTACGAGACGGGCTTACGCGTTAAAATGGAACCTTTTCGTCACCTGGTGCTCTTCGCAACGCGAGGACCCCAGAGAATGCCCTATTAACATTGTGCTCTTATATCTTCAACATAGGTTAGATGGTAGGCTGTCACCGTCCACTATTAAAGTTGATATCGCCGCTATATCTGCGCATCACTCACTTATTAACGGCAGATCAGTGGGCCAGCATGATTTGGTTGTTAGATTCCTGAGAGGCGCTCGCAGGCTAAACCCCTCGCGCCCTCCTTCTATTCCTCCCTGGGACCTGTCCATGGTGCTGAAAGCGCTACAGAGTCCTCCGTTCGAGCCTTTGCAGTCTGCGAGTCTGAAGCTTCCATCCATGAAGGCTCTGACCCTACTAGCATTGGCCTCGGTGAAGAGAATAGGGGATTTACATGCATTCTCTGTTGACGATTCGTGCCTTCAGTTTGGTCCTTCTGTCTCGAGCGTGACCTTGAGACCCAGACCAGGCTACGTGCCCAAAGTTCCCACTACTCCCTTCAGAGATCAAGTGGTGAGCTTGCAAGCATTGCCTTTGGAGCAGGCAAACCCAACCGAGGCTTTGTTGTGCCCCGTACGCGCACTGCGATTCTACGTGGACCGCACGCAAAGCTTCAGGACCTCAGACCAGCTCTTTGTTTGTTATGGTGGCCAGCAGAAAGGGAAAGCTGTCACTAAGCAGAGGATGTCTCATTGGATAGTTGATACTATCGCCCTGGCTTACAATTTGCAGGGCATTCCTTGCCCCTTTAATTTGAGAGCGCACTCCACTCGGAGTGTTGCCTCATCTTGGGCACTAGCTCGTGGTTCCTCGCTAACAGACATCTGTAGAGCTGCTGGTTGGGCGACACCTAATACGTTCATTAGATTCTACAATGTTCGTATCGAGCCTGTATCCTCTCGTGTTCTGTCCTCACCAGGGAGGACACGGAGAGCAGACTCGCAAGTCGGCTTGCAGCCTCCAACTGAGGCTCCAAATTGAGTTTTCAGTATGGAAGGCTAACAGAGCAAAAATGCGTAATGGTTTGATTTGCTCTCTCCACTGCCTTGACAGCCTTTGTTGCGGAGCATCGGCTGTCAGCCTTTCACTAGTTGTATTCTCACGAACCTACGTGTTTGGCCAGGGCCCCACATTGTGTCCCAACGGGTTCCTTTGTGAGTATTATTCCGTGGGGTTAATCCTACCAGCCCACGTTTCCCTTAGCAGAGCACTGCTTTGCTTACACAGCCACGGCTGTCATTTATACCTCAACTACGGTTGACTTTCGTCCACCATTAGCCCTTAACGGGGCGGTGGCTTCCGCAGCGTCCCTATACCGCTCAGTTAGGGCGCTTCCCAGTCGCTGGCACTACTGTGGGGTTAAAGGAACATCTAGTGCCCGGCCTTCTGCCTTGAAACCTAATTCTCCTATCCTTAAGTGGAACCGGAGGGCTTTAAGCAGACACTGGAAGAGGTCAGCCCCTAGTGGCGTTTTAGTAGGGTTTCCCAATTCGTCGGTCACGACGTGACGTCGTAGTGACCGACTGAAAGGGAACGTCTCGGTTACGGATGTAACCCTCGTTCCCTGAAGGAGGGAACGGAGACGTCACGTCCCGTCGCCACAGGTGCTGCCACCTGCTGTTTAGGCCGGTCACCTTCCGGCTTTCTCAGCGAACAGAAGCTGATTTCCCTATTTGCACGTGCGCCTTATATACGCACCTGGCGGGGCGGCGCCAGCATTATGCAAATATCTCAATGCCAAGTTCATTGGCGTTTTAGTAGTATTCGAAGCAGATTGGTCTCTCTAAGCGAGCTCCCAATTCGTCGGTCACGACGTGACGTCTCCGTTCCCTCCTTCAGGGAACGAGGGTTACATCCGTAACCGAGATGTTACTTTACCTGTGTCTTTTTCATCATTACAGAGTAGAGGCGAACGAGATCCGCCGGCCCGAGGTCTCGACGAAAGGGCGCCCCGGTCCGGTTTTCGATTGACCAACGGGTCTCGAGGAAAGGGCAGCGCTCGACCCGGTGTGCCGGCGTGACGTCCTCGCCCCTCTGTCAACCAACAAGTTCGCCGAGTGGGTCTTGGTCCCCGGCGTCCCATTGTAAACTACTGTCCAATCGACGCATTGCATAGCCAGCCAGCGTTAAGCCCGCCACCCGTAGCCGTTTGTGAGAGATTGAGCTGTGGAGAGAGCCATACCTACCTAGAAGCTGTAACCGGCACAGAGGTGAGAGAAAACCTAGAAATCGATTCACTGTGTCCTTGTATCCCAGCAGTCGTCTGTGGAGAGAAAGAGAGCCAGCGCGAGCACTGAGATATTGAGCTGTGGAGAGAGCCATACCTACCTAGAAGCTGTAACCAGCACAGAGGTGAGAGAAAACCTAGAAATCGATTCACTGTGTCCTTGTATCCCAGCAGTCGTCTGTGGAGAGAAAGAGAGCCAGTGCGAGCACTGAGATATTGAGCTGTGGAGAGAGCCATACCTACCTAGAAGCTGTAATCAGCGCAGAGGTGAGAGAAAACCTAGAACTCGATTCACTGTGTCCTTGCATCCCAGCAGTCGTCTGTGGAGAGAAAGAGAGCCAGTGCGAGCACTGAGATATTGAGCTGTGGAGAGAGCCATACCTACCTAGAAGCTGTAATCAGCGCAGAGGTGAGAGAAAACCTAGAACTCGATTCACTGTGTCCTTGCATCCCAGCAGTCGTCTGTGGAGAGAAAGAGAGCCAGCGTGAGCACTGAGATATTGAGCTGTGGAGAGAGCCATACCTGCCTAGAAGCTGTAACCAGCACAGAGGTGAGAGAAAACCTAGAACTCGATTCACTGTGTCCTTGTATCCCAGCAGTCGTCTGTGGAGAGAAAAGAGAGCCAGCGCGAGCACTGAGATATTGAGCTGTGGAGAGAGCCATACCTACCTAGAAGCTGTAACCAGCACAGAGGTGAGAGAAAACCTAGAACTCGATTCACTGTGTCCTTGTATCCCAGCAGAGTCTGTGAAGAGATAGAGAATAAAGAAGAAGAGTGAGTCAACGAGCAAGGAACTGTGGGAGATAGGCGGCGAAACGCCGTGCGCTGCAGAAAGGTACACTGATCAGAAAAGTCCATGCCCCCACTCATTGTGATTTTATTCTGCCTCCAGGAAGGAAGAGGAGCGCGCCACGGGTAGAGGGAACCAGAGGCGGGAGCCAGTTCCCCGACGCAAAATCCCCTCCCCTTACCCTCCGTCTTCCATTCAGCCGTGGCCCCCTGGAGGACAGATTCTGATTTTAGTTTTAATTCCCCTTTCCCCAAGTCCCCGTATATTTTAACTATTTAAATAAATAAAGAATATTTTTATACTTACCTGTACTCGTTGTTGTCTGGTCATTGGGTTGGTTTTGGGGACCTCCTCGAGGTGGAAGTTTAGAAGGGGCGTGGCTCAACCATTAGCGGCCAGCCCCTGGCTTGTGACAGATTTTGGCGTAGTCGGCAGGGTTTCACCTCGAGTTGAGTAACCAGACTAGCCCAATGACCGACAACGCGGGACCCGCAGCCCAACCCCGTGCGGTGCCTGTCTTTATGGGCAGCCCTTGGGTCCAAAAGTATGGAGGGACAGAGTCGGGAGTACGACTTACGGAATGGAAGGCCCAGTTGGAGTATCTAGCCGATCTGCAAGGCCTTAGTGTAGCCCAGCGGCTCCAGTTCGTGCTGAACTCCCTAGAGGGAGAAGCGCGGCGAGAAGTACAGGCCGCCCCTGAAGCTGTCCGAACCAGCGCCCAAACTATATTCCAGTTTCTCACCGAGCAATATGGTGATCACACCCCTGTAGCCGTCCTCCGTTCCCAATTTTTTAATAGTAAACAAGGCCCCCGACAACCCATTAGAGCTTTTGCCCTGAGACTGCGAGAGCAGTTCACCCGGTTACAGACCCGCCGCGATCATGGATTGGGAGATGGAGAGACTTTGCTGCGTGACCAATTCCTTTTGGGGATGAAAGAGGGCCCCGTGAGACAGAGTCTGAGGGTCCAGTTTCGGAGAGACCCCGACCTCACATTTGAAGATCTAAGGAAGGAGGCGCTAGCGTTGGAGGGCGACGAGGTTGAGGTGAGTGAGACCCCAGTGTGTGCGGCTGTGAACGAAAGCGTGCCACCACCACCTGAGCGCACGGATTGGAAACAGGCTCTGAAGGCAGAACTCTTGAAAGACGTCCGGGAACAGATGTCAGAAATATCTAAGACCCTCCTGGGAGAGCTACGCCAAGGAAGGGCGCGGGAGGAACCAAGGCCGGCACCCCGAGAGCGAGTGTACTCGGAGAGGAGCCGAGAGCCACCTGGACGCCCAAGCCGCTACAATCGGCCCCGTTTCGAATGGGATGACCAGGGGCGGCCGATTTGCAACCGCTGTGGCGAGCCAGGACATTATAGCCGTCAGTGTGGGCCCCGCAGGGCATCGGAAGGGGGTTTGTAGGACGACCGGCCACAGTGGGTCGTGTGGCTGGGGCCCCTCGAGGAGACCCGGGAAGAAGGGACAGCTCAAGGCAACAGATGATCGGGCATAGCCCGGTGGCAGAAGTAAAAGTGTGTGGCAAGTGGATTCAGTGCCTGGTAGATACGGGCTCACAGGTAACGATGTTTGCAGAAAGCCTCTCCAAGGAGATATTCGGACGAGGGGGAACACAAGGAGCGGAGGCCCCCTGGCTGACGTTGAAGGGCGCTAATGGCCTGGAAATCCCCTACATTGGCTATCGCCTGACGGATCTGGAAGTGCATGGAGTCGTTGTCCCCCAAAAAGGTGTGATCATTGTTGAAGATAAGTGTTTGGGCGCCCACAGGGCCCTGTTGGGCATGAATGTCCTCTCTGAGTGTTGGGAGGAGATATTCCGGGCTAGGCCTGGTCCAAGGATCTCACCTACCGAGAGGGCCAATTGGGAGCGCGTAGTGGCCGACTGCCGCAGGGTCCAGATGAACCAGGTTCGTAGAGATCGGGAGGAAGTGGGAAGAGTAATGTGTCGTTTTGCTTTGTCTATTCCCCCTAGGAGTGAGGCTATCGTATGGGCGAGAGTGCCCCTTCGGGAAGCGAGCCCTGAGGAGTGGGTGTTGGTAGAGCCACACACAGATTGTCCACAAGTGGAGGTAGCACGAGGATTAGCTGCGGTCCACCGAGGGAGGATCCCTGTGAGGGTACGAAACGAGCACCCCTATGCAGTACAATTGTACCGACATCAACAACTGGCCTGGCTGACGATGGTCACGCCCCACCAGGTGAGAGAAGAGAGGGACGTCAGTTTCCGTCAGGTGTGCCCCACTGTGATCGAGGTGGCCCTGACTCAGATGGATGCCCCGGCGAGTAGCCAGGGTAGAGGTGTGCCAAGACATCTGGCGGGTGAGTCGCTGCAAGGGGATGATCTGGGACAGGTACAGACACAGAAACTACAGACACTCCTTCGGAAGTGGCAACATGTGTTTGCGAGGCACGATGAGGACTATGGGTGCACCCGGGTGGTGGAACATCACATCCCCACTGGGGATGCAGGGCCCAGCAGGGAGAGGTACCGACCGATTTTACCTACCTTGTATGCAGAAGTGCGTACACTTCTGCAGGGCCTGTTGGGCCGGGGCATCGTCAGAGAGAGTAGTAGCCCCTGGGCAGCCCCCATCGTGCTCGTACAAAAGAAGACGGGAGCCTGGAGGTTCTGTGTGGACTATCGCAAGTTGAACCTGGTAACCAAGAAAGATGCTTTCCCTTTACCACGAATTGAAGACTCCCTTGCTGGCCTCACGCAGTCGGCCTGGTACTCCACCCTGGATCTGGCCAGTGGATATTGGCAGGTGCAAGTAGCCGAGGTAGACCGGGAGAAGACTGCCTTTACGACCCCGTTCGGACTATTTGAATGGGACCGGATGCCTTTCGGGCTTTGCAACGCTCCGGCCACCTTCCAACGCCTGATGCAACGCTGCCTTGGAGGTCAGTTGATGGAGTCAGTACTGGTATACTTGGATCATGTGATTGTGTATTCCCCAGATTTCGACTCTCACCTCCGGCACCTAGAGGAAGTCTTTCGAGCCATGGAGAGATACGGGCTGAAGCTGCAGCCAGACAAATGCCACCTACTGCGGCGAGAGGTGAAATTTCTGGGCCATGTTGTCAGCGCAGCAGGGGTGGCCGTGGACCCCGAGAAAGTCTCTGCAGTGAAGGATTGGAATGCGCCTAAGACTGTGAGGCAAGTACGATCCTTTCTGGGGTTCGTGGGATATTACAGACGTTTTATTAAGGATTTCTCGAAGATTGCCAAGCCCCTTAACCAGTTGCTGGTTGGCACGGGACGAAGCCGGGCCGTGGATCGCCCTCTATTAACTGGGGTAGTGAGTGCGAGATGGCTTTTCAGAGGCTGAAGCAGGAGTTGTTACAGGCCCCCATCTTGGCGTATGCTGATTTTTCTAAACCTTTTGTCTTATATACAGACGCGAGCAACCTGGGATTGGGGGCAGTATTGGCCCAACGACAAGAGGGAACAGAGCGGGTAATCGCTTATGCGAGCCGGAGCCTTCATCCGGCAGAGAGGAACGATGCAAATTACAGCTCCTTCAAGCTGGAACTGCTGGCCCTGAAGTGGGCCCTGAGCGAAAAGTTCAAGGACTACCTGTGGGGAGCTAAGGTAACAGTCATCACAGATAACAACCCTTTAGTACATTTACAGACGGCGAAGCTGGGGGCCGTGGAGCAGCGATGGGTGGCTCAGCTGGCCAACTTTGATTACAAGTTGCAGTATCGGCCCGGACGAGAGCATACGAACGCGGACGTCCTCTCAAGACTGCCAGAGGTAAAGAGCCCCAGATACCAGGAGTATCGAAGGGAGGATAGCCAAGAGGAGGGCTACATGATAGGGGCTGTAGAGGCGCCAGGAGGCCAGCAGGAAGCCGCACCAGGGAACTGGGGGTGGGACCCCCGCCGTTGGATGGAAAGGCAGGCCCAGGACCGGGACGTGCGTCAGGTGAAGACGTGGGTGGAGCAGGGCCAACGGCCCACGCCGGTGGAAAGGCTAGCCCAGACAGAGACTGGGAAGAAGTTGCTGGGACAGTGGGAGAAGCTGGAGCTACAGGAGGGGGTACTTTGCAGGAAGACCCGTGATCCGAAAGTGGGCGAAGAGGTGTGCCAGATCGTAGTGCCCGCCGACCAGGTAAACGCATTGGTCTCAGCCTATCATGACCAGTTGGGACATCAGGGACAGGAGAGGACTGTATCTCTACTGCGTAGATTCTTCTACTGGCCGGGACTGGAGGCGTCTGTGCACAACCTAATTCAAGCTTGCCCCCGGTGCATGTTGTTTAAATTTAGACGAGAGGCCCGAGCACCGATGGTACCCATTCACGCGAAAGCCCCCCTCCATATATTGGCAATGGACTTCCTGACGCTGGGTCGCCCTCGGGACCGTTATCAAAACATTCTGGTAATTACTGACCTATTTACCAAATACGCCTGGGCAGTCCCGACGCTCGATCAGACAGCCAACACCACCGCCACAGCTCTATGGCGAAATGTGTTCCAGAGAGTGCTGTGTCTTGTCTGACGTAACCCTGCCTTCAGTCACTCGTCCCGGGATGACGAAGAGGAAAAACGGCGCTAGAGAACATCTGCACGATTATGCTGTAGTGTGCTTCAGTCTGACGGTATTATAGAGTGGCGGTGAAGAACTGTGCGAGTGGCGGTGTGCGTGAGTACTACATTTGCTGTTGTTACTTTACCTGTGTCTTTTTCATCATTACAGAGTAGAGGCGAACGAGATCCGCCGGCCCGAGGTCTCGACGAAAGGGCGCCCCGGTCCGGTTTTCGATTGACCAACGGGTCTCGAGGAAAGGGCAGCGCTCGACCTGGTGTGCCGGCGTGACGTCCTCGCCCCTCTGTCAACCAACAAGTTCGCCGAGTGGGTCTTGGTCCCCGGCGTCCCATTGTAAACTACTGTCCAATCGACGCATTGCATAGCCAGCCAGCGTTAAGCCCGCCACCTGTAGCCGTTTGTGAGAGATTGAGCTGTGGAGAGAGCCATACCTACCTAGAAGCTGTAACCGGCACAGAGGTGAGAGAAAACCTAGAAATCGATTCACTGTGTCCTTGTATCCCAGCAGTCGTCTGTGGAGAGAAAGAGAGCCAGCGCGAGCACTGAGATATTGAGCTGTGGAGAGAGCCATACCTACCTAGAAGCTGTAATCAGCGCAGAGGTGAGAGAAAACCTAGAACTCGATTCACTGTGTCCTTGCATCCCAGCAGTCGTCTGTGGAGAGAAAGAGAGCCAGTGCGAGCACTGAGATATTGAGCTGTGGAGAGAGCCATACCTACCTAGAAGCTGTAATCAGCGCAGAGGTGAGAGAAAACCTAGAACTCGATTCACTGTGTCCTTGCATCCCAGCAGTCGTCTGTGGAGAGAAAGAGAGCCAGCGTGAGCACTGAGATATTGAGCTGTGGAGAGAGCCATACCTGCCTAGAAGCTGTAACCAGCACAGAGGTGAGCGAAAACCTAGAACTCGATTCACTGTGTCCTTGTATCCCAGCAGTCGTCTGTGGAGAGAAAAGAGAGCCAGCGCGAGCACTGAGATATTGAGCTGTGGAGAGAGCCATACCTACCTAGAAGCTGTAACCAGCACAGAGGTGAAAGAAAACCTAGAACTTGATTCACTGTGTCCTTGTATCCCAGCAGAGTCTGTGAAGAGATAGAGAATAAAGAAGAAGAGTGAGTCAACGAGCAAGGAACTGTGGGAGATAGGCAGCGAAACGCCGTGCGCTGCAGAAAGGTACACTGATCAGAAAAGTCCATACCCCCACTCATTGTGATTTTATTCTGCCTCCAGGAAGGAAGAGGAGCGCGCCACGGGTAGAGGGAACCAGAGGCGGGAGCCAGTTCCCCGACGCAAAATCCCCTCCCCTTACCCTCCGTCTTCCATTCAGCCGTGGCCCCCTGGAGGACAGATTCTGATTTTAGTTTTAATTCCCCTTTCCCCAAGTCCCCGTATATTTTAACTATTTAAATAAATAAAGAATATTTTTATACTTACCTGTACTCGTTGTTGTCTGGTCATTGGGTTGGTTTTGGGGACCTCCTCGAGGTGGAAGTTTAGAAGGGGCGTGGCTCAACCATTAGCGGCCAGCCCCTGGCTTGTGACATATACGATATTTAACTGGTAGCCAGTGTAAAGATGCCAGAATTGGGCTTATGCGGTCATACTTCTTAGTTCGAGTAAGAACTCTTGCAGAAGCGTTTTGAACTAGCTGAAGCTTGTTGACCTGTTTTGCATGGCATCCTCCGAGTAACGAGTTACAATAGTCTATTCTAGAGGTCATAAAAGCGTGGATAAGCTTCTCTGCATCTGATGCAGACAACATATGGCGTATTTTTGAGATATTTCTAAGGTGGAAGAATGCTGTGCGGCAGACATTGGAGATATGGCTGTCGAAGGATAAACTGCTGTCGAACATCACACCTAAATTCTTAACCGTGGAAGTTGGCACCACAGTGCAGCCATTTATGGGCAACTTGTAATCTGTCATATTATATTTGTAGCGATTCGGTTCGATAACAAGTATCTCTGTCTTATTGGAGTTTAGCATAAGAAAGTTATGTGACATCCAGTCACTTATATCGCTGATGCAGTCTGATAGTTTAGAAAAATTTTGTGTTTCGCTAGGATGCGAGGAGATGTAAAGCTGTGTGTCATCTGCATAGCAGTGAAACTGTATGTTATGATTTCTGATAATATCTCCCAGAGGTAAAAGCACAACATAAGTAACATACATGGCTTACTTCACAGATTTACTTTACCTTTTTTTGGCTAACAAATGTGTTATTTACAGCTTAATGATTAAAAGGGCAATAAAGATGATACTGGATCGGGATTGACAAATACTCAAGGTTCTGGTATCGACATCGACCCAGCCCTACGCAAAACCCAGGATTTGCACAAAGTAATCCTAAACTTACCTGGCTAACCAACTAAAACGCCTTCATGGTATTGTATGTGGATGCAACACAGACTGAGCGCTAACACGATTGCAGCATTGCTGCTTCAAATCCACTTCTGTGATGCTAACACGTGCAGTGTTAATGCTGTTAACATCAGTGCTAAATTAAAGTTTGTGCTGCAAATGTTCAATTAACGTAAATGCATTGTGTGAAACTAGACTTCACAGTTCTCTATCTCTATCTCTATCTCTCTCTATATATATTATACACACACACACACAACTACATGTATATTAGACATGTCATTGACCAGTGGTTCTTAACGTTATTTCTGGAGGCCCACTGCCCTGCACATTTTGTATGTCTCTTTTGTCTGACAGACTCAGTTCAGTTCATAAAATCTCTTCAAATGAGCTGATGATTTGATTCAGGTGTGTTAAATAAGGAACACATACAAAATATGTAGGGCAGTGGGCCTCCAGGAATAACGTTAAGAACCACTGCAATAGACGGTTTGTTGTTAAGGAGCTAATCGGTTTACAGCTTTGACTTTACAGGTTGACTTTACAGCTAATCTGCATGTAATATAATAAGCTAAGGGTATGCTGCTTTTAAATTAATATCTATTAATTCACAAAAAGTTCTTCTTTGGCAAGATTAGGCTAGATTTTTTATAGCATGAACATAGTCTTTACTGCCTTCAAACTTTAACTGAAATATCGCCGTTTCTGTCATTGATTAAAAATCTCTGTATAAAGGCTATACATCTTTCCTTCCCATTATTTGCACGTAAGACAGTGATAACATAATAAACAAATGTAATTTCTATTGTTGTTCTCAGTTTACATTTTCTTCACTTAATATGTGGTAAAAGTTGTTTACAGAAACAGTATAAAATGTCTCTGTTGATAATGTTCTCTGCATTATGAGCTTTGCTACTGCAACAGCCAGAATTTAGGCATTTAGAACTTAAATATGAAAATAAGAATGAAAATAAGTTTAAACATTTTTGTTTTTTTAACTAATTTGGCCTTTTCTCAATTTTTTTGTGTTAACCACATGCTAGGAATGAAGCTAGAAAAATGTTTATTTACATATTGCCGGAGCTTGTCATTGTTGCAGTGACACTGCAGAGAAAACAAGGAGCCAACATTAAAGGGGACAGAGAATGAAAAACCATTTTTACCTTGTCTTTGTTGAATAATGTTAGTCTACCCACATTCACAAACATACAAAAAATGCTAAACATGCCAGTCTCATAGAAATTCCTCTTTTAGAAATGTCAGCCAGAAAACAGCCCAATCTGAAATATTGATGCTTATGACATCACAGGCATCTAACTGCCCCTCCACATTAAAATAATTGGCTACATTTTTTGAGTGGCAGCAAAGTCAGCCAATCAGTAATGAGATTGCAAGTTAAGCCAGTAGGGGGAGCCAAATAGGTGCAAAACCACTTGTTTAAATCCCCCACCCTAATAGAGCTATCTGAGAGAGGTTTTTAGGAAGCTTCTAAAGCATTAAAGACCCAAACAATAAATATTTTGTCTAC
Organism: Misgurnus anguillicaudatus; assembly: GCF_027580225.2. Classification (NCBI taxonomy): domain Eukaryota; kingdom Metazoa; phylum Chordata; class Actinopteri; order Cypriniformes; family Cobitidae; genus Misgurnus; species Misgurnus anguillicaudatus. Next base: position 50,096,415 of record NC_073360.2, on the reverse strand, counting down.
ATGTCACATCACAGAATGATTGAACGTGGTATTTATCCTTGTGCTATGTCACCTTTAATTTGTATAGTTGGATTACTTTTGTTGTTTTATCTATTTTTAGAAAAGTGTAACACTTTACAATAAGTTCATTAGTTAACATTACTTGTTTTATATTAACTAACATGAACAAAACATGAGCAATACATTTGCTACAGTATTTATTAATCTTTGTGTAACATCTGGCTGGACGTCAACTGGAGGTCTCTTCAGTCTGGGTCGTTAACGGTTTCATGCTGTGACCCTAGATTGAGTTTTGTCACCAGGTCTGCTCAGACGCTTTCATCAGAAGATCCTAATCTCCTGATGACACACATTTACAGACCCATCGACTCTCTCTGGCTGTCTTTATTGCACCAATCTAAGCAAATTAACACCTCAAAGCAAACTTCAAACCGTGGCCAGAGACGAAGCAGCCATGACACAAAAATGTGTCTGTCTAAGATCACAGCTAAGACCAAGATAAATTTGTTTAAATTGTATATATTATATATCCTTGTATTGCATATTTGTTTCTGTAATGAACCACTTTCTTGTAACACTATAGGGATACTTCGTTTATCTTAGCATGTCTCATAATTCACATTTATGAGATTACTATTTGATTTGTGTTTAAGTAATATCTTGTCTGCACTCTTAATAATGCCCTTTTCCTTTCCTGATCAATGATGTGCATCATCTTACCATAACTTATATCAAACTTGTTAAATATTAATTTAAATTATTATTGTAACAAATCCCTGGCATAGCACATCTATGCAAATGAGTCTGGTGAAACAAAGACAAAGTTTCCCTGCTCGATTAACACCCTTTTGGATTGGTCATCTGAACTTCAAGGGGTTGGTCTAAGCTCAGGTTAAGAGGCCTGCACCTCAATTCATCGATGCTCATAGCTCGTGCCCGGCACGCCACACGGCTGCTCAACAGCGAGGCCGTGGCGCCCATCCGGGCTTCCTATGAGAACTGTCCCTCTATCGAATAGTTTTGGGTACCCTGCCACTTGGACTTAAACTTCAACTCCTACGGACACCTCCAAGAACTCCGTCACGTGACCACAAACTCAGGAACTCTCTTCCTCGCATACGCGCCCATATACAGCCTGTGTCTCTATATAATATATATTATTAAATACTCACGCCAGTCTCCGCAAGTCCGCATCGCAAGACTTCACACCCGCGTCTCCCAAAACGAATGATGCGTTAAAACTTTACACAGACACACGCCCAACAATATTTACAAGCCTGGCTCCTTATTTAAAACAAACTGAAATACCATTTAACTTGGTTGCTAATGTCACTTGAATGAAATGACTTTTAACGCATTTGGATATTATATTCATTTTATAAATCCCAAATGTAGCTATTTAATATTTTGATAGTTATGAAGTTGAGTATTACAGTTCTTTGTTTACAAAAAACAAACATGCATTCAAATCTTTCCAGTTAAACTCAGTCACCCATTTAAATATTTTAACTTCTTGTTAAAGTTGAAGCTATAATGAACCTACTTATTTAAATACGGTTACAGTGTTCATTTCATTAATATGTGTAAAGAACTGTATGCAAAGTGTTTTCTATTAAAATAAATTCTTCTGATACACGTGTACACAAAAACACAAACTGAATTTAAGAGGTATGATACATTATCTAAGAGATTTAGGTATTACGTGACACAAGTAGCTCTCGACCACTTTTATTTTTTAGAATGTATGGTACAGTATTTTGTTTACTATTTGTACTGTCATGGCAGTGATGGTGCTGTCAGTTTACCTTGTTGTTGCATTTCAAAAGTGCAGAATAAATTGTGACACTGAATTTGAAACATCACATTTGTAATTTCTGCATCTATTATTAAAGTATTTATTAGTAATAAAGTGGAAATTAGTAGATTTGGTTACCATTTTGATTTACGTTGTGCGCCCCTACATTTTCTGGTTGTGCTCATAAAATTTTCAGTTGGGGGCCACTGTGCTCCTAGCGAAAAAAGTTAGTCTGGAGCCCTGGTGCCTCACAAAAGCCAACGCAAGTATCGCTTGTTCATTCGCTGTAAAAAAGTTATTGCCCCTTTTAATTAAGGTGATTCTTAGAGTTCTGATGGTTTGTGCAGAAGTTAAGTCTATAGTGATATTGCCCTTCTTTTACTCTCTCTCTCTCTCTCTCTCTCTCTCTCTCTCTTAATTTTCCATTCTTTCTCTTTCATATATGTTTCTTGTTTGTTTGTATGTATGTATAGTTAGTCTGGTGTGTTTTTGTAGTGTAACGTAGTTTAATAAACCGGTTTTGCATTTCACAATTGAATTGTTTCTGTGTTCAATGCTAATGAAATCAATGTCACTTAGGCTATGTTTACATTAATGCGTTTATCCTTTAAAACGCGTTACTTTTGCTACGTTTACGCCTTTCATCTACACTACAGCACCGTTTTCGACCCTCATAAACGGATTCGTTCGCAAACGCTGAAGACCCTGTTTTAGTTTGAGAACTCAGACGTTGCACTGCAGGGTAAACGAACATAGACGGAGTCTTATGTAAACGAACAGCTAATGTTAACGTGACGGCGCATCATTTTCAAAGTAAAAAATATTTTATTCAGGTAAATGGAGGTTTGCTACGGAGGTTTTGCCAAAAATAGTAAACCTCTACAAACCAGCTATTATAAATGCTATATCAGATTGTTTTAACATGTACCCTTATAGATAATGTCTGTTTTATATTTATGTTTGAGTATTGTTGAGTTTGAATATTATTGTAATGCTGTTTATGTTTTGTTTAAATTTAGTTAGCTTATTACGAAAGATAGACTGTAATTTTAAACGCCATAGGGCGTTGTAAAGGCCAATATGAAGGGAGAATTGTAATGGGTCAGACATTATTTTCGAGTTTAATTGAAGTTTTGTTTGCTAAAAATTAAATTTACATTTAAAATTAATTTTGTTTCATATCATTTGTCACTTAATTTTAATCGATGTTTTGTTGATAAGTTTTGTTATATAAATTAATAAAAACAATAAAATCAATATCATTAATATTTAATACTCGTTTAGCCGATTGCGCTTTTTGCTATTTCTGTGTTGCTAGCGGAGGACGTGCACGGACCTCGCACACTTTTAAAAATTGACATCATATTAATTTTTAATACTTAAGCCGGCCACGCTTTTTGTCGGAGAACGTGTGTGAGGGAACACAACCACAAACGCACTGAACAGCGACAGGTGAGGGAAGATAAGTTATTTGGTGTTTTTCTGAAGAATACAGTCAGTTCACGAAAATTTTTAAATGGACTAAGATCATAAATATGAACTGCGAACATTGAACTATTATAAATATAACAGCGTAAAATGGCTGAAGAGGAACTCCCTACATTAAAGCAATAAGCATTTCTGTAGGCTAAAGCTATACTTCACCTCTTATTATGTTTGATTGAAGTTTGCATTTGCAGAAATTTATTTTTGCTTCAAGTTCGCTTCTGTTTAGTACTGTTCACTTGAATGCTTCCTTTTTAAATCATAAAGACCTTTCTGTTTGGTTTAAAACATCAACATTAACCCATTAAAGGCGGAGTCCACGATGTTTGAAAAACGCGTTGGAAAAGGAGACGGGCCGACTACCAAAACACACTTATAGCCAATCAAATCAAATCAAATGCCGGGTTGCGTATGTGTGGGGCGGGTCTATCAACAGAAGGTCCAGATTCTATTGGGGTAGGGGCGTGTTTGTTTAGGTGATTTCTGTTATGTATGTAACACTGTCATTCTCTATAGTGCCTACAGGTGGCACCACTTTAGTATTATTATGTTGTTGTGTTCTTTTAAATAAAGCTATTCAAGGATTGAAGTGCCTCCGCATGTGTTATTTATTCACAGTGCATTTCAGAGTGTTTTATATATATATGTTATGCTAGTGAAAACATAACATATTTGGCGACGAGGTGGATTAATTTTCCACAGAGCTACCACAGTGAATCGTGAGTAGTTAGGCGCATTTAAACTTTTCTTTTCTTTGCGTAGCTGAAGTGACATAGGTTAGCTAAAATGGCTGTTACCATAGGCCATTTGGAAGCTTTTGATGAAAGTGTCGAACCATGGACCACCTATATTGAGAGATTTGAGCACTTTATAGAAGCTAACAGCATTGATGTCGACAAGAAAGTACCTGTGCTACTAAGTGTAGTCGGAGGGAAAACATACGGATTGCTCCGAAGCCTGCTTGCGCCAGAAAAGCCGAGAGAGAAGAGTTTTAAGCACATCACAGACACGCTACAGCAACATTTTTCCCCGAAGCCCCTGATCATCGCGGAACGTTTTCGTTTCCACCGGCGGAATCAAGAGGAGGGCGAGTCGGTGACACAATATGTTGCAGTGCTTAGAGGACTTTCAGAACACTGTGAATTTGGGGGACATTTGGATGATGCACTTCGCGATAGATTTGTGTGTGGTTTAAAGAGTGAGGCTACACAAAAGCGCTTGTTGACTGAAACTACACTGACGTTTCAAAGAGCGGTGGAGCTGGCGGTCTCCATGGAAACAGCATCACGCGAAGCACACCAACTTAGCGGATCACTGACGGTAAATGCATTGTCTTTATTAAAGAATAAGACCGCAAACAAATGTAAACGATGTGGTAAGGACAACCATAGTGATGATGACTGTTGGTTTAAGGACAAAAATTGTAATACATGTGGAAAAACAGGCCACATCAGTCGTGTTTGCAGGAAGAGTAACTATGACAGAAAAACAAAGAGTGGGAACAGAGCAAAAGCTGCACGACAAGTAAAAAAATCTGGACAGAAAGGCTATGTAAAGAAAGAAAGTGTGCACCACGTTGATGCTGATGCAGCATCCAGTGATGATGAAACAGACTCTGAGTTAGCTCTGTATAAACTGTCACAGCCAGGAGAAAAGTCCAGTATCATTGTGAAACCAGAAGTTGAAGGAATACCACTTGAAATGGAACTGGACACAGGTGCAGCAGTGTCTTTGATTTCAACAGAGACTTATAACAAAATATTGAAACACCTGCCCTTATGCTCAACTGACATTGTTCTTCGAACATACACAGGACAAGCATTAAACCCTGAAGGTGTAATTGATGTTCATGTAAAGATGGGCAAACAGACAGCTGTACTTCCTTTGTATGTCGTGCATGGCGATTATCCACCACTCTATGGCAGAGAATGGCTGCGTCAGATTAAACTGAACTGGAAAGAAATAAAAACTGTTAAATTGAAGACGCTAGGAGCTGTTCTGGAGAAACATGCAGCTATTTTCTCTAAACAACTGGGAGAAATGAAGAGCATTAAAGCTAAAATAACATTGAAGCCTGAGCACAAACCCAAGTTTTGTCAGCCCAGAGTTGTTCCGTATGCTCTGCGTCCAAAAGTTGAAGAGGAGCTAAACCGTCTCACTGAAATAGGTGTATTGTCACCTGTACAGTACAGCGAATGGGCTACCCCAATAGTCCCTGTGGTGAAGAAAAACGGAGCAGTGCGCATATGTGGTGATTTTAAAGTGAGGATAAACCCCGTCCTTCTCATTGAACACTATCCGTTACCACGTATCGAAGACCTGTTCGCTTCTTTGGCGGGAGGACAATGTTTTAGCAAACTGGATTTGTCACATGCTTACCTCCAGATGAGGGTGGAGGAGGAGTCAATGAAGTTCCTTACAATTTCCACACAGAAAGGGCTATTCCAGTATAAACGCCTTCCGTTCGGAATTGCTTCGGCTCCAGCTATATTCCAGAGAGCTATGGACCAAGTGTTACTAGGTCTTTCCAATGTCCATTGCTATCTCGATGACATTCTTGTTACTGGGAGGACTGAAGCTGAACACCTGGAAAACCTGGATGCAGTCCTTGGACGCCTGGAAGAGTTTGGTTTGCATGTTGAAAAAGGGAAATGTGACTTCTTCAAGGACTCATTGGAATACTTGGGTCACATAATTGATGCTGAAGGTTTGCACAAGTCACCTGAAAAAGTAAGTGCAATTGTTAATGCTCCAACCCCATCAAACATCACACAGCTGAGATCATTCCTTGGCCTGCTGAACTATTATGGGAGATTCATACCTAATTTGGCAACCATAGCAAGTCCATTGAACGCCCTGCTGTGTAAGGGGAAACGTTGGCAGTGGTCTTCAGTGTGTGAGGGTGCATTTAAAAAGGCAAAAGAACAATTAGTGTCACAAAATGTCTTGACACATTATGACCCACAGAACGCAATTCGGCTCGCGTGCGATGCATCACCATACGGCATTGGTGCCGTTATCTCCCATATGTTACCCAGCGGTGAAGAAAAGCCAATAGCTTTCGCATCACGCACACTTAGCAAGGCAGAACAGAATTATGCGCAGATCGAGCGTGAGGCTCTGGCAATCGTGTTCGGAGTCAGAAAATTCCATCAGTATCTCTATGGACGGAAATTCACGCTTTTCACAGATCACCGCCCCCTTACTACGATCTTTGGACCACAGAATGGAATCCCATCTATGGCGGCGGCACGGATGCAAAGGTGGGCATTGCTTTTATCTGCACACAACTACACCATTGAGTACAAAAGAGGTGAACATCATGCAAATGCTGATGGTCTTTCCCGTCTGCCATTACAAGTGGAACACAGAGAGAAAAAGGATGCTGTTGAGCTGTTCAGCTGCCTGTCAGTGCCACTGATATCCGACATGAAACTATGAGTGACCCTATCTTGTCTACAGTAGTCGAGATGGTTCTAAAAGGGACTCAAGCTGTCAGCCTGACAGATAACAATGCACTTTCGCCTTTCATCTCCAAGTGCAATGAACTGTCTGTCCAACAAGGGTGCTTAATGCGGGGGTTGAGAGTCGTCGTTCCTCACAAGCTGCGGAAAAGAGTGCTGGAGGAATTGCATACGGGCCACCCAGGAATTGTCAGAATGAAGTCCATCGCTCGCAGTTATGTGTGGTGGCCGGGTATTGATGCTGACATTGAACTGCAAGTGAAAATGTGTCAGTCATGTCAACAAATACAGAAAATGCCACCCCAAGCGCCCCTCCACCCATGGGAGTGGCCAAGCAAACCATGGGAGCGCATACATGTTGATTTCGCTGGGCCGTGTGAGGGCTACATGTACCTAGTCGTGGTTGACGCGCATTCAAAGTGGCCTGAGGTGCGGTTGATGACATCCACGACAGCGGGAAAAACCATTGATGTTTTAAGGAACCTGTTTAGTCATTATGGTCTTCCTGAAGTCCTTGTGAGCGACAACGGACCACAATTTGTCTCTCAGGAATTTGCAAATTTCCTGAAGGCCAACCATGTGAAACATATCCGTTCGGCTCCTTATCACCCGGCAACTAACGGGCAGGCTGAGAGGTTTGTCCAGTCATTGAAACAAGCACTGAAGGCTTCTAAGGGCTCTTCTACTCTTCAGAAACGTCTGGAAACTTTCTTGCTGACGTATCGCAACACGCCACATCCAACGACAAAAGAGTCTCCTTCCCTGTTGTTTTTGGGACGCCATTTGCGCACACGTCTTGATGCCCTGCGACCTAGTGTGGCTGCTGCAGTGCGTTTCTCACAGACCTCTCAGGTTCTCCGCCGGGCTGGTCGTTCAAAGCAGAGGCAATTGGGAGTAGGTGATGTTGTGCTGGCTCGTGATTATAGGGGGAGAGAGAGATGGACACCTGGAGTGGTGACGGCTCAAAGTGGTCCAGTATCTTATACTGTGGATGTTGGTGCTTCTGAGGAATGGAGGCGTCACACTGATCAACTTTTGTCCATTCCAAACCAAACAGCTGAAACTCAGTTGAAAGTATTACCTGATAATACAAATGTGCCTGTTCCAGTGCAGAACTCTGTAAATGCCTCTTCGTCTACGCCTCTAACTGAGACCAGAGATGGTATCGGTGATACATCAACAGAGTCTCAGATGCAGCCTGGAAAACTCGACATACCACCTGCACAGGTCAGGCGTTATCCAGCCAGAGTGATTAAACCACCCAACCGTCTGACATTATAGCATTATGAAACCTGCTGGATTGAACTGTAATTAGTTATGTTAGTGAGTCTGTTCTGATATGGGGCAGAATAATCCCCGAACTGGCTCGAGGCAAGAGGCAGTCTACCCTCTACCTCTAGTGTAGAATAAATAATTGCATTATGTTTGTTGTTTTTCAAATGTTTTGAAGTCCTTCTTCATCTAAGAGGGGAGGAGATGTTATGTATGTAACACTGTCATTCTCTATAGTGCCTACAGGTGGCACCACTTTAGTATTATTATGTTGTTGTGTTCTTTTAAATAAAGCTATTCAAGGATTGAAGTGCCTCCGCATGTGTTATTTATTCACAGTGCATTTCAGAGTGTTTTATATATATATGTTATGCTAGTGAAAACATAACAATTTCAAATATCAACATTGGCTTTCAAACATCATGGACTCCGCCTTTAATCAAATTAATTTGTAGGTGGGAAGTTAGAACAATATAAGACTTTCTCAAACACATTTTTATAGGTTCAAAAATAGTGTCTGTTGTAGTTGCTGGAAAAGGATCCAGGTATTAATTCTTGTCATTGTCGCACACCCCTAATCTGCATAAATGTGCAAAGGTAAGCTATTATTAGAGTAATAATTTATTTTACACTTTAATGCGCATGCCCAGTTACGTGATTGGTCATGTTTCATGCGTTTATGGTGGTGTATAGTGTGGATGAAGATTCTTTTTAAAATGCCAGTATAAACGAGGATTGTTTTCATTTTAAAATGCCGTTTTAAAACGCAAATGCTCTAATGTAAACGGCCTTAATCTGCCTTTTAAGATCTTAAAGCTACATGCTTAATAATACTTTATAGCAGTAAGAATGTTATTTTCTAAAGGCCACGGAATTAACTTGTTAATGTACAAATTATGAGTATTTGCTAGACAAATGTATTAATTAATTTTTATTATTATTCTGCTAAATCACTTAAAATCTTAATAATTTGTATAATTAACTGTACTTATTCCATTTGACCTAAATCTGTGAATTTCCCCAAATTCCCTTAAATTCCCGTAGTGTTTCGGTTGGAGGTTTATAGTGTTTTAAATAACGCCGTTCTCCTCCTCCGGCTGAATTCGCTACATAAGTTAATTTTAGTTAATACAAATAAAGCTTTTAATTGTTTGTTCATGTTAGTTTAATGTATTTGCTAAAAACAAAAACCAAAAGAGTGAAAGTGACATTTTTGTCAAGTATGGAACACACACTAAATGTGACCTCTGCATTTAACTCATCGTGAATACTGAAAACACACAGTGCAAATGGTGAACAAACACACACTTGGAACAGGGAGCACTATAGTGCCCATGGACCAATTGGTGTTAAGGTGCCTTGCTCAAGGGCACCTCACTCGCAACCTGCCAGTCGTGAGACTCGAACTGGCAATAAGTGTAAGATTGAGAGTGGTTTACCTGGTGTTGCACTGTTTTCGGTGGCTTGAAAGCATGTGCAGAGGCACTTCTTGGTTGCACGTTCTGCATATTTGTTTCAAAGTATAATTCTCCACATTCCCATTCTGTAATATTATTTAAACAGACATTAGTGAAGAACATAAAAACTAAACACAGAAAAAAAACTGACATTTCTTACCTGTTGCCCGTTTGCATTAAGTGGGAGATCGCATTGTAAGGGTACAATGTATGCCACAGCTTTATTAAGATTGCTTCTGTTTTTTAAAAATTCTACAGAATACCCTCCTGGCGGGATAGGTATGTCAAATAGCTGTTTGCTCTGGCCACACCGCATTAGCTTAAAGCCTCCAGCCATCTTAAGAGCAGAAAACGCTTCCTCAATGGTATTAATAAAATCAGATGGTGTGCATTGCACATCATCAAATCTCAGTTTTTTTTCCCAAGCCCGTTCGCCTGTAAGCACATGCTTTCTTCCAGCGTTGGTATTTCTACAGTATTCATTAGAGAGCAGCAGAAAAATGTGTGCTCCCATGGCTGGGTAAGATGGGTTTTTTTTTTCTTTTTAAACCTTTATAAGGCTGGAACAGCCTGCTCAAACTAGCAGTTACAGATTCCGGACGATGAGATGAAAACTGACCCATACCAAGGAAGGGGGCACGGACAGTCTGTCCTGTCAGATCAGTGGTTGGTCCAGGGAGACCAGCAGTAGGTCCAGGCAGTCGAGTGATCGTTCCAGGGGGTATAGCGGTAAGTCTTCCGGCGGGTACAGCGAACGGTCCTGCGGGTGCAGCGGTCGGTCCTGCGGGTGCAGCGGTCGGTCCTGCGGGTGCAGCGGTCGGTCCTGCGGGTGCAGCGGTCGGTCCTGCGCAGTGTTGGGGAAAGTTACTTTTAAAAGTAATGCATTACAATATCAAGTTACTCCCAAAAAAAGTAACTAATTGCATTACTTAGTTACTTTTCATGGAAAGTAATGCTTACGTTACTTTTAGTTACTTTTGCGTTACTTTTTCTTGGCTAAAGCTTGATCTCTTTCAGGCCTTGCAGGAGTTTTTATGACTGAAAAGTTCTGCATTCAGAAATTGCATATTTCATCACAAAAATGTTTAGCTCTGGCCTGCCATCTCAGTTTCTGACTCAAACTGTTTCCACACAGGCACAGAGAGTGCATACCTTTAGTTTAATTCAGTACATATTTTTTTATCAAATTAATTAAACTAGAAAAGTAACTTGAGTTACTTTTTTGAAAAAGTAACTCAAATATTAATGTGTACATTTAAAAAGTAATGCGTTACTTTACTCGTTACTTCAGAAAAGTAATATTATTACGTAACTCAAGTTACTTGTAATGCGTTACCCCCAACACTGGTCCTGCGGGTGCAGCGGTCGGTCCTGCGGGTGCAGCCTGCACACTTGTTTGGTGCCTCAGGAGATGGCTAAGCTCCATTATAAGAGCACTTGCCCTGTTGGAAAAAATAAAAAGCAAGGAAGCATGAAATAGCTCTGTAGGTAAAAAAGTAAAAGCTGTTATTTTTTATTACTGTGTTGGTGTTTGTCTTTGGTTGGCTTAATCTCTGCATTTACTAGCTGCAAAATCTTAGCCTGGCTAACACCAGACCAGTCTCATAGAAAATGAGACGTGGTCTGGGAACCATATGCTCATTTTCTCGTATTTGAGGCGTGGTTTACGAATGCCCAGAGCCATTTATTGAGCGCTACGAATGTCTGTCAAACATGTCTGTACGCAGCTCATAGCCAATCGTTTAAATTTTACCAGATTACGTATGTAGAGCGTATGTAAACAAATTTTATCGGGTACGAGTGCAGCTGAGAGCTATGCAACTAAACCGGTAGCTGTATATTATATTGAAAAGCAACACATTTTAGTGGCACTACGACAACCACCGTACACGCATAATGACAATGATATTAATAAATACCACTTACAATTTATAACTTATATGTACTTCGTCGACGACGATGCCTAGCAGGTTGGTCCTATAAAACTCCGTGTTTATCATGTCTTGCCATATAGACGGTTTCATCAGACACACGTGATTCACGTCTGGATCCGAACCTTACTTCCGGTTTCATTTTTTTAATGGTCTGACTAGTTACTAAACTGATCTCTTGAACGAATGCCTCGTCGAAAATAACAAATGTTTTGGTTTCCTAGATAATCTATGGGTTGTTTTTTTTGCTTGTTATATAAACTACGTTTAAAAACGTTTTATTTATTCTTAGCGGAGTTTACCGGAAGTTACGTGCGGACCGCGACAGCCGCTTGTTTATGTTGTTACTGCTGAAACCGTCTATACAAACATCCTTCTTGGATATTAAATAGCCCAGTTTAACGCCAAAAGGTGCTCTTTTTTTAAAAGGATAGTTCGGCCAAAAATGATATTAAACCACTGATCTATATAAATGACTGGATTGCGCATAGAACGCTTACGTAACAGCGTGAGGTGAAGCCAGTGCAGAGTTCGAGCAGCCATCTTGGTATACCCAACCGGCAGAGGGCGTCATTGACTTCTATTCAAAATCATGATCTAAATTCACCCGCTTTACAGCGTATCAGTCACTTTTAGGATTCATTTTTAGGATATGTGTACATAAATTAATAGTTAATTCTGGTGTTATTTGCAATGTTTATGTTTTAATCGGGCAGGATAATGGATTTATAAAAAACAGTTAAGGTGAGTGTGTCTGCTGCATTCTGTTAATGACATGGATATAAAGAAAGTTGTTTTTTTTTAGATTCAGCTACACCGTTATTTCTCTAAATAAGTTTAGGTGACTTGTAATTTCAGATAACATAATTACAAAACCACCAAATTATTGCATGCATATACAGTACAAAGCATATTTATTTAGATTTCAAAATGAGCACGTTTGTCATTAATAATAGGCTGGTCGGCCGCTGATCTGATACTGTAATAAAGATGAATGTAATTGATTAAAAAGCAAAATGTACAACTTTCAGTAAATAACTATGTACATGTTTAGGAGGTTTGTGTTGTAATAATGTACAGGATAACTTCAGATATAAAAACGAAGACTAGTAAAGTGATGTTTTATCATTAAAATCTGATAACGTCCATTGATTTAATGGAATGTTTGGGTATACCAACATGGCGGCGCGGTGGCTTAACAAGTGTGACGTCATGCGCAATCCAGTCATTTATATAGATCAGTGTATTAAACCCATGATTAACTCACCCCCAAGCTGTCCGAGTTGCATATGTCCATCGTTTTTCAGACAAACACATTTTCGGATATTTTAGAAAATGTTTTAGATCTTTCAGTTAATTAAATTTAATGTTACGGGGTCCACGACCTTCAAGTCCAAAAAAGTGCGTCCATCCTTCACAAATTAAATCCAAACGGCTCCAGGATGATAAACAAAGGTATTCTGAGGGTAATCCGCGCGGTGTTGTTGTAGAAATATAAATATTTAAAACTTTATTAACGAAATTAAATACCTTCCGGTAGCGCCGCCATCTTAGTCGCGTCCGCATTCAGGATGAGATCTAAGATGGCGGCGCTACCGGTTATTTTCCTTTATATAGTTTTAAATTTGGATATTTCAACAACACCACCGCGCGGAAGACCTTTATTTATCATCCTGGAGCCGTTTGGATTTATTTTGTGAAGGATGGATGCACATATTTTTTATCATGGGTTTAATATCATTTTTGGCCGAACTATACTTTTAATATCACACTATTGTGACTTGCCACATCTACTGGCAGGATGAGTTTCATATTTTAAAAAGAATAAACTTAAATTTAGACATCTGCCATTTTAGATTACGGTATTCAAAAAATATATATTTTTGCATCTGAATTTAATTTGTATAGGGGTTACTTCATTTAATCTAATTGCCAACTTTATTTCGCGAAAATGATATATAAAAATTAATGTGATTATTAATGTCAAATGTCTCTGAAATAAAATAACTTGTGAAAATTATCACTTAAAGATTCTGTGTAACGTTAAGTGAATCATCATTTACTGTAACGTTAGGCAACGACAAAATCCCACATCATTATTAATGTTACACCCAGCTTGTATTAACTTCTTTCGACTCGGCTGTCTCGTATTTAAAAAATTAACACTTTAAATAAAAAAAGTGAGTTATAGGACTAATGTTATTAAAAACTAATTTACCTTTGATGCTCTGAAGACATTCTCTCCGATGCAGAAACCACAAACGGAAATGTTGATTTTGGCGCAAATCCGCCTTTTCATATGTAGGGGCGTGGTCAATAACTGTCTTTTCAAATTGATTGGCACAACATTGATGTCAATCTATATCGAGACCAACGGGATACATTTAAATATTTTTATTCTGCTTTTTATTTTAACCTACTTAACAAATATTTCATATCGTCCAATATATTAACTTATTTTATAATTAATTAATTAATAAATCAAAACACACAAGTGTCTGATGAATTAAGACAGACTGCTTTCTACGAAGAGGCCAATAACAAACAAAAAAGACAAACACAGTCAATGCAACATGAACAATCAGGATGGTTGAGAAGCAAGACTATTCAAGTTGATCGGCAGCAGTGGCAGACACTTAACCGTGCTGGGTGTGTTTCATAGTTGCTAACTGATCAGGGAGTCGGCCATTTTAAAGGCTGTCACAACCGCAAAATCCTTCCAGTGCATTGGAACCTTCGTTCCCTAAAAATGCCCATAATGCAACGAAAAAATCAGTGAGCATCGATACCGGAAATCACGTGACCTTTTCTGAAACTCGTCAACCGAAAATCACGTGGGCCAACTCAAAATTTATGAAATGTGACAGAACTTTTCATACAAACATTTCTTTTAGTTTTAAATATAAACACACATTACAAGTTTTAAATTCCCCTAACCTCTAAGGTCTGGAGGGGAGATAAGAGAAAAAAGGCGACCCACTTCAATTCTCTGTCCCAGAGGATTGACAACACCAGATGGTATAATAAAAGAAAAGGCTTTATTCAGAATTAAGGGACAGAACAGGATACTAGGGAGCAAAGGCTCAGGGGAGAGCAAGGACTAAAAATAACAATTAAAACAATACACTGACTACTTTTGGGAGCAGTCCTAACTAACCTAAGAGAGGTTAAACAAAAAGAAATAAACTTTCCTCAACTCCCTAGCTATTGAGAGTGAGGAGTCACGTGCCGATTTGGGCGGAGTCTGGGCCAGTCGGCCATGATGGTAGGAGACGCTGTCGGTTGCCAGAGGCAACTTCACAGAGGCGCGACTTCCAAAGCTCTTAATTTATTATTTCGGCAGGACAGAGACGATCTACAAATACGATAAAGAAAAGGAATATGGCAATGCAAAAAGATAAGGCTAAAGAAAGGGACCTTACAGGAACAAGCTCACAAACAGCGTTGTACTGGCAAAGGTAACTTAAGTTTCTTCACATGCGTTTAGTGTATTTTAATTACATTGCATTTAGCAGACACTTCTTGACCAAAATGACAAAGTAATTAACTGCAACGGTTTCTAAACACGAGATGTCCAATGTACACAAACGTTTCCAACATGTTGTGATGTAGAATATTTAGGTATTTAGTTGTAATTTGATTTTAGCCCAATACCACTGTTGTAACTTTACCAGGTTTTTGTGTTGGGGGCTGCAAAGTGCCTATGGTAGTTATATGTGTGATTGCAAGATGTAAATGATTAAAGATTAAAGCCATTAACCGTGTGGGTAACACTTTACTAGAAGGGCTGTGCATAAGACTGACATAAAACTTTCATAATTATTTAAGACATGACATGTCATGAATATAAATGAGGTTTTATATGCATGTTTATGACAATTGCAAGTGTCATACATTCAATTATGACATTTTTAATGCAAATATGCCATTGTTTGAGATGTCTTTGTTATGCATAATGGTGTCTTCATTTCGGTAACCTAAAAACGGTATTCCACTGTTCGTATGTCTTCCATATTTATCGTGTGAGGTACTGGAGCAGTTTTTAACGCAGCAGTAACTGCGGGGCATGGTAAAACAGTGTAGAATTGCGAAAAACTACCCTACTACGGAGCTAAGAACACACGTAAACAATCATGTTCTGCCGCCGGAATCCTGCCAACATGGCGGAAAGGGGGAGGGGCTCTGTACGATGACGACAGCTCCTCACTCTCAATACAAAAAAAAAACCCCCAGATAAAACAGTATTAAAGGAAAAAGGCACTCACCACCTACAACAAACAAACATACCTTCTCCTTAATGTTTAGTTGTAGTAAGATCAATTTCACTGAATACCAGCCACTGCTAAACCACAATTACTATCTCTGAATGTCAAAACATATCAATACAGCTTTCAATCTGGAGAAGTGTGGACTGCTCTCTTATACTCTCCGTCTCAGGCACACTCACAAACAAGTTGCAGGTGCTGATGATTAGGCCTGAAAGTGAGTAGAGAGAGAGAGAGAGAGACAGAGAGAGAGAGACAGAGAGAGAGAGACAAAGAGAGAGAGACAGAGAGAGAGAGAGAGAAAGCAAAAAACACAGGTCACACAACCAGTCCCACACTTTCAGAAAGTAAATCAAAAAGGTTCAGGAAAAAAATCATCATAATAGTATTAACATAACACGTCCTGGGATGAAACAAAAGACTGTAAGGGACCACAATTTACTCAATATTTAAAATATTTTTACATTTGACGTTTAATTATACTCCTCCAATTTTATGCATGTGTAACAGAATAATGATTATTTTTTTGCAATGTACTGTTTAAAATTGAAGTCAGAGAGATGTTGGTTTTACTGGTTGTTGATGAGTAACAGCTGTGAATGATCATTCACAACCCACTTAAGCACCCACATGACAGAAAAATAAGTGAACAGTGTCCCAATGTGAAGTGAGCTAGGGTCCTTACTAGTGCCTGAACCTGTGTACACGATATACTGATTCACGACCTCGGGAGCTAGGGAACGAAATGAGAGACATGGTTTGTTTCAGGAAGCCAAGCTGCATGGCTAAGGATGACAGGCAGAAATATTGAAACAGCAGAAATAAGAGCCAAGGTGGACCCATAGGAACAAGAGTACATGTGGAGGGAATCCTGAGCCAGTGGACGAGAGACTAGGGAAGATGGCATGAGCAATAGCCTACAGAGACACATAGAGAGGGAAAGTTAGACCACTGGCAAACTTACTGGACACATTGAGAAATTAGATCTTCAGGAGAAAATACAAGACTAAGGTAGAACTACAATTACAGGACTAGAAGCATATTAATTACTAAACTGGACAAGACTAGAGAAATACAGCATAACACCAAAACAAAAGCACCAGATGAGGTACAACATGGGGAAAATAGAGAACAAAACAAAACAGGTCAGTTGAGTGCACTGCTAGACAAAAATTAATGAGTTAAGATGGAAAGACGTGATCATGTCAGTTAAGCACATTGTGGGCTGTCAAAACAATGCTGCATGCACAATAACCACAAACTAAAACACACAAAGACAAATTCAAATTTATGACATCACAAAAATATTTAGATGGCAGAGTCACGACTACCGTATTAAAACATAAAAAAAATGTTAAAAGTAAAAAATAAGAGTAACGCTTACATACCTAGGTTTGTGCAGCCATAAAGACTTGGATCTCGGACATGGCTTTAAGGTAAATATCTGCACCAAACACCTCACTAGTCATAAAGGGGTCAATAGTAGTTCTTAAATGCCCATTAACTCTCTGAAGCAGGTCCACAGGAGCTGCTGGAATCTCAGCAATGTCTGCATCAGGTGCTGCCACTGGCCCACCCCAGTCAATGCCCCAGTGTGTAGCATCAATCTATCGAAAAATGAACCAGATTAGGTAAATATGAGTGAGTTTGTCTGAACACAGTCTAATGTGTAACAAGGAAAAATGTAACACCTGTTCAGGATCGACTTGCTGCCCTAAAAGGAGACCAGCCATCCACAACTGCTGTGGAGACCTGTTTCCCTCAGTTGTAAGTGGATGCCTGTCCCACATCAGGGTGAACTGATGAAGATGCCAGTTCAGTCTTGGCAGAAAGACATAGTGCAAGCCTATTAAATGAAGGTCTTGATCAGGATCCAGTACACCAATACTTTCAAGGTACCGGAAGGTGGTGTAATAATTGCAAACAACTATACACCACACATCACGCCAAAGCCTTTCAATTCTCTGGTTGTGTACACTTTTCCCAGTGATATGGCTTCTTCTCTCTGACGTAGATCAGTTGAACAAACAGGAAAGATGAAGGAAGATAGACAGATAGATTGTCAGTGGGGAGGAGCTTGCCACAATGAATATGAACAATGTCTTTCCAGCATACATCTACATTCAAAATAAGTTTGGGAGTGGGTAATTTTAGATAACTCAAATGGTTTTAAAAAAAGGTAATATTACAATTTTTGTGTTTCCACCTACATGCAATACATTTGTGCTAAGGTAAAAAAAAAATCTAGAGAGTGTGAACATTTTGATATTGGGACAATGGATATTTAATTTCCAGCCCTGGTTATCACATGATGCAAATATTAAAGCAAATTAACTAAATTATTTGATACCTTGATTAACTTTAAACAGAAACAAAATGTTTTGTTTACGGTACTGAGGGTGGTTACTAAAGGTGATGTGCAGTGATACACAGAATCATTAGGCAAAGCTGTCATATAACAGCAACCATTTTTTAATAAAACAAAATGTTCAACAACATTATTGTTGTAAACTTGGAATTATTTTTCGATATGTCAACCAATATGTGCTTCACATCTCCAGTAAGGAACAGACTGTTAAAGTTTACGAGTTAAGACTTACAAACTAGTCAGAGTTATTGAAATGGATAGTTGCCGTGCTGTCCGGGGAGCACTTGGCTGTTGGCCTAAACCCACAGCACACACCCCTGTTCTGGTTAAACAGCTGACTATACGAGAGGTGGTGGAGGGATGATGAAACTATCGAGGAACAAGAATGAATCCATTGCCAGCTATATAGGTTTCCCTTAATGCAGATCAAGTGGCAATCTGTCACAATTACGAGGTGATTGGGTAGATTTGTTTGAACATGTTCCTCCCGAACTTTGTTAAAGGTCCCATGTCACAAAACATTTTTAAGATGTAAAATAAATCTTTGGTGTCCCCAGAATACATATATAAAGTTTAAGCTCAAAATGCCCCACAGATAATTTATTATATGTTAAAAATGCCACTTTTTAGGTGCAAACAAAAATGTGCCGTTTTAATTGTGTCCTTTAAAGGGCGTTTTGCAGGTAAAATTTTTCAACGAATTTGTGCAATTTGCTTGTTGATAATAAACATTTAAACTGTTATCCATTGTATTTTATGTTGTTGGGTATCACAAAACCCGAAAAAGTATGAAAAAGTACAGCAATTTGCAATGATTCTCCTTTCCCTCACAACGCACTGTATGACGTCACGCTGGGGAGAGAATTGACCAAAGCCGCCTTGAGAGCATTGAGAATGACTATAGAAAGACGAGTAAAGTACAGTTCTGATAGCGCAGATTATAGATAGATAGATAGATAGATAGATAGATAGATAGATAGATAGATAGATAGATAGATAGATAGATAGACAGACAGATAGACAGACAGACAGATAGACAGACAGACAGACAGACAGACAGACAGACAGACAGACAGATGGATAGGCTAGTATAGAGAGATAGGCAGACAGCCAGATAGCATAAGGTTAGCATATCTTCGTGTAGAAAGTAAACAAACAATTAACATACTCGTGCATGCTGGCTTGAGGGGGTCCATGATCCTGCCTGAAATGGGTGTAACTTTATGCGATCTTCAGCACAAACGGTTTTGGCAGCATGTCTCTAATCCTGGAAGGTGAGTGAAGCACGTCACGTCTGTTCGCGGGGACCAGCGACCCAAACGAACTCACTTTCTTACAGCCAGTAGCGGAATGGCAATCGAGAGTCGGGACTTTCCCGGGCCGATCTGATAATAGTTATACATTTCGAGTTATATTAGCAACACCGTCTGGCGGCGTGATGTGCGCCGGTTCCCGCAGCCCGCTGGTCAAACTGTGCAGGCAGCCTCTCTGCTCAATAAAGTATATAAAAGTGCTCAACCTGTTCGGCAGGTCCAAACATGTACAGGATTTATAAAAATACGGTGATCAATGAGCGGTTCCTCCTCAAATGGCATAGCCTGTCGTGATGTAAAAAGCCGCCGAACGCCTGTTTATTACAGTATGTATGCGGTCGGATCCGAGTATGCTGCAGCTGCTGACTGCTGCTGCATAAAATGATCGTGTGATTCGTTATAATCGCATAAACAATATAACAAAGCATCCTTTTATTTCACAAAACAATATATTTGAGATATTATTTGATAGACTAGTAAGTGTGGATTAAGGATGTTTAAAAATATCTAGCCTGGTGGTCAGGACATAAATGGATCAAAACAGCAGATTTGCGAAGTTTTATTTATCTCCACATATATCATAAATAATAATTAGCAAGGTAACTTTGCAGTATAACACATGATATATTTCCTACGATGTATATATGATTTCCAAATTATATACGTAAGTATTAAATAGCAATAAATGTCTCATCTATCTCTATGGCTCTGGCTGAGTCTTTCTCCACTTCTCCCCAACGTGACGTCATCGCAGAATTGCGTTAAAAAAACCGTTAATACCAAAAACGTAAAAAAAGTGGTCTTTAAGACCATTTTTGAGACATTTTAAAAATTATACACATATCTTGAGTGATTTATGTACCCATTAATCGACAGTGGTGGTTAACCTGCAACATACACTTTAAGGCCCTGTTTACACGTACACGGTTATTTTGAAAAACTGAGACATTTCCCTTCATTTGCACCCTTTGTACATGCAAACCGAGACCTTACCTCTGAAACCGATTCTTTCTAAAAAACTCTGGCCAGAGTGAATATTTTTAAAAACCTTCGGTCGAGCGGTTGCATGTAAACTGAGACAAACGGATATTTAAGCAGCCAACGTCACAGTTCGTTGCTGTTTTCGGGATTCTGATTGGCTTACGTGGGCTTTAGCTTCTCGTTACACCGCCACCTAGAGGTCTGGCATTCTCTTGACCGTATATACAGTGACTGGATGGCACATAACTTTCTTATGCTATATATAACTCCAATAAGAAAGAGATACTTATTATTGAGTCGAATCACTACAAACATATGTCAGATTACAAGTTGCCCATAGATGGCTGCACTGTGGTACCATCTTCCACAGTTAAGAATTTAGGTGTGATGTTCGACAGCAATTTATCCATCGATAGCCCTATCTCCAATGTCTGCCGCACAGTATTCTTCACCTACAAAGCCTTAAATGGCTTAGCACCCTCATATCTTAGAGAATTACTATCAGAATACAATCCATCACGTGCACTGCAGTCCCAAATTCTGGTCACTTAATTATCCCTAGAATATCAAAAATGTCTAAAGGTGGTAGAGGCTTTTCCTACTTAGCCGCTAAGCTCTGGAATGATTTACCAAACTATGTCCGAGAATCAGACACAGTCGATAACTTTAAATCTAGACTTAAGACTTTTCTCTTTAACAAAGCATTCACATAATTTGTCAAGTAAAGGTACTTATCTCACAATAGTTAGCTTGTACAACTTAATAAATAAATAAATTAAAACCTTATTATCATGAACACTTACACTTCAAAGCATGGTAAATTTAATTAATATTCTTAAGAAATATGTTGAAACTTTGAATTAGTAGACGGTTGAGTCTTAATTTGGCCACAACTATCTCTGTGTTCAGCAAAGGGAATGATTTTTGGTGACAAATCTTATTTTGACACATATTTGACTTAGTCTATATTCAGTTCCATCATGAGTATAATAGGCCGGTGTTGTAAGGTAATTGCGGTAGATAGTTTGCCACCGAACCTGCATTAAGGACATCAGTGGGGCCTCTGGCCTTAGTCAAATGGTTTGGCACGTGTGGTCGGGTTGCGATTTTGGTGTTTTCCTGTGGTCTTGTGAATAGTATGCCATATAGACCCGTTTGCCACTTAACCTGCATTAATGATGACAGTGGGGCTTCTGGCCTTAGTCAAATGGGTTTCTGTTTTAAAGATCAGATGGGGGGCCCCATACATAGCTTTGCCTTGGGGCCACCAATTTGCTTAATCCTCAACTGTGGGTAATATACTTATGCCGCAATAGTTAGCCTGTCTGGAACCAAGCTGATTTTTTAACCACATCACTGTGTGACACTTGCATTACATGTGAACGGCCCCTACGCTAATAGGATTTTGTTTCTCTCTCCCTGTCTCATCCTCGACCCCGAGGACAATGAGACAAACAGACCCAGTTCCGGTAAATGTGAAGGTCAGCACACCTCTGATCTACTGTCCGTCCGTCAACGTGATGCCCAGCTGATGCCTGACCAATGACCACCGGCAGAACCCGTTTAATCTCCTTATTCGTTTACATATATACAGTATATATATATATATATATATATATATATATATATATATATATATATATATATATAAAAAACTCCCAATGGTTTTTTCCTCCTAGGACTTTTTTCCTAGGGGTTTTTTAAACCCCGGGAGTCAGCCTTCATTGGCTTAACTTAGCACTCTCTTCTATACATTACATTATTAATACGCTCACTTATAATGTTGTCACGTTCCTATCTGTGTCCATTGCATGTTTTGAGTTTCACCTTCCTAGATTAGTTATCCTCTGTTAGTTAGTCATCATCCTCTGTTCATCTGTCTAATTGTCAACACCTGTTTATCATTAATTATCTAGTTTAGAGCCCTATTTAAGTTGTGCTTGTTTCAGTCTTCCTTGTCCGGTCTCAGTCGTGTTAGTTAGCAAAGTGTGTTCGTGCTGTGTTGTGAATTCATCCTGCTTTTGAAAGTAAAGTTTATATGTTATTTGGAAACTACTTGTCTTCTTCTTCTTACCACACACACGTATGTGATAGAAGACCGGACCAAAAACTGGAATGAAGATGGATATTGCTGCCATCAACATACACCCTGGAGGTAAAGCAAGACATTCCTCAGAAAGAATCGTCTTTCTCTTCCAGAACGGCAAGAGTCTAGAAGAATATGTGGAGGAGTTTCTAGACATCTGCCACCACACCACTTGCAGTGATCTTACCCTTATGGAGGGGTTCTGGGTTGGACTGGACGAAGAGTTGCGGTTTGTAATACCACAAGCAAATCCAGTATGGTCATTGTCAAGTTACATTAATATTGCTTTGTGTATTACACAATCACCTTTCATCGTCTCCCCCGTAGAAGAATATGACCCAATCGTCCAATCCAACTCAGCACCAGCGAGACAGCCTACCTCAGAACCCGATCCACCACCCATGGCCGCAAAGATATCATGTGAGCCCCCCGCAGACGGAGAAGGACTACCCGCCACGATGAGTAAGCCAGATCCCAATGAGAAGAGGACTGAGGCTACTATCGTACAGGATGAAGAGCCCACTCACCAATCTGACCAGGGATGTGAGCCCGTGACTTCAGTGGCCGAAGGGGTTTTGGTGGATATTGAAACCGAGGACTGGCTTATCGACTGGAGCAGTGAGGTCCTGCTTCCCACCCATTCCCACCCATCTGTATCTGTCATCTTGCCATCACCTAGTTTAGTCAAGTCTCAGTTCACGTCTTTGTTAGATGTCTGCAGCCCGGTGCCCAGTGACGCTGTATCGCCGGCCATGCAACCTACAGCAGCATCTGGATGCGAGGATCCTGCATTCACACCGTCATCCTCTGTTCCCTGCACTCCATCCTGTCCTGTCGACCTATCGACTCAGCCTCAGCTCTTCCCTATTTCGGTCTCACCCGAGACCCGCAGCCTTGTGGCGTCGCCGGGTTCCCTCGTCCTACCGGCTCCCCTTTGGTCACTCGTCACTCTACTTCCACCTTGGACTTGCGAGTCGGCCGCTACGCTCTGCCTCTCCACCCCTCTGGTTACAGCGGGTTCCTCCATCCCTCCGGGATCACCTCTGTCCTTGGTCTCTCCAGCTCCCCCTCAGTCCTTGGGCACTCTGGCTCCACCTTCAACGCTCATCACCTCGACTTCGCCTGGGTCTTGTAAGCCAGAGATGTTGCTTGTCCTCATCGTCTCTCCATCTGCTCACTTGTTCTCCTCCAACTGGTTTCCGTCGGTCGTAGCATGGAGGCCATCCTGCCGTCGTCCTTCACTGCCCGTTCCATGGCTCCTCCCTCCGTCCATTCCTCCATGGCTCATTGCATCTCCCTTACCACCATGGACTTTAATGTTTATCTGCCTGTTTATTTGTGTTTCAGTTTTTTGCCCATTCCTCCTGTGTCCCAGTCCAGCATCCATTCTGTCATCATCTGTCTCTCACAGCGCGAGGTCGCGCTTTGCCGGAGGGGGGCGAACTGTCACGTTCCTATCTGTGTCCATTGCATGTTTTGAGTTTCACCTTCCTAGATTAGTTATCCTCTGTTAGTTAGTCATCATCCTCTGTTCATCTGTCTAATTGTCAACACCTGTTTATCATTAATTATCTAGTTTAGAGCCCTATTTAAGTTGTGCTTGTTTCAGTCTTCCTTGTCCGGTCTCAGTCGTGTTAGTTAGCAAAGTGTGTTCGTGCTGTGTTGTGAATTCATCCTGCTTTTGAAAGTAAAGTTTATATGTTATTTGGAAACTACTTGTCTTCTTCTTCTTACCACACACACGTATGTGATAAATGTTGATTCATAGCCACAGCAAATTCTGCTGTTTATGCTATCTGTATTATTTTATGCTATCTGTCAATTTTTCTGTGTTTTTCCCTGCTTCTATTAATGTAAAGCTGCTTTGAAACAATTACCAATTGTGAAAAGCGCTATATAAATAAAATTGAATTGAATATACACAAGTACGTGTCAATGAACACTTTTCTGAAAACTGATATGCGTGCACGTTATTTTTGAAACCAAAGACGGTAGAAATGTCAGTTTATGCAAATAGCCCCACGTGTAAACGTAGTCGAAAATGCAAATGAGCTGATGAAATGCAAACACTGATCACAGTGATGGTGGTTTGTTGAAATTAAAACTCAATTGTGCTGTCAATTACTTTTTCTTTCTCTCTTTTTCTGCACTAAATGGCAGTAGCATGGTTGTACTGTGCAGAGTAAAGGCTGGGTCCATGATTTCTGAAAGCCAATGTTGATATTTGAAATCACCTTAACATCACGCCCCTACCCCAATAGAATCTAGACTTTCTACTGATAGACCCGGCCCACACATATGCAATCCAGGCAAAGATGTCGGTAAGTAGACACGCCCCTTACTGCTGATTAGCTGTTTTGGTAGTCAGCCCGACTCCCTCTTTCAAAGCCATTTTCAGATATTGTGTACCCCGCCTTTAAGGGGTGGTATTATTATAATAAGATCCCCTTACAACATCATGTGGGGTCAAATTTTAATTACCTTATATATACTGTAAGTTACTGGGTTGAAATTTCACATTTTTAGGTTGATAGAAGCACTGGGAACCCAATTATTTCACTAAAACATGAAAAACGTAAATTGTTCATGCTATGTGACCTTTAATAAAACCTTATACAGTTGATATATTTTGTTAAAACGTATTGTATATTATGGGTTTGGATATGTACATAGTACATCAAGGACACATGAATTGGGTCATGACAACTCACCTGAGCCCCTTTCTGGATGTTCAAGCATGTATCTAGCCACCTCAACATTTTCTCCTCCCTTGTCACTACGTACACGGTGAGGCAAACCATGTGAACTGACAGCAGCAAGGAAACACTGGAGCACAGTTGATGCCCTATTGTTTGTATTGGCTTGAAGATACATTATACGCCTACTGAATCCATCTATGCCTCCATGTATAACAATTCTCCATCTATAAAGATTTACAAATTTATCTGCAATAAGCTTTACTTACTTAGTAAATAAGATTTACTTAGTTATCTGCAATAAGCAGATAAGTAAGTGTTGACATTAAAGTTTTGTAAAACTTCTGATCTTGTCAGTCACTTAGTGATTTTCTAAAATCATCCATCATTTGCAAATTAGTAAATGCATTTCTCAAAACAATTTGGAAAGGTTTCAACAGCATACACTAGTGGAGAACCACTATAAGACTCTCTGGTCAATATTTCTTAAAGGGACACTTCACCCATTTGCATTAATCTTTGTATAGTTAGAACCCCAGTCATGTTTTTGAATGGTCGTGCATCATTTCCTTAGTTGACACTGAGACAGGAGAAATACAGATTTCAGTGTTGCACTTCCTTCTTTCAATGATGTTAAAATCATCACTTTGCATCATTGAAAGAAGGAAGTGCAATATCTTTGTTGAGGAAGTAAGACTACAAACACCCATTTTCTCTGTCACATAGGCACCAAATTCGAAATGTATGTTACATTTTGACCACAAATATGACACACTTTCAATAAAGATGAATGTTTCTACGGGTGAAATGCTCCTTTAAGCATAATGTCAGATAAGGCTAGAAACAGAAACAACTGTACACAGTAAACTGCATAAATGTACTGCCCTGCTAAAAAAACAATAAAACCATTACAGAAATTCTAATGGTTTCCATTAAAATACCAATAGGAACCTTAAGCTTTTACCATTACAATACAAGCACTACAGAATTCCTTTAGGATTTAATGGCCCCACCAATAGAACCCAACAAATACCAATGGAGACCAACAGAGACCATTATAGTTTCCAATACAACCAATAAAATTCCCATCACTAAATCCAATAGAATCTATTATATGGTTTCTTTTGATGTACACAAGTGATTAGATGATGTTGAAGATTTAACAAGTATTTTCATTGTTATCTGAGTAATTCTCTAAAGCTACAAAGAAAATAAATAAATAACTTTTTGTTAATAAACAGAATAAATAAAATTCTAACCTTATCAGTTTATGGTTACCATCTATGTGCCACAGGGAGAGAGGACCCGGAACAGAGTATGGCACTCTTGGGACAATGTTAAGTTGAAGCCCGCGAATAAAATTTCCAACAGGATCAACTTCTTTTAGATGAAGCCGCACCCGGAACTGCTGAACTCTTCAGAAGGAATGTTAGGTAGAATATGGATGATAATTTCCAGTAAAAACATAGCACAACATAACAACATATAACAATATAATCTTGCACATTATCCTTTTCACCAAAAATGCTAAGAAGTCCATCAAAACACAACTAACTTTTAATCCCATGTTTTCTTGCATGCATGGATGGACTTCTGTATTAACTTAAAAGTGTGACAACCTACCACACTCTCCCGTACAATATGTGAAAATTACGTGATCTCTTAATTACCTTATTCCTTGAGAATTAAGATGTCCAGTCACAGTCCTTATACCTGCGTTTGGGTAATGAGCAATAAAGTCAGAGATTACATGCTGGAGGTCTTCATCTGTGATGTCTGAATAAGTCTGTCGCACAGACAGTCCATATTCCGACATTCTCCTATGAACAGTTCTCTTGCTAACACAAAAAATTTGTGCTATGTCACCAACTCTAAAGTTGTTTTCTAGAAGAAATAGCAGCTGCTCCCTTGACATCACAGTGCTGAATCTGCATTGGTCCACCATCTGAATTATCATTTGCAATAAATGAAAAACATGCTCTTCATTAGGTAATTCTGCAATAGCAGCTAAAATTGTCAAGGCACTATATGTTCTCCAAGCTGATGACAACTCGATCAATCTCAGCTTCAGGTCTTAAAATTTCAGCTGCCAATATACCCAGGGCATCTGCAATATGGTCCAACTGGCTGAAAATAAAGATGGCAACATTTGAACATTAGATGACATTTGATGTGGTTAAAATGTGTTCATTTAAATGTGCTATGTACATAGCTACATAGGCTATATGCCGAAAACTATTAAAGACGTGAAAGTAAGGTTGGGGGATAAATTGCACAAATAACACTATTTTCTCACACTTTCAAAACACATCTAGTATTTAAATAATAATATATATTCAATATATGTACATACGTTTAAGCTGTAGGTTGCAAATTAGACT
The DNA here is from genome assembly GCF_027580225.2 of Misgurnus anguillicaudatus. Classification (NCBI taxonomy): domain Eukaryota; kingdom Metazoa; phylum Chordata; class Actinopteri; order Cypriniformes; family Cobitidae; genus Misgurnus; species Misgurnus anguillicaudatus. The sequence continues at coordinate 50,068,921 of NC_073360.2, read as the reverse complement.
GTTTCCTGGAGCGAAAATGTATTATTGTGTTTAATGTGTAACCATGTTTTTTTATTATTACTGGAGCAAAATCATGGTTTTACTACACTAACCATGGTTTAACTATGTTTTTTTAAAACCATGTTTGTTAAAACCATGGTTATTTTGTGGTTAACATGGTTATACTTTAGTAACCATGTTTTTTGGTTTTAACTGTTGTACAACCATTAACTTTCGCAAGGGCACATGAGCATTCTGTGTCTGCGTGAAATAATCAAATGACATATATGGGGTAACTGGAAATTAAGACTCTTGAAAACAAAACAAACTCCGCTCCACATCACAAAAAGTTTAAACCGTTGAAAAACGTAATAATTTCATAAACGGCATTTTGAAAGCCTGACTGACTGACCTAGAAATATCTGCTGCCATGTTTCCCAGTACCGCTGACTGTTTACGTAGGTGTAGATGCTCTTGGTATTAACTTCCGCTGCGATGATTTAACCGCTTATGACACGGAAGTTTCACCGCAACTGTCAATGTGGTTCAGATAGTAGGCTACCCTAAATAACTTAAGTGGCACATTTAGCAAGATTTAGGTTAATTTTAGACTTCACTGAGCATATTAGCAGTTATATTTCTTAAAATGCTAATGTATGCTAATTGTTGAAGCCTTAAAAGAACACGTTTATTAATAAGAGCTTTCAAATGAACTCAATTTACCCTTATTCAATGAACACATCATCATCATTAGGCATAAACACCAGTCTATATAACCAATAGTTATCACCATATTCAACCAAATATGAAACCTGAAACCATGACACAACGCAGTTTTTTAATAAACATCATAATCATTCAAATGCAGCATCAAAGGCATACAGGGCAGTTAAAAGTAGTCTACATCACAAATACATTTAAATTTAACGTGTGACACCTGAATGCTGCAATCTTAGTCCTCTCTTTCAACACATTCCCTATCCTAGTCAAGCTTTTGATTTGTTTTCAAATAAGTTGTCAGGAGGTTAACAACAAACATAAGGCATTGATGTCGAACTTGGCTGACCAACAAGCAGTTAACTTAGCCATCAGTCTTACTTTAATGGGTTTAAATTAGACCAGTGTGTAAGCTTTGTGTACATGACATATATATAAAACATCAAAGAAAAAGACCAAAACATTGACCAATTGTCTAAACATGTTTAATTTGACGTTTGTGCTTGGGGGTCACCTACCGGCAGACATGGGAACTGCAATACTTTTGATTAGTGAGTGTGGCCTTCTAGTTCTCAAAAATATTTTATGCTTAGGTTACTCAGTCTACCTACTAAAACAATAACATTAAACAAATAAAATGGGGAAATATGTATTATTTTATTTCATAAATCATAATTGCTCAGGTCTTGGGGTATACAACAAAATAAATATATACAATTATACAAATAATCTAAATCTCACTATTCATAAAAGTTCTTAAACTTGTAAACTCAGTGTAAACATGTTTAATTTATGTTAACTTACACATTCGATTCACCCTGCAGATATATTGTATATATTTGCACAGAATGTAACAAATATTATATTGCCTGGGAATAAATAGTCAAAAAAAGTAAAGTAGATAATACATAAATATTAATAGATAATGTGGCGTGAAGGTATAAAGTTATATAAGGTGAAATTTACACATTTATCTATTGTTATATATACAATTTTATCTTATTTAAAAATGGATGAATATATTAATTAGGAAATATAACTAGTTTTAACAAACATGCATCACTAAAAACATTACTGGTGTGCATTTTGAGGCAAAACAAAGGGCACTGACAGATTTACAGATATGTCAGTGCAAGTTGTTTTCAGTTTGGACAGCTCTTACATTTATTTTAGTCTAGGACTAATCTAATCCCTGTCCGGGAAACCGTCCCATATGTTTCAACATGCCAAAACCTTTACTCACAACAGTAAACCATTAGGAACACATACTGTAGCCACCCGAACATGCATGACAAGCACTTTATTACTGTTATTTTAAGTTAATGTGGCTGTTAATGTATATTGTCTGAACATACTTGAATAACTTAGTATCATTTAAATAAATAATGTCGTTGACATATGTCTTCAAATGAACTGAATGTTAAGATTTCAAACATCTGAATGTTAAGATTTTTCCCCTCTTTTCTCAATTGTTTGTCTATATGAAGTTCAAAAGGTTCTGGAGGAGCCTAATCATTTAGTCATGTGGCCAGTTGCATAAACATAGTTGTTTTGACTTTGTCTTAAGAATGAATATGACTAACTAGCAATTAGTTAGGGCTAATCAGTCTTATTATTTGTATTTAAATTAGACCAATCTACCTTTCTAACACTTAAAACACCAGTCTGGGGGGGGGGGGGGGGTTGAAGTTTCCCTTAAGCCACAGCCTCATGTTCAAGCTCTTTGAAGGTTGGGGTGTTGAAGTTTGGGCTCAATCCTTGGCCTTAGGTTCACAACTCCCTTCGAGGACAGAAAGCCCAGTTAATTTACCATTACACCGTGTTCCAAATTATTATGAACATGCCATTTTTGTTTATTTTTCCAATACAGTCAGTAAGTTCACTTAAAAATGTATTAAGTAATTAATTCCTGTAACAATTTATATCTGGTGGACCTAAACAGAAATTATTGAACTATTATAAGATTTATGAGTGATTCACAGTACAGACAGATTTAAATATATATAAAGGTTTTTGTATATGTTTTTTTTTCACAATATGATATAAAGGGCACAATGTCTTTTGAAATAAATTTACTTTCATGGAGGATAATACACCATCCCATGCTGCAAAAACCATCACTGACTATTTTAATTAATATGGGCATAAAATAAGAAAGAAATCAAGGTATTACCACCATCATCCGCTGACCCGAGTCCTATTTAAGAGCCTGTGGTGCATCATTATATGAAAGATCTGTGAGGTGGACAGAACAAAAGTTACAAAGCATAAACTTTCATCAACAATGAATCAATTAAAAACATCAACTTAGGGATGCAATACTAGCGTCTTCAAGTGGAATAAAGACAAAACCTATACTTGTATACTTACAAGTTTAATGAATGGGAGAGTTAAAGTCATGTCAAAGATATGTCCATATATTATTATGTAACTTGTGTAAATACATTATTTATTTTACATTGTGTTTTTTTTGGACAATGTTTGTTTTGTGTCCATGCAGCACATTTGACAGATATATGTTTTTGGATCATTTAAATCGATTATATCATTATCAGTATGTTTAAAGTGCATAATAATTTGTAACAGCATATTTTGCATATTTTTCTAAGTATTAAAGTATACTTTGACATATTTATTTCATTTAAATAGAATAACATCCACACTGTCATATAAGCGTTGAGTGAAAATTAGAATTTGTAAACTTACTGACTGTATTGGGAAAATAAACAAAAATGGCATCTACATAATAATTTGGAACACAGTGTAATTATCAAGAATAAATGGGCAGGTGAACTAGTAAACCGTCTGTTACATACCTCCACTTCACTGAATTAATAAACAGAGAAAACAATAAATCACTGTTGAGTAAGAATGAAACAAACTTCTTGTGATGGTAAACTGGGTCAAAGAGTACTAGTACATACACACATTGAATGATTACAAACTACATTTACTACAGTAGTCAGTAGAACAATGTAACTGCCACAGTTAAATTACTTTGATCAGGCTATATAAATAAAAACAAAAAATATTATTAAAATTAACTTTAATAATAAAGACAACATATCTGTTAAACTTATACATTCATGTTCCTCTAGAATAAAGGATCAACACAGTTGTGGTCACACAAAAAGCTACCAGAAGCTAATAGTGGCTTTAACTACTATATTAGCAAATCTGCCAACTTTCAAACCAGTTCTGAACCGCACAGAAAAGTTAAAGAAATTAAATTCAGTAGGTGACTCACCCCACGATTATTGTTCACATTTCTATTAAGTGTCCCCTTGTTGTTGGAAATGAAGTTCAATCAGATCTTGTTAAAAACTCGTTACAAACACAAGTAGTTATTTGGAGATGACGTATGTGTCACACGTGCTTAGAGACGACGTATGTATCACACGTGCTTAGAGACGACGTGGGTATCAGACGTGCTTAGTGGCGACGTGGGTATCAGACGTGCTTAGTGGCGACGTATGTATCAGACGTGTTGTACAGCGACGTACATAGTTCAGACGTACTAAGTACACGTAATTTTTATGTAGATTTCGAACATACGCCGTCGTGACGTCGCCGCCGGTAAACGATTCTTCCATGCACTCGCCGTGACGTCACCGCCGGTCTTCCGTCTGCAGTCCCTATCAAATCCATTCAAAACTCCACACGGACTGGCGGCGACGGAAGGTTAGGCTGCTCCTTATCCTTCTCCAGGTTAGGCTTTGAATTGGCATCAATCACTCGCCATACCCTCGGGTAGAGCGACCGACCCCGAGGGCGACGTCCTTGGACTTAAGGCGCCCGAGCAGCGGCCGTGGGAAAATCCGGAGACGGCCCCCCGTATCTCCGCCGCGGAAAGGGCCAGATACTCGCGGGTGGGCTCGTTCGAAAGGGCCCCTCCGGCGGACCAATCGACCCGAAGGTCGAAGGCCCCGGGCCCGAGGCGCCGGAGCGGCGCGATAAGGAAATTCGGATATTCGACCGGAAGTATCTCCGGTCCACGGGGTCGCACGGACTCGGGGCCGGCGTCGCCGGAAAGCCCCGGGAAAGACCTTTCGAACGAGACCGGTCACGCCTCCGGCAGACGAACGCAGCGGACGCTACGGGCGAGCAAACTCCGGACGAGCGTTTTTTTTTTTTCGAACCGCCGTATCTCGGCCGAGGAAAGGGTCGGAGGGTCGAGGGCGGGCTCGTTCGAAAGGTCCCCTCGGGTAGAGCGAGCGACCCCGAGGGCGACATCCTGGGACTTAAGGCGCCCGAGCAGCGGCCGTGGGAAAATCCGGAGACGGCACCCCGTATCTCCGCTGCGGAAAGGGGCCAGATACTCGCGGGTGGGCTCGTTCGAAAGGGCCCCTCCGGTGGACCGACCGACCCGAAGGTCGAAGGACCCGGGCCCGAGGCGCCGGAGCGGCGCTGTAACGAAATTCGGATTTTCGACCGGAAGTATCTCCGGTCCCCCGGGCCGACCGAGGCGCACCCTCCCGGCCGCGGACCCGGCGGGTTCCCCCTTCGCGGGGGACGGTAGGGCGAACAGGTGCCATCAGGTATATAGCTAAGTCGATCGGGGTTGACCAACTGTCGGAGAGGCGAAAGCTCCAGAACCTAAGTCGATGGGGTTGACCAACTGCTGGAGAAGTGAAAGCTCCAGAGCCTAAGTCGATTGAGGTTGACCAACTGCTGGAAACGCGAACACTCCAAAACCTAAGTCGATTGAGGTTGACCAACTGCTGAAAACTCGAACGCTACAAAACCTAAGTCGATTGAGGTTGACCAACTGCTGAAAACGCGAACGCTCCAAAACCTAAGTCGATTGAGGTTGAAAGGGCCAGATACTCGCGGGTGGGCTCGTTCGAAAGGGCCCCTCCGGCGGACCGACCGACCCGAAGGTCGAAGGACCCGGGCCCGAGGCGCCGGAGCGGCGCTGTAACGAAATTCGGATTTTCGACCGGAAGTATCTCCGGTCCCCCGGGCCGACCGAGGCGCACCCTCCCGGCCGCGGACCCGGCGGGTTCCCCCTTCGCGGGGGACGGTAGGGCGAACAGGTGCCATCAGGTATATAGCTAAGTCGATCGGGGTTGACCAACTGTCGGAGAGGCGAAAGCTCCAGAACCTAAGTCGATGGGGTTGACCAACTGCTGGAGAAGTGAAAGCTCCAGAGCCTAAGTCGATTGAGGTTGACCAACTGCTGGAAATGCGAACACTCCAAAACCTAAGTCGATTGAGGTTGACCAACTGCTAGAAACTCGAACGCTACAAAACCTAAGTCGATTGAGGTTGACCAACTGCTGAAAACGCGAACGCTCCAAAACCTAAGTCGATTGAGGTTGAAAGGGCCAGATACTCGCGGGTGGGCTCGTTCGAAAGGGCCCCTCCGGCGGACCGACCGACCCGAAGGTCGAAGGACCCGGGCCCGAGGCGCCGGAGCGGCGCTGTAACGAAATTCGGATTTTCGACCGGAAGTATCTCCGGTACCCCGGGCCGACCGAGGCGCACCCTCCCGGCCGCGGACCCGGCGGGTTCCCCCTTCGCGGGGGACGGTAGGGCGAACAGGTGCCATCAGGTATATAGCTAAGTCGATCGGGGTTGACCAACTGTCGGAGAGGCGAAAGCTCCAGAACCTAAGTCGATGGGGTTGACCAACTGCTGGAGAAGTGAAAGCTCCAGAGCCTAAGTCGATTGAGGTTGACCAACTGCTGGAAACGCGAACACTCCAAAACCTAAGTCGATTGAGGTTGACCAACTGCTGGAAACTCGAACGCTACAAAACCTAAGTCGATTGAGGTTGACCAACTGCTGGAAACGCGAACGCTCCAAAACCTAAGTCGATTGAGGTTGACCAACTGCTGGAAACGCGAAAGCTCCAAAACCTAAGTCGATTGGGGTTGACCAACTGCTGGAAACGCGAACGCTCCAAAACCTAAGTCGATTGAGGTTGACCAACTGCTGGAAACGCGAAAGCTCCAAAACCTAAGTCGATTGGGGTTGACCAACTGCTGGAAAATCTTATGGGTTGACCAACGGTTGGAGAAATTTTGGGGTTGACCAACTGTTTGGTTCTCCAGAAGGGCCGGGAGGATGGGGCTTAGTCCGGTGGGGGAGTGCTTAAGAGTGGGATGGCAGGGACCGAACGGGGCGCCGGGTACGAGCTCCAGGGTGTCCGTCGCGGGGTCCAAAGCCGGCCTCGGGTGCACGGTGGTCGGGTTGACGGGACGATGTTCCTGGGGTCGTATCTCGGTCGGGGAAGGGGGTACGGAGACGGGGGTGGGGTCGTTGGAAAGGGCCCCTCCTGGAGGATGAGGGACCCAAAGGGCTAAGGTCTTGGTCTTAAGGCACCGGCTACGGCCGTTTAAAGGTGCAGCGGTGGAAGTCCGTATCTCCGGCCCCCGGGGTCGCACGGACCCGAGGCTGGCGTCCCCCAAAAAAAAGCCCCGAGAGAGACCTTTTGAACGAGACCGGCCGCGCCTCCGGCGGACGAACGCAGCGGACGCTACGGGCGCGCGAACTACGGACGAGCGTTTTTTTTTTTTTTCGAACCGCCGTATCTCGGCCGCGAAAAGGGTCGGAGGGTCGAGGGCGGGCTCGTTCGAAAGGTCCCCTCGGGCAGAGCGACCGACCCCGAGGGCGACGTCCTTGGACTTAAGGCGCCCGAGCAGCGGCAGTGGGAAAAACCGGAGACGGCCCCCCGTATCTCCGCCGCGGAAGGGGCCAGATACTCGCGGGTGGGCTCGTTCGAAAGGGCCCCTCCGGCGGACCGACCGACCCGAAGTTCGAAGGCCCCGGGCCCGAGGCGCCCGAGATACGGCCGTTCGAAGTTTTCCGAAATTCGACCGGAAGTATCTCCGGTCCCCGGGGTCGCACGGACTCGGGGCCGGCGTCGCCGAAAAGCCCCGGGAAAGACCTTTCGAACGAGACCGGCCGCGCTTCCGGCGGACGAACGCAGCGGACGCTACGGGCGGGCGAACTCCGGACCAGCGTTTTTTTTTTTCGATCCGCCGTATCTCGGCCGCGGAAAGGGTCGGAGGGTCGAGGGCGGGCTCGTTCGAAAGGTCCACTCGGGTAGAGCGACCGACCCCGAGGGCGACGTCCTCGGACTTAAGGCGCCCGAGCAGCGGCCGTGGGAAAATCCGGAGACTGCCCGCCGTATCTCCGCCGCGGAAAGGGCCAGATATTCGCGGGTGGGCTCGTTCGAAAGGGCCCCTCCGGCGGACCAATCGACCCGAAGGTCAAAGGCCCCGGACCCGAGGCGCCGGAGCGGCGCGGTAACGAAATTCGGATAATCGACCGGAAGTATCTCCGGTCCCCGGGGTCGCACGGACTCGGGGCCGGCGTCGCCGGAAAGCCCCGGGAAAGACCTTTCGAACGAGACCGGCCGCGCCTCCGGCGGAACAACGCAGCGGACGCTACGGGCGCGCAAACTCCGGACCAGCATTTTTTTTTTCGATCCGCCGTATCTCGGCCGCGGAAAGGGTCGGAGGGTCGAGGGCGGGCTCGTTCGAAAGGTCCCCTCGGGTAGAGCGACCGACCCCGAGGGCGACGTCCTCGGACTTAAGGCGCCCGAGCAGCGGCCGTGGGAAAATCCGGAGACTGCCCCTCGTATCTCCGCCGCGGAAAGGGCCAGATACTCGCGGGTGGGCTCGTTCGAAAGGGCCCCTCCGGCGGACCAATCGACCCGAAGGTCAAAGGCCCCGGACCCGAGGCGCCGGAGCGGCGCGGTAACGAAATTCGGATAATCGACCGGAAGTATCTCCGGTCCACGGGGTCGCACGGACTCGGGGCCGGCGTCGCCGGAAAGCCCCGGGAAAGACCTTTCGAACGAGACCGGCCGCGCCTCCGGCGGAACAACGCAGCGGACGCTACGGGCGCGCGAACTCCGGACCAGCGTTTTTTTTTTTCGATCCGCCGTATCTCGGCCGCGGAAAGGGTCGGAGGGTCCAGGGCGGGCTCGTTCGAAAGGTCCCCTCGGGTAGAGCGACCGACCCCGAGGGCGACGTCCTGGGACTTAAGGCGCCCGAGCAGCGGCCGTCAGAAAATCCGGAGACGGCCCCCCGTATCTCCGCTGCGGAAAGGGCCAGATACACGCGGGTGGGCTCGTTCGAAAGGGCCCCTCCGGCGGACCGACCGACCCGAAGGTCGAAGGACCCGGGCCCGAGGCGCCGGAGCGGCGCTGTAACGAAATTCGGATTTTCGACCGGAAGTATTTCCGGTCCCCCGGGCCGACCGAGGCGCACCCTCCCGGCCGCGGACCCGGCGGGTTCCCCCGTCGCGGGGGACGGTAGGGCGAACAGGTGCCATCAGGTATATAGCTAAGTCGAACGGGGTTGACCAACTGTCGGAGAGGCGAAAGCTCCAGAACCTAAGTCGATGGCAGGAGAAGCGAACGCCCCAGAACCTAAGTCGATGGGGTTGACCAACTGCAGGAGAAGTGAAAGCTCCAGAGCCTAAGTCGATTGGGGTTGACCAACTGTCGGAGAGGCGAAAGCTCTAGAACCTAAGTCTATGGCAGGAGAAGCGAACGCCCCAGAACCTAAGTCGATGGGGTTGACCAACTGCTGGAGAAGTGAAAGCTCAGGAGCCTAAGTCGTTGGGGTTGACCAACTGCTGGAGAGGCGAAAGCTCCAGAGCCTAAGTCGATTGAGGTTGACCAACTGCTGGAAACGCGAACGCTCCAAAACCTAAGTCGATTGAGGTTGACCAACTGCTGGAAACGCGAACGCTCCAAAACCTAAGTCGATTGAGGTTGACCAACTGCTGGAAACTCGAACGCTCCAAAACCTAAGTCGATTGAGGTTGACCAACTGCTGGAAACGCGAACGCTCCAAAACCTAAGTCGATTGGGGTTGACCAACTGCTGGAAAATCTTTCGGGTTGACCAACGGTTGGAGAAATTTTGGGGTTGACCAACTGTTTGGTTCTCCAGAAGGGCCGGGAGGATGGGGCTTAGTCCGGTGGGGGAGTGCTTAAGAGTGGGATGGCAGGGACCGAACGGTGCGCCCGGTACGAGCTCCAGGGTGTCCGTCGCGGGGTCCGAGGCCGGCCTCGGGTGCACGGTGGTCGGGTAGACGGGGCGATGTTCCCGGGGTCGTATCTCGGCCGGGGGAGGGGGTACGGAGACGGGGGTGGGGTCGTTGGAAAGGGCCCCTCCTGGAGGATGAGGGACCCAAAGGGCTCAGGTCTCGGTCTTAAGGCGCCCGAGCTACAGCCGTTTAAAGGTGCAGCGGTGGAAGTCCGTATCTCCGGCCCCCGGGGTCGCACGGACCCGAGGCCGGCGTCCCCGGAAAGCCCCGAGAGAGACCTTTCGAACGAGACCAGCCGCGCCTCCGGCGGACGAACGCAGCGGACGCTACGGGCGCGCGAACTCCGGAGGAGCGTTTTTTTTTCGAACCGCCGTATCTCGGCCGCGGAAAAGGTCGGAGGGTCGAGGGCGGGCTCGTTCGAAAGGTCCCCTCGGGTAGAGCGACCGACCCCGAGGGCGACGTCTTCGGACTTAAGGCGCCCGAGCAGCGGCCGTGGGAAAATCCGGAGACGGCCCCCCGTATCTCCGCCGCGGAAAGGGCCAGATACTCGCGGGTGGGCTCGTTCGAAAGGGCCCCTCCGGCGGACCAATCGACCCGAAGGTCGAAGGCCCCGGGCCCGAGGCGCCGGAACGGCGCGGTAACGAAATTCGGATATTCGACCGGAAGTATCTCCGGTCCACGGGGTCGCACGGACTCGGGGCCGGCGTCGCCGGAAAGCCCCGGGAAAGACCTTTCGAACGAGACCGGTCACGCTTCCGGCGGACGAACGCAGCGGACGCTACGGGCGAGCAAACTCCGGACGAGCGTTTTTATTTTTTCGAACCGCAGTATCTCAGCCGCGTAAAGGGTCGGAGGGTCGAGGGCGGGCTCGTTCGAAAGATCCCCTCGGGTAGAGCGACCGACCCCGAGGGCGACGTCCTGGGACTTAAGGCGCCCGAGCAGCGGCCGTCAGAAAATCCGGAGACGGCCCCCCGTATCTCCGCTGCGGAAAGGGCCAGATACACGCGGGTGGGCTCGTTCGAAAGGGCCCCTCCGGCGGACCGAACAACCCGAAGGTCGAAGGACCCGGGCCCGAGGCGCCGGAGCGGCGCTGTAACGAAATTCGGATTTTCGACCGGAAGTATTTCCGGTCCCCCGGGCCGACCGAGGCGCACCCTCCCGGCCGCGGACCCGGCGGGTTCCCCCTTCGCGGGGGACGGTAGGGCGAACAGGTGCCATCAGGTATATAGCTAAGTCGATCGGGGTTGACCAACTGTCGGAGAGGCGAAAGCTCCAGAACCTAAGTCGATGGCAGGAGAAGCGAACGCCCCAGAACCTAAGTCGATGGGGTTGACCAACTGCAGGAGAAGTGAAAGCTCCAGAGCCTAAGTCGATTGGGGTTGACCAACTGTCGGAGAGGCGAAAGCTCTAGAACCTAAGTCTATGGCAGGAGAAGCGAACGCCCCAGAACCTAAGTCGATGGGGTTGACCAACTGCTGGAGAAGTGAAAGCTCAGGAGCCTAAGTCGTTGGGGTTGACCAACTGCTGGAGAGGCGAAAGCTCCAGAGCCTAAGTCGATTGAGGTTGACCAACTGCTGGAAACGCGAACGCTCCAAAACCTAAGTCGATTGAGGTTGACCAACTGCTGGAAACGCGAACGCTCCAAAACCTAAGTCGATTGAGGTTGACCAACTGCTGGAAACTCGAACGCTCCAAAACCTAAGTCGATTGAGGTTGACCAACTGCTGGAAACGCGAACGCTCCAAAACCTAAGTCGATTGGGGTTGACCAACTGCTGGAAAATCTTTCGGGTTGACCAACGGTTGGAGAAATTTTGGGGTTGACCAACTGTTTGGTTCTCCAGAAGGGCCGGGAGGATGGGGCTTAGTCCGGTGGGGGAGTGCTTAAGAGTGGGATGGCAGGGACCGAACGGTGCGCCCGGTACGAGCTCCAGGGTGTCCGTCGCGGGGTCCGAGGCCGGCCTCGGGTGCACGGTGGTCGGGTAGACGGGGCGATGTTCCCGGGTCGTATCTCGGCCGGGGGAGGGGGTACGGAGACGGGGGTGGGGTCGTTGGAAAGGGCCCCTCCTGGAGGATGAGGGACCCAAAGGGCTCAGGTCTCGGTCTTAAGGCGCCCGAGCTACAGCCGTTTAAAGGTGCAGCGGTGGAAGTCCGTATCTCCGGCCCCCGGGGTCGCACGGACCCGAGGCCGGCGTCCCCGGAAAGCCCCGAGAGAGACCTTTCGAACGAGACCAGCCGCGCCTCCGGCGGACGAACGCAGCGGACGCTACGGGCGCGCGAACTCCGGACGAGCGTTTTTTTTTTTCGAACCGCCGTATCTCGGCCGCGGAAAGGGTCGGAGGGTCGAGGGCGGGCTCGTTCGAAAGGTCCCCTCGGGTAGAGCGACCGACCCCGAGGGCGACGTCCTCGGACTTAAGGCGCCCGAGCAGCGGCAGTGGGAAAATCCGGAGACGGCCCCCTGTATCTCCGCCGCGGAAAGGGCCAGATACTCGCGGGTGGGCTCGTTCGAAAGGGCCCCTCCGGCGGACCAATCGACCCGAAGGTCGAAGGCCCCGGGCCCGAGGCGCCGGAGCGGCGCGGTAACGAAATTCGGATATTCGACCGGAAGTATCTCCGGTCCCCGGGGTCGCACGGACTCGGGGCTGGCGTCGCCGAAAAGCCCTGGAAAAGACCTTTCGAACGAGACCGGCCGCGCCTCCGGCGGACGAACGCAGCGGACGCTACGGGCGCGCGAACTCCGGACCAGCGTTTTTTTTTTTTCGATCCGCCGTATCTCGGCCGCGGAAAAGGTCGGAGGGTCGAGGGCGGGCTCGTTCGAAAGGTCCCCTCGGGTAGAGCGACCGACCCCGAGGGCGACGTCTTCGGACTTAAGGCGCCCGAGCAGCGGCCGTGGGAAAATCCGGAGACGGCCCCCCGTATCTCCGCCGCATAAAGGGCCAGATACTCGCGGGTGGGCTCGTTCGAAAGGGCCCCTCCGGCGGGCCCGAGGCGCCGGAGCGGCGCGGTAACGAAATTCGGATATTCGACCGGAAGTATCTCCGGTCCACGGGGTCGCACGGACTCTGGGCCGGCGTCGCCGGAAAGCCCCGGGAAAGACCTTTCGAACGAGACCGGTCAAGCCTCCGGCGGACGAACGCAGCGGACGCTACGGGCGAGCAAACTCCGGACGAGCGTTTTTTTTTTTCGAAGCGCCGTATCTCGGCCGCGGAAAGGGTCGGAGGGTCGAGGGCAGGCTCGTTCGAAAGGTCCCCTCGGGTAGAGCGACCGACCCCGAGGGCGACGTCATGGGACTTAAGGCGCCCGAGCAGCGGACGTGGGAAAATCCGGAGACGGCCCCGATTATCTCCGCCGCGGAAAGGGCCAGATACTCGAGGGTGGGCTCGTTCGAAAGGGCCCCTCCGGCGGACCAATCGACCCGAAGGTCGAAGGCCCCGGGCCCGAGGCGCCGGAGCGGCGCGGTAACGAAATTCGGATATTCGATCAGAAGTATCTCCGGTCCACGGGGTCGCACGGACTCGGGGCCGGCGTCGCCGGAAAGCCCCGGGAAAGACCTTTCGAACGAGACCGGTCACGCTTCCGGCGGACGAACGCAGCGGACGCTACGGGCGAGCAAACTCCGGACGAGCGTTTTTATTTTTTCGAACCGCAGTATCTCGGCCGCGGAAAGGGTCGGAGGGTCGAGGGCGGGCTCGTTCGAAAGGTCCCCTCGGGTAGAGCGACCGACCCCGAGGGCGACGTCCTGGGACTTAAGGCGCCCGAGCAGCGGCCGTCAGAAAATCCGGAGACGGCCCCCCGTATCTCCGCTGCGGAAAGGGCCAGATACACGCGGGTGGGCTCGTTCGAAAGGGCCCCTCCGGCGGACCGACCGACCCGAAGGTCGAAGGACCCGGGCCCGAGGCGCCGGAGCGGCGCTGTAACGAAAGGGCTATGGTCTCTGTCTTAAGGCGCCCGAGCTACGGCCGTTTAAAGGTGCAGCGGTGGAAGTCCGTATCTCCGGCCCCCGGGGTCGCACGGACCCGAGGCCGGCGTCCCCGGAAAGCCCCGAGAGAGACCTTTCGAACAAGACCAGCTGCGCCTCCGGCGGACGAACGCAGCGGACGCTACGGGCGCGCGAACTCCGGACGAGCGTTTTTTTTTTTCGAACCGCCGTATCTCGGCCGCGGAAAGGGTCGGAGGGTCGAGGGCGGGCTCGTTCGAAAAACCCCTCGGGTAGAGCGACCGACCCCGAGGGCGACGTCCTCGGACTTAAGGCGCCCGAGCAGCGGCCGTCAGAAAATCCGGAGACGGCCCCCCGTATCTCCGCTGCGGAAAGGGCCAGATACACGCGGGTGGGCTCGTTCGAAAGGGCCCCTCCGGCGGACCGACCGACCCGAAGGTCGAAGGACCCGGGCCCGAGGCGCCGGAGCGGCGCTGTAACGAAAGGGCTATGGTCTCTGTCTTAAGGCGCCCGAGCTACGGCCGTTTAAAGGTGCAGCGGTGGAAGTCCGTATCTCCGGCCCCCGGGGTCGCACGGACCCGAGGCCGGCGTCCCCGGAAAGCCCCGAGAGAGACCTTTCGAACAAGACCAGCTGCGCCTCCGGCGGACGAACGCAGCGGACGCTACGGGCGCGCGAACTCCGGACGAGCGTTTTTTTTTTTCGAACCGCCGTATCTCGGCCGCGGAAAGGGTCGGAGGGTCGAGGGCGGGCTCGTTCGAAAAACCCCTCGGGTAGAGCGACCGACCCCGAGGGCGACGTCCTCGGACTTAAGGCGCCCGAGCAGCGGCAGTGGGAAAATCCGGAGACGGCCCCCCGTATCTCCGCCGCGGAAGGGGCCAGATACTCGCGGGTGGGCTCGTTCGAAAGGGCCCCTCCGGCGGACCGACCAACCCGAAGTTCGAAGGCCCCGGGCCCGAGGCGCCCGAGATACGGCCGTTCGAATTTATCCGAAATTAGACCGGGAGTATCTCCGGTCCCCGGGGTCGCACGGACTCGGGGCCGGCGTCGCCGAAAAGCCCCGGGAAAGACCTTTCGAACGAGACTGGCCGCGCCTCCAGCGGACGAACGCAGCGGACGCTACGGGCGCGCGAACTCCTGACCAGCGTTTTTTTTTTTTGATCCGCCGTATCTCGGCCGCGGAAAAGGTCGGAGGGTCGAGGGCGGGCTCGTTCGAAAGGTCCCCTCGGGTAGAGCGACCGACCCCGAGGGCGACGTCTTCGGACTTAAGGCGCCCGAGCAGCGGCCATGGGAAAATTCAGAGACGGCCCCCCGTATCTCCGCCGCGGAAAGGGCCAGATACTCGCGGGTGGGCTCGTTCGAAAGGGCCCCTCCGGCGGACCAATCGACCCGAAGGTCGAAGGCCCCGGGCCCGAGGCGCCGGAGCGGCGCGGTAACGAATTTCGGATATTCGACCGGAAGTATCTCCGGTCCCCGGGGTCGCACGGACTCGGGGCCGGCGTCGCCGAAAAGCCCTGGGAAAGACCTTTCGAACGAGACCGGCCGCGCCTCCGGCGGACAAACGCAGCGGACGCTACGGGCGCGCGAACTCCGGACCAGCGTTTTTTTTTTTTCGATTCGCCGTATCTCGGCCGCGGAAAAGGTCGGAGGGTCGAGGGCGGGCTCGTTCGAAAGGTCCCCTCGGGTAGAGCGACCGACCCCGAGGGCGACGTCTTCGGACTTAAGGCGCCCGAGCAGCGGCCGTGGGAAAATCCGGAGACGGCCCCCCGTATCTCCGCCGCGGAAAGGGCCAGAAACTCGCGGGTGGGCTCGTTCGAAAGGGCCCCTCCGGCGGACCAATCGACCCGAAGGTCGGAGGCGCCGGAGCGGCGCGGTAACGAAATTCGGATATTCGACCGGAAGTATCTCCGGTCCGCGGGGTCGCACGGACTCGGGGCCGGCGTCGCCGGAAAGCCCCGGGAAAGACCTTTCGAACGAGACCGGTCACGCTTCCGGCGGACGAACGCAGCGGACGCTACGGGCGAGCAAACTCCGGTCGAGCGTTTTTATTTTTTCAAACCGCCGTATCTCGGCCGCGGAAAGGGTCGGAGGGTCAAGGGCGGGCTCGTTCGAAAGGTCCCCTCGGGTAGAGCGACCGACCCCGAGGGCGACGTCCTGGGACTTAAGGCGCCCGAGCAGCGGCCGTGGGAAAATCCGGAGACGGCCCCCCGTATCTCCGCTGCGGAAAGGGCCAGATACACGCGGGTGGGCTCGTTCGAAAGGGCCCCTCCGGCGGACCGACAGACCCGAAGGTCGAAGGACCCGGGCCCGTGGCGCCGGAGCGGCGCTGTAACGAAATTCGGAATTTCGACCGGAAGTATCTCCGGTCCCCCGGGCCGACCAAGGCGCACCCTCCCGGCCGCGGACCCGGCGGGTTCCCCCTTCGCGGGGGACGGTAGGGCGAACAGGTGCCATCAGGTATATAGCTAAGTCGATCGGGGTTGACCAACTGTCGGAGAGGCGAAAGCTCCAGAACCTAAGTCGATGGCAGGAGAAGCGAACGCCCCAGAACCTAAATCGATGGGGTTGACCAACTGCAGGAGAAGTGAAAGCTCCAGAGCCTAAGTCAATTGGGGTTGACCAACTGTCGGAGAGGCGAAAGCTCTAGAACCTAAGTCTATGGCAGGAGAAGCGAACGCCCCAGAACCTAAGTCGATGGGGTTGACCAACTGCTGGAGAAGTGAAAGCTCAGGAGCCTAAGTCGTTGGGGTTGACCAACTGCTGGAGAGGCGAAAGCTCCAGAGCCTAAGTCGATTGAGGTTGACCAACTGCTGAAAACGCGAACGCTCCAAAACCTAAGTCGATTGAGGTTGACCAACTGCTGGAAACGCGAACGCTCCAAAACCTAAGTCGATTAAGGTTGACCAACTGCTGGAAACTCAAACGCTCCAAAACCTAAGTCGATTGAGGTTGACCAACTGCTGGAAACGCGAACGCTCCAAAACCTAAGTCGATTGGGGTTGACCAACTGCTGGAAAATCTTTCGGGTTGACCAACGGTTGGAGAAATTTTGGGGTTGACCAACTGTTTGGTTCTCCAGAAGGGCCGGGAGGATGGGGCTTAGTCCGGTGGGGGAGTGCTTAAGAGTGGGATGGCAGGGACCGAACGGTGCGCCGGGTACGAGCTCCAGGGTGTCCGTCGCGGGGTCCGAGGCCGGCCTCGGGTGCACGGTGGTCGGGTAGACGGGGCGATGTTCCCGGGGTCGTATCTCGGCCGGGGGAGGGGGTACGGAGACGGGGGTGGGGTCGTTGGAAAGGGCCCCTCCTGGAGGATGAGGGACCCAAAGGGCTAAGGTCTCGGTCTTAAGGCGCCCGAGCTACGGCCGTTTAAAGGTGCAGCGGTGGAAGTCCGTATCTCCGGCCCCCGGGGTCGCACGGACCCGAGGCCGGCGTCCCCGGAAAGCCCCGAGAGAGACCTTTCGAACGAGACCAGCCGCGCCTCCGGCGGACGAACGCAGCGGACGCTACGGGCGCGCGAACTCCGGACGAGCGTTTTTTTTTTCGAACCGCCGTATCTCGGCCGCGGGAAGGTTCGGAGGGTCGAGGGCGGGCTCGTTCGAAAGGTCCCCTCGGGTAGAGCGACCGACCCCGAGGGCGACGTCCTCGGACTTAAGGCGCCCGAGCAGCGGCAGTGGGAAAATCCGGAGACGGCCCCCTGTATCTCCGCCGCGGAAAGGGCCAGATACTCGCGGGTGGGCTCGTTCGAAAGGGCCCCTCCGGCGGACCAATCGACCCGAAGGTCGAAGGCCCCGGGCCCGAGGCGCCGGAGCGGCGCGGTAACGAAATTCGGATATTCGACCGGAAGTATCTCCGGTCCCCGGGGTCGCACGGACTCGGGGCTGGCGTCGCCGAAAAGCCCCGGGAAAGACCTTTCGAACGAGACCGGCCGCGCCTCCGGCGGACGAACGCAGCGGACGCTACGGGCGCGCGAACTCCGGACCAGCGTTTTTTTTTTTTTCGATCCGCCGTATCTCGGCCGCGGAAAAGGTCGGAGGGTCGAGGGCGGGCTCGTTCGAAAGGTCCCCTCGGGTAGAGCGACCGACCCCGAGGGCGACGTCTTCGGACTTAAGGCGCCCGAGCAGCGGCTGTGGGAAAATCCGGAGACGGCCCCCCGTATCTCCGCCGCATAAAGGGCCAGATACTCGCGGGTGGGCTCGTTCGAAAGGGCCCCTCCGGCGGACCAATCGACCCGAAGGTCGAAGGCCCCGGGCCCGAGGCGCCGGAGCGGCGCGGTAACGAAATTCGGATATTCGACCGGAAGTATCTCCGGTCCACGGGGTCGCACGGACTCGGGGCCGGCGTCGCCGGAAAGCCCCGGGAAAGACCTTTCGAACGAGACCGGTCACGCTTCCGGCGGACGAACGCAGCGGACGCTACGGGCGAGCAAACTCCGGACGAGCGTTTTTATTTTTTCGAACCGCAGTATCTCGGCCGCGGAAAGGGTCGGAGGGTCGAGGGCGGGCTCGTTCGAAAGGTCCCCTCGGGTAGAGCGACCGACCCCGAGGGCGACGTCCTGGGACTTAAGGCGCCCGAGCAGCGGCCGTGGGAAATTCCGGAGACGGCACCCCGTATCTCCGCTGCGGAAAGGGCCAGATACTCGCGGGTGGGCTCGTTCGAAAGGGCCCCTCCGGCGGACCGACCGACCCGAAGGTCGAAGGACCCGGGCCCGAGGCGCCGGAGCGGCGCTGTAACGAAATTCGGATTTTCGACCGGAAGTATCTCCGGTCCCCCGGGCCGACCGAGGCGCACCCTCCCGGCCACGGACCCGGCGGGTTCCCCCTTCGCGGGGGACGGTAGGGCGAACAGGTGCCATCAGGTATATAGCTAAGTCGATCGGGGTTGACCAACTGTCGGAGAGGCGAAAGCTCCAGAACCTAAGTCGATGACAGGAGAAGCGAACGCCCCAGAACCTAAGTCGATGGGGTTGACCAACTGCTGGAGAAGTGAAAGCTCCAGAGCCTAAGTCGATTGGGGTTGACCAACTGTCGGAGAGGCGAAAGCTCTAGAACCTAAGTCTATGGCAGGAGAAGCGAACGCCCCAGAACCTAAGTCGATGGAATGCAAGAGGTACAGCGAATTAAAGCAGTCCAAGGTGTTTCATATGCAGAGGCAACTAAGAAAGTCCCAAGAGGTGTGATGAGAGAAACAATAAAGGATAGGACTAAAGATGTAAGGGACTGTGTCAAATGTAAAAAATTACAAGAAGATACATTGATTGTGAGTAAAGGTGATTTTGTGCTCTTCATGGCTGAAATAATCAATTGTTCAGCACAGACCAGTAGTAGAACAGAAAGAATTAAAATAATTGTGAAGTCAGCCGAGAAATTCCTGGATGCAAAGGGAATGCCTTGGGAAAGAGTGAGAGACATTCTTAATGATGAAACACAACAATGTTAGATGTAATGTTAGAATTTATGGATGAGGAAGAGTTAGTTTGTCTGAATGATGGATCAGGAACTAGAATTGATGTTGTTAGGGGAACAGAATCAGCAATAGATCTCTCATTGGCTACTATGTCATTAGCAGATAAGTGTGAATGGGAGGTATTAAAGGACAATGCTGTAGGTAGTGACCATTTCCCTATTATAATTCAAGTAGGAATGGAAGCTGCAGTTGAACATGAAGTCAAAAATGAGAGATGGATATTAGAGAAAGCAGATTGGGAAAAATTTAGAGAGAGTAGTGATGAGATGCTGTCAGCAATAAATGTGCACAGAGATATTGAAAGTTTGTGCATGGATATTGGTGCTGGCATAATCAGTGCTGCAAGTTTAGCCATTCCTAAATCCAAATCCAAAAATTTAAATAAAATAGTACCATGGTGGTCTAATGAATGTAAAACAGCAATTAAAGAGAGGAACAAAGCTTTTATAATTTTGAAAAGAACACACAATTTCCAGAATTTAATCAAGTTTAAGAAATCTCAAGCAGCTGTAAGGAAAACTATAAGGGAGGCTAAGAATAGTTGCTGGAGAAGGTTCTGTGACTCTATAGGAAGGACTACTCCAGTAGAGAGAGTTTGGGGAATGATAAAGAAAATGAAAGGGAGCGGAAAAGAGTATGGATATCCTGTGATGAATGATGGTCAGAATGTAATCACTAGTAACATTGGCAAAGCAGAGATAATGGCAAAGGTATTAAGTAAGGTACATAGTAATGAAAATCTGAGTCAACAGGAAAAAAGAGCAAGAGCAGAAACAATGGAAAAATATGAACATGATTTTGAGAATGAAGATGTGACAGGAGGGGTGTTGAATGAATTATTCACGTTAACTGAACTAAATATTGCACTAAGAAAGTTAGGTAAATCTTCACCAGGGGGGGGGATAGGATTTGTTATGCTATGTTGGAGAACCTAACTGATAAAGGAAAAGAAATATTGTTATGTCTTTACAATAAGGTATGGACAGAGGGAAATATTCCAAGAGCATGGAAAGAATCTATAATTATCCCTATTAAAAAGCCTGGAAAAGACCCAAAGATTCCTAACAACTACAGGCCAATAGCACTTACGTCACAATTGGGGAAAACAATGGAAAGAATAATAAATGACAGACTTATATATATAGTTGAGACTAAAGGATTGATACAAAATTATCAGAGTGGTTTTAGAAGAGGTAGAGGTACTATGGATCCTTTAGTGTGTTTGGAGGATGCCATAAGAAAAGCTCAGGTGAACAAGGAGTCAGCGGTGGCTGTCTTTTGTGATATTGAGAAAGCGTACGACATGATGTGGAAGGAAGGCCTTTTGATTAAGTTAAATCATATGGGAATCAAGGGAAGAGTGTTTACATGGATTAAGGATTTTTTGTCAGAGAGATCAATAATAGTAAGGATAAATGGGGTGACAAGTGAGCGGTATCAGGTAGAAAATGGTATTCCGCAAGGGAGTATTATCAGTCCTCTATTGTTCTCCATCATGATTAATGACATTTTTAAGGAAGTAGAGAATTTTGTAGATGTAGCATTGTTTGCAGATGATGGTACATTATGGAAAAGAGGGAGGAATGTGGAATTTGTGATGAATAAGATTCAGCAAGCAGTTGATGTAGTGGATAATTGGGCTATTAGATGGGGTTTTAGGATCTCAATTGATAAAACTAAAATAATGTTTTTTTCAAGAAAGAAACTGGCCAAGGAAATAAAAGTGAAACTTTCTGCTAATGAGTTAGAAAGGGTTGATTCCTTTAAATACTTGGGCATATGGTTTGATCAAAGATTGACATGGGCAATGCATATTCAAAAAATAATTGATAAGTGCAAAAAAGTAATAAATGTAATGAGGTGTTTGTGCGGAGTGGAGTGGGGAGCAAGTAGACATGCTTTAAGAACAATTATACAGGTTTGATCAGGTCTATATTTGATTATGGTTGCTTAATATATGGATCTGCAGCCAAAACATTGCTGAACAAGTTGGATGTGATCCAAAATCAGGCGTTGAGATTATGCTGTGGTGCTGTCAAAACCACGCCAGTGACAGCAGTCCAGGTGGAGATGGGAGAAATGCCTCTTCACCTTAGAAGAGATCAGCTAGCCCTTGTGTATTGGGCAAACTTGAGAGGTCATAATGAAAAACATATGAGTCAATCAGTGCTGAAGCAATGTCAAGAGCGTGGAAACGCTCAAGTCAGAAGTTTTGGTTGGGTCATCAATGATAAAGTAAATGAAATGAGGATTAATGAGTTAAAAATAAGTCCTACTGTAGCGTTGCCAGTTAATCCACCATGGGTTTTTAAAGAGATGTCCATTGATTTGGGACTATTAGAAGAAAAGCAAGAAAATGACATAGACAAATACAGGGTGCAGAACTATTTAATGGAGAGGTATAGGGAGGATTTAATTATATATACAGATGCATCTAAACGGACGGATACAAGAATGGGGGTTGCTTATGTTATCCCTAAATTAAAAATTGAAGTGGGTAAAAGAATCAGTGATGATTTAGCCGTTTACACAGCAGAGTTGATTGCTGTGTGGCTAGCTTTGATTTGGGTGGATGTCAATAGGCCTAGGAAGGCAATAATTGCTTCAGATTCCAGTTCAGCCTTAATTAGTATCAAAACGTTTCAGTCAAACTCAAGGCAGGACATTGTATATGATATTCTAAAAGTGGCAAACAATCTGGTGAGGTCAGGAATTGATGTAACTCTTGTATGGGTACCAGCTCATATAGGAGTTGTAGGAAATGAGTCAGCAGATAAATACGCTATAAGCAAGCAGCTGGAAAGCCTAACATAGATATTGAGGTAAATTACAGTAAAGCAGAAATTAAAAGTATGGTTAAAAACAAAATGAAGGGAAAATGGCAAACATTATGGGACAGTGGGCAGACTGGAAGACAGTACTATAGTATACAGAACAAAGTGGGAAAGGGCAGAAATACGAACAGAAGTAAGGAGGAGGAGGATGTATTTTCAAGAATGAGATATGGTCACACACGATTAAACAATACACTGGTAATAATGAAGAAGCATGTTGATGGCAACTGTCAATTTTGCGGTAATTCAGAAACAATGGAGCATGTTATTTTACACTGTATTAAATATCAGGAAGAAAGACAAAGATTAATAACACAATTGCAAGGAGAACATATGAGGTTAAATTTACAGGACATTTTACAAATAAGCTCAGGTGGAATTTGTTTTAAGTATGTAATTGAATTTTTGAGGAAAACAGGATTAATTAAAAGAATTTAGATTGATTTTGTTTTGTTTTAGTGTTGTGTATATATTATTATTATTATTATTATTTTTTTTTTTTTTGCATATTTGTCTCATATTTTGAAAGGATTAGACTCTAGTACCACACTCCAGTCCAGATGGTGGCGGTAATGCACTATTAAAGTTAGTTGCCAACCGCCATTAAAACGGAAGAAGAAGAAGAAGAAGAAGTTACTGCGCCCAGTCGAAGTACTCACAAAAGTGCTATTACGCCATAAAATGTAGCTCCTCTTTTAAATCCGCTTAGAAAAGCGCTATGTTTTATTTTGTACCACCAAACTTGCTCGTATAACTACTCGTCTTAAATAGGAAAAACGTACATGTGTTTGGTCACTTCTAACTTTATCTCTAAATGGTAGCATTGAATGAATGGGGCTAAGCTAAATGCTATCGAAGCGTCGCAGCGCGCTCCAGCGCTTACTTGCACGCACACAGATGATAGAGGGATGATTCTGTGGTATTAGGTTATTTACGGTAGTTTTGGAATACACAGGAAACGGTAGTGACATATACTGTGTGTGTTACGGTACTGGATATATAATAAAGAGTTATCAGAAGTTATGGCTGGTTGTCCCGTCGTCCTCCATTACAAAGGCTGTCGTTGTGCCTATTAAACAACAGAACATGGTGTCAGAAGTGCAGAAAAGCAACTTTAAAGTGAGTTATTGAAGTCGGGACATTAGTTTCGTTTCAGTTTCGTTTTGTCCTGTCGGCCGAAGGGGGGCTGTCTGGACAAGTTCACGGCATCATCATGAATCAGTTTCAGGTTTCTCCGCCTGAGAAATTCACATTTAAAGCGGATGATTGGTTGAAATGGATAAAACGCTTCGAAAGATTTCGGATTGCGTCTGGATTGGAGACGCAGGCGAACGAAAATCAGGTGAATGCTCTGATTTACGTGATGGGTGAGGAAGCAGAAGACATATTAACTTCCATGCATTTAAGTCCCGCGGATGCGGCTGATTATGAAGTTGTTAAGCAAAGACTGAATGATCACTTCATCGCTCGCAGAAATGTGATTTTTGAGAGAGCTAAATTTAATCAGCGACAGCAAGCCGTGGGTGAGTCTGTAGATCACTCTATAACGGAACTGCATTGTTTGGCCGAGCACTGTGGATACGGAGAGCTGCACGATGAGATGGTAAGAGATCGACTCGTCGTGGGTCTGACAGACAAAAGGCTGTCAGAACAATTACAACTAGACCCTGAATTGACACTTGAGAAAGCTGTTGTACGAGTTCGACAAAGTGAACTAGTAAAAAAACAACAAGAATTGCTCAAGTCCAACTTTAAAGGGGAAATCATAAACGAACAGTTAGACAGCGTGCAGGCTAAACAGTACAGCAATGTGAAATCAAAACAAGTGAAGCCACATTATGTACAATTTGCAAAGAAACCACCTCATGAAAAATATAAAAAGGGGATTCAGTGTTCTAGATGCGGAGTCACAAGAGGCCATAACCTGCAGCTATGCCCAGCAAAAGATGCAATATGCAACCGGTGTCATAAGACAGGACATTATGCAAAAATGTGCAAGTCAAAGAAAGTGCACGAGGTAAATATTGCCACAATAACTGAGGATGCAGATGGAGACATTGCATTCCTAGGCTCAGTAACAACAAATCTGGCTGGAAGCCCATGGATGACTGAGATAAAAATTGACGATTTGGATGTAGTGTTCAAAATTGACACTGGAGCAGATGTTACAGTTGTTCCTGTGACGTTGTACAACCAGGGCCGGTTCAACAAACTGAAACATGCTGGTAAAATTCTCCAGGGGCCAGGTGGAACGTCATTAAATGTAAAAGGGAAATTTACAGCCACCCTCAGTAAAAACAACAAATGCACAAAACAGGACGTATATGTTGTTGACGGATTGTACATGCCATTGCTAGGCAGGCCAGCGATCGCTGCACTTCAAATAGTGGCCAGGCTGGATGATGTCAGCTTAAGCTCAAAAGAAAGAGTGGAGCAGGAGTTTCCAAAACTCTTCAGCGGCTTAGGCAAAATGGAGGGTGAGTACAGCATTGTGCTAAAGCCAGGGGCCAAACCTTTTTCTCTGTCAACACCTAGACGCATTTCCCTCCCTCTTTTACCAAAAGTGAAGGAAGAATTAACCCGAATGGAACAGCAGGGGGTTATATCAAAGGTCGAAGAACCGACAGAGTGGTGTGCTCCCATGGTCGTAGTGCCGAAGCCGACTGGGAAAGTGAGAATCTGCACAGATCTCACTGAACTGAACAGATCAGTTATGAGGGAAAAACATCCTTTGCCTTCGGTGGAGCACACGTTGGGACAACTTGCTGGAGCCAAAGTGTTTTCCAAGTTGGATGCCAATGCTGGCTTTTGGCAGGTTCCACTTTCTAAGGAATCCTCTTTGCTCACCACCTTTATTACTCCATTTGGACGATACTGTTATAACCGTCTATGCTTTGGAATCTCTTCAGCTCCTGAGCATTTCCAAAAACGCATGTCCAGAATACTTGAGGGTCTGGAAGGTGTCGTCTGTCAAATGGATGACGTGCTTGTCTGGGGGTCCACTCAAAGTGAACATGACGAGAGGCTGCGACGGACGCTCTCAAGACTTCAGGAAGCAGGTGTCACTCTCAATGAGAAATGTGAGTTTTCCAGGAGTAAAATCAAGTTTCTTGGACAAATCATTGAGGAAACGGGGGTGAGTGCAGACCCAGATAAGGTGGAAGCAATAAAAGCCATGAAACAACCATGTAATGTCAGCGAAACAAGGCGGTTTTTGGGAATGGTCAACCACCTTGGTAAATTCTTGCCACATTTGACGGAGAAAACACAACCACTCAGAGACTTGTTGAGAAAGTCCAATATGTGGGTCTGGGGATCACCTCAGCAGGTGGCTTTTGAGGAAATCAAAGAGGAACTGACAAAACCTCCCGGTTTGGCGCTATATGATACAAACAAGGATACAGTAGTTTCTGCGGATGCCTCTTCATATGGGCTGGGTGCTGTTCTCCTACAGAAGCAAGCAGAGAATGTGTGGAAACCTGTTGCGTATGCTTCAAAGTCTCTCAGTGATACAGAGAAACGGTATGCGCAAATAGAGAAGGAGGCGCTGGCCACCACATGGGCTTGTGAGAGGTTTGCCGAGTTTCTCATTGGGAAACATTTCCACATCGAGACTGATCATAAACCTTTGGTTCCTCTGCTTAGCTCAAAGAAATTGGATGAACTCCCTCCACGCATTCAGCGGCTTCGCATGCGGTTGTTGAGATTTTCGTACACCATATCACATGTGGCGGGTAAAAACATAGCAACGGCGGATGTGTTGTCTAGAGCTCCCATTAGCGATACAGCAGAAGGGCTCTCTGAAGAGGACATCAATCTGTATGCTGATTCTGTCATGTCGAGTTTGCCGGCTACAGAAAAAAGACTCAGAGAGATCCAGAAACATCAAGATGATGATTCTACACTCCTGCAGCTAAAGAAATATTGTGTGTCAGGATGGCCAAGTAAATTCTCAATTGAAAAAGTTTTTCAGCCTTACCTGTCATTTGCAGGGGACCTTTCTGTGCAAAATGGACTTTTGTTGAATGGTATCAGGATTGTGATTCCAGCGTCACTCCAAGCCGAGATGCTACAGAAACTGCATGAAGGTCATCTGGGCATCACAAAGTGCAGGGAGAGAGCTAAACAATCGGTTTGGTGGCCAGGTCTTAGTAAAGAGCTGACGAAAATGATGGACTGTGACACATGTGCACGAGAGAGAACTAACCTCAGAGAACCAATGTTGCCTACTGTTTTTCCGTCGAGGCCATGGTCCACAGTTGGAGCAGATCTGTTTCAGAAAGACGGCAAGGTGTACTTGGTCGTTGTGGACTACTTTTCTAGGTTCTTTGAGGTTGCAAAACTGACGTCGACAACTTCAGAGGCTTTGGTTGAACACTTTAAATCCATCTTTGCACGTCATGGAATCCCTAAGGTTGTGCGCTCTGACAATGGACCACAGTTTGCTTCAGAGTGTTTTCGTGTATTTGCACTGGACTGGGGTTTCAGCCATGTAACATCGAGTCCTCATTTTCCGCAAAGCAATGGACAGGCGGAGCGTGCGGTGAGGACGATTAAAAATCTTCTCAAAAAGGCAAATGATCCCTACCTCGCACTTATGGCTTACCGTGCATCTCCTCTGGCTAATGGTTATAGTCCTGCTGAGCTCCTCATGGGGAGGAAGATAAGAACGCGGGTTCCTTTGATCCCTTCTCAGCTTAATCCAAAGTGTCCAGATGTGAAAAAGCTGGTGACGAAGGAGCTGATATACAAATGTAAACAGAAACAAAATTTCGACAGAAGACACAAAGCACATAACATGACACACTTGCAGCCTGGGGAACAGAGTATGTGAGCGGAGTGGAGTGGAAAGAATTTGCGCTCCGCGCTCAAAGCATTTCATAATTACTCCGCTCAAGCTCCGCTCTGGGTATACAATTTTCCGCTCCTCGCTCACTCCCCGCGCCGTCCTTACTTACGTATCGCTCCATTTTCGCTCTACGGCAAATTTTTATATATATATATAAAAACTAATATGCAGTACTAATAGAAGAACATCATATATTGGAATTTGAAACAGTAGCTAATATTAGCCCAAATTAGGCTATCATTTAGCTCACTTTTAAACAAAGCAAAACAAAAAATGTGTTGAAATTAAATAAATGATTAAATGAAAAACCTCATAAAAAATAAATTATCAAACGAAAAACATTACATTAAATCAAAGAAATAAATTACAAACTAAAATATTAATTTAAACAAATAGCCAAACGAAAAAATATAGGGCTACTGCCTTTATGCCAAAATAAATAGGCTATTAATTAGAACTATTCTGAACAAAACAAATGCTGGCTGGTTGAACATATTTTTATTTTATACGCAGTTATTAAGTAAAGAACATCACATACTGAAATAGTAGCTAATATTAGCCCAAATTAAGCTATCATTTACCTCACTTTTAAACAAAGCAAAACAAAAAAAATGTGTTAAAATTAAATAAATGATTAAATGAAAAACCTCATATAAACGAAATTATCAAACGAAAAACATTACATTAAATCAAAGAAATAAATCACAAACTAAAATATTAATTTAGACAAATAGCCAAACGAAAAAATATAATAGTCTACTGCCTTCACTTTAAGCCAACTTTTATATTAATACTAGAACTATTCTGAATCTGAACAAAACAAATGCTGGCTGGCTGAACATATTTTTAATTAAAGCTATATATCCAATGCTGCATTCACTTTAAGAAAAACGAGCTTTTGCTTCTATTTCTATCCGCTCTTGTCCTGAGAGTGTGCACGCAATTTATATCTCTTCAATCACTTCCATGCAATTGTTCTATATTTCCCGAAGTGTTTATGCGCTCTCACTGCGTCCTCTATTCATTCGCAAATCCATCAGCTCTCGCGCGCTCTCTGGAATGTGGGGCTTTGGTCCGAAACGCTCCGCTGATCACGCGCGCGTCAAATGGTCTCTGTGCGTTGCGCTTGGTGCAGAGTGCTCATGGAAGTTGTAGTTTCCCAGTGTCGCATTGCGTATTGTTTATCATTTCGCATTACTTTTAAGAAAACTACAATTAAAAAATTATATTCAACCTGCCAAAGTGGCTAGTTGGATTGGCTGTCTTACCCGCCACATCCGAAATCTACCCGCATTTGGCGGGTTGGCAGGTGTTAATGTCAAGCCCTGTATAAATGTTTGTGAAAGTACTAGACAACAACACAAATGCAAACGAATGCAAAATATGTTAAGAAACAATTTAAGTCCCCCTCTGTTTTCTCACAGTGGTTTGGTCCGGAGTCTGACGAGTTGTGACTCGTAACTGAGCGATAGTGGAGCGTTTTCGGAGCGAGAGAAAATCACAACGCTCCGACATTTAAAAAAAACGCTCCTCGCTCCTGGCAAAATTACGCCACTCCACTCCTCGCTCCGCTCCCACTCCGCACCGCTCACATACTCTGCTGGGGAACATGTTTGGGTCAAAGACATGTCAGAAAGGGGTACTGTGGTGTCTGCGGCTGGCACACCCAGATCTTATCTTATAGAGACACCAAGGGGTACACTTAGGAGAAATAGGTTTCACCTCTCACCAACTCCGACTGCTCCTGTGGTCTCTTCTGATCTTCCTGACCTGACAGAGAGCCAGGTATCTCCACACTCTTCAGATTTAATGGTCATGCCAGAAAGTCCGAAGGTTCACCAGCCGACAGCACAAGCTGCCAGAAGATATCCTACCAGGATTAGAGCACCTCCTGGGTATCTGAAGGACTTTGAATGTAGTTAGCGATACCCTGGATAAACACTGAGTGGCCAATGGGGCAGAATAATCCCCACACTCGGTTGAAGGTTTTGGGCAGTCCACCCCATCCTTCTAGTTAGGAAAAAAAGTTGTATTGTTCAAAATGTAGAATTTGTTATTTAAACCGTAATGTTTGAGAATGTTTATTGTTTATTGAAAAGATAAATATTTCTTTATTTCAAGTTTATGTTGCATCCCTAAAGGATTAAAAGAAAAGTATCCTTATTTGGAAAGGGGGATGTAGTATTAGGTTATTTACGGTAGTTTTGGAATACACAGGAAACGGTAGTGACATATACTGTGTGTGTTACGGTACTGGATATATAATAAAGAGTTATCAGAAGTTATGGCTGGTTGTCCCGTCGTCCTCCATTACAAAGGCTGTCGTTGTGCCTATTAAACAACAGAACAGATTCAACAGTTCTTAGTTAAGGTAATAACATATTTTAATATTGAAAATGAGTAGACTATTCCTTTAACTTAGTCACTTTGACGTGGCTTGTTGAATAACTGCTAAAAACTTTGACCTCTTTATCGATCTCTTCAATCATTTTCACTTTTATTTTCTCACCTAGGTAAAGTTGGTTTGATATTCAGACATTCGGACCTCCGGGTTCAATAAATTTCTAAGTATACATTCAAGAAGGTTAATCTTAGCAATTTGTAATGACCGAGTCTTTTGACTACAACCTACATTATGCACAATCCCTTAAAATATCCTAGTACCGTTGTAATGTCCTACTTTGTTGCGAATGTCTGTTGAATGTCCAACTGGATATTACCCAGCAGCAGAAATGCTTAAAAAGAGATTTGGTTTTGAAGTGGAGCCATGCGTTCTGTTCCCAGGAAGACAAAACTATTGAACATTTGTTTTTCTCTTGTGGAGTGATAAAACATTTCTGGCAAGATGTCATGAACTGGTTGGGAACAAAAATGGAGAGAATTACACAACTACAGTTAAAACAAATTCTTTTTGGTAATGAAAATCTTCCCAAAGAAATGTTTAGAATTTATAATATTATAACAATTATGGGTAAATATCATATTCACAAATGTAAATGGCAAAACAAAAATCCATCCCTAATGGTTTTTATAATTGAATTGAGAGAATACTTTGCTTCTTTGAAACTTCTATGAATTCCAGTGATAAGATGTACTCTCTATGTGAAGATGTCTCAAAATATTTGTCATTATAATTTAATAAGCTTCCATGTAACTTTATTTTAAGGAAAATTGTAGACTGAGAAAAGTATACTTATGTGAATAACTTTGACATGCCTTATGGACTGAAATGCCTTAATACCTCAATGCTTATTTTATTTCTCTTTTTTTTTATTTACTTTATTCAGTATTATAAATGTGTTCAATTTTGTTCTACACTGAAGTCTCCCAGCGAGAGTTGTTGTAAATGGTATTTGTAAAGAAATGTGAATAAAAAATAAAAAAAATAAATAAATAAAAAATGTTGAATGTGTACCTAATAGTATTGAAGTCCCCAGTTCGTCAAAAAATGACGCGAAAGGTACCCTCCGTGTCAACATATTGACGCATGGTCAAGTGTCGTCAAATATTGACGCCATGGGTGTGAGACCGTACTGCGTGGTGTAAAAAGCCTAGGGACCGTCTACAAAGTGACATATTCCTTCTTTTAGTGTGATCACTATGAGATTAAAGCGGTTTTATTTCAACTGTACATACCTGTCAGCAACTATCAGCTTGATTTTCTCTCTGCTAATGCTGTAAATATTTGTTTTGCAAAAAATACATTACAATAAATAATCCATCAAATGTCTAGAAAATGAAAGATATGAGCATGAAGAAGAATAGTTATTTATAAGTAATCCAGACAAGTGGAAAGTCACGTGTAACCTCAAGTACAAAGATAATCTCTGCATTTTGCAAATATTTATATATTTCTGTTTGCCTTAAAATTAAGATGCACTGTGTTGGTTTTATTAATCACAGTTTCTGTTAAATTAGTATTTAAAGAAGAAGCCTGATCACTCTAAACATTTTCTGGACCCCTGAGAACATTCTACCGGTCACATTTGATGTTTAATTAAATTCTAAATTTTGGTTGTAAGTGTGCGGTAAAGAGCATTTATATTATTAAAACATGTAACAGTGTTCTTAATAAATGAATAGAATATTTTTTACATTTTCTTGTATTACTTTTATTACTTTACAAAATGCAATTGTCACAGTTTTATAATCTCTAGCCATTAATTGATTTTTGAAAATTTGCTAAACAATCTCTGTCCATGGTACTGAATCCATCATGTTGTTGACAATTACAGTGGTAAAAAAAATCTAAACTGTGGCATTAAACTGTATGTATATTTGAATGAGTACTTATAATTATTTTTCTACAACTTTTCAACTATTTCTACTAATTGTTTATAGTCAACAATTAGTTGTAGTCAGACTAGCATTTTTACTAGCAACGATACAGTTCAATAGCTTTTTAAACATGGAATGTGTTCCTTCAAATTATTTTTTATCTTTATCTATACCCTAAATAACATACTACACTTCTAAATGCAAACTTATTTTATTTAAATGTCCAATTATAACATATTTGTCTATGGAATGTCCCTATGCAACATCATCTTTTTAATATCTCTAGAAACACAGGCCTTACTGCTCAAAACCAAGTTGTGAAATCATCATTGTACACCAAAGAACGTACCACATCTCTGAAATGTACTATTAGTTCTTGGGGAAAGCAAAATTTTTGACAATTACGTTTTCTATGGCATTTCCCTATACAACACCCTCTTTTTAATAGCTTTAGAAACACTGGCCTTACTGCTCAAAACCAAGTTGTAAAGTCATCATTGTACACCAAAGAACGTACCACATCTCTGAAATGTACTATTATGGCGCTTTTCCATTGCATGGTACCCCACGGTTTGGTTTGGTTTGGGTCGGGTCAGCTCACCTCACTTTGGCGTGGTTAGCTTTTCCATTGAGTTTAGTATCACTTCGCAGTGGGAGGAATTATAGGCGTGTCGTTATATTTGCGCTGCATATGGCTGTGACATCATACAAGAGAGAGCGTCCTTGTACATTCCCATACAATTATTTATTTATCAGTCCGCCACAAAATTAAAATTGGCCACCACAAATACGTAGATGTTTACTTTGAACATTGCGTTTATAACTACCTCTGTCTCACATGACAGTTTCTGTTCAAACACCCGTGGCGTCAGTCAACAGCTCCGCTGAGCCTCAATGAAGTTGCATTAAAGCATAAATAATACTGACGTGCACGTCGCGAATGTGCCGCCACAAAATTAAAATTGGCCACCACAAATAGAAGTTTACTTTGCACATCGCGTTTATAACTACCTCTGTCTCACATAACAGTTTCTGTTCAAACACCCGTGGCGTCTGTCGACGGCGCTCCGCTGAGCCTCAATGAAGTTGCATTAAAGCATAAATAATACTGACGTGCACGTCGCGAATGTGCCGCCACCAACTGCAAGTCTGGAAAAAACTTTTATGTGTTCCTGATTCACAACCTGTGGATGTTTTTAATCGCTAAAAGGGTGTTTGGAAACTTAAAACAGAGCACAGATGACAACATGTTTGCTCGAGACAGCGCAAGCTAGCAGCAAGCCTTAAGCTAAAGATAATATTTTACATAATAGGATGACGGCGCCGATGACGATTCTCTCAGACCAATCAGTGAACTACAGTGTTTACGCGTCACGTTTGGTATCAGCTCGGGTTGCTTGGAACCCCAACCGAGGTGGTACGAAAAAAAGTATTGGGTACTACGAAGTGATCCCAATGGAAAAGCTCCCAAAAGTAAGCTGACCCGACCCAAACTAAACCAAACCGTGGGGTACTATGCAATGGAAAAGCGCCATAAGTTCTTGGGGAAAGCAACATTTTTGACAATTACATTTTCTATGGGTTTTCTCTATGCAACACCATCTTTTTAATATCTTTAGAAACACAGGCCTTACTGCTCAAAACCAAGTTGTAAAATCATCATTGTACACCAAAGAACGTACCACATATCTGAAATGTACTATTAGTTCTTTGGAAAAGCAACATTTTTGACAATTACGTTTTCTATGGGTTTTCTCTATGCATCACCATCTTCCTCGATTATGGTTCAAACAAGTCACAAACTGCCACAAAACAGTTTGGGACATCTTTATATGAACCCCAAGAACATATTACAACTCTAAAATGTAAAATGATTTTGCTTATAATGTATTATATATGACAGCACATTTCTCTATGGGATGTTCTCTATGCAACTTGATTATCCTCAATCGTTTTTGGGAACGAGTGACATACTGCTACAAAACAGGGGAGAAAGTCATCATTGTACTCCAAAGAACATATTACAACTCTCAAATGTACAATTATTTGCTTAGAATATATTATTTATCACAGCACATGTCTCTATAGGAATTCTCTATGCAACATAATTTGCTTTAATAGTTCTTAAGAACAGGAACATGCTTTTCCAAAACAAGATGAAAAAATGTGTTTTGGACCCTGAAGAACATATTACAACTTTTAAATGTACAATTATTTGCCTCAGTTGTTTAATTTCTTATACAAATCAAAGGACGTCAGCCCAGTCTTAATGCAGGCCAGGAAAACATGAGGAATTAGCTGACTGGTGCTTTTGGCCACCAGGTCATGGTGGTCACCACTGTATTTTGCAATATGGTGTTTTACAATGTCAAACACCTTTTCCCATGGCAGTTTGTTTTCCATGACTTCTCGGTCTTGATCTTTGTTACTCTTATATGAGGCATGCCTCTTCAGATTTTGTTAGATTTCTTTATTATACTACTTCCAATGGGAAATAGTGCAATGTAGGTGTCAAAAGTAAGTTTAGAATTTCTGGACAAAGGTACAGATTGTATTCACTTGACATTGGCTTGTGTGAATGTCGTTCCAGGATCTCTTCAAACAGCTGAAGAAAAATGCTGTTAAAGACAAAAAACAAAACTCATTACAGCAGACTTATTCAATACAGTGTCATTTATAGAGTATCTCTTTTATATGCTTTATTCTTCTTTTCTCATTTCATGTTTAAAGAGGCTCTGGCATGAAAATCTGACTTTATCCATGTTTAACCCTTTAACTGTGAAGGATTCTACCTTAGATCCTCACATGCAGAATGTTTTTATTATTGTGTTTTTTTAGTATATTTCTAATCATTTATTTACATAATCATTTTATAATCATTAGTTATCCATATAATTGTTAATTTTATTATTATCATTTTTGTTATTACATTATTGTTTTTTATTCAATATTCATTTATTCATTATTATATTTTTATATTTTATTATATTATTCATTCATTCATTATATTTCTATATTTCATATTTCTTAATTTCATGGTGGTTCAGTTTCATAGAGCTGTTCTGTCTGTGTGTAAACAGTGATAGATAAAGAGAATGTTTATGGAAGCCCAAGGTCTAAGGGATGTTGCAGCTGAGCATTTTGGATATAACGGCTGACGATTTATGTTTATGCTCTCCTCTAGCAACGTTTGATCAACCTTTTAACTGACAGATGCCTGTTAAACAAATAAACTTATATTTTCTGACGTGATCTGGCATCCGGGGCTGGATCATTTTTTATTTCGTCTGTGGTGTGGAGACCAGATCTAACAACTGTCACCCCCCCCCCCCCCCCCCTTTGAGTGTGTGTGTGGGGGGGGGTGAAAATGTGATATGCACCTTCAAATTACTAAAACTCTGGAATTCTTTGGTCTAGAAGCATCTTGGTCTTGAGTGCTATAATTGGGTTCCCAGTGCTTCTATCAACCTAGAAAATGTTAAAAAGATCAACCCAGTAACTTAGTTTTGGTAAACTGTCATAAATAATCAATTCTAAGCAAATAATTTTATATTTGAGAGTAGAAATATGTTCTTTGGAGTACAATGCTGATTTCCCATCATGTTGAGCAGTGACCCTACTGTCTCTAAAGCTATAGGAAAAAATAGAATTGCATAGAGAATTCCTACAGTAAACTGTTATTATGAATTGGACATATTAAGCAAATAATTATACACATTTTCCAACTTGCTTTGGTGCCTCCTTCCAAAACCCATTGAACTAGATCATATCTTACTCAAGTGAATAGAACACAGTGCTCAAAGACCAAAAGATCTGAGGCATAAATTGTTTACAAAACATTTTAACATTTTATTTTTAATTAGTTAGAATTGAATAATAATTAAATAAACATTCTGTTCGATGACATGCTTTCTGTGTAGTCAATAACATGATGAGCTCAGCATGGACAGTGAAACACTGTAAATATCAAATAATAAAATCATAAATTAATGCACAACACAAAAAATTTATACTGTGACAATTTAAAGAAGAACTCATACAACAGGAAAATATAAAAGATTGTATACCCTGTCATTCAACATTTAACACATGAAGAACACTGTTACGTTTTATTATAATGATCACAACTCTTTATTACACTTAACAAAAACAGATAAGAACTCGAAAAACTGGGGTGTAACTCATTCTGTATGGTCAAAAATAGGATTTCATTCACTCAATTTCACTCAATCCATCTTTTCTAAATCTATTGAACTTCTTTATGACATTAATAAATCAACACAACACAATGGCAGAAAAAATCTTCATCTAAGGCAAATAGTTATACAATGAAAAGCTCACAGGACATACTCTAAAACGTTTTTAAATCAATACAAGCAGAAATTTTCAGTTCACAATAATTTTAGCAGGTTGTTGTAAAAGTATCATGTAATTTGTATACGGTCCCTCGGAGACTGATGACGTCACACCATTCCATAGAGATGAACGTGTTTAAAAGCCTTTTAAAAACTTCGACTTTTACAAAAAAAACGGCTTGTAACGTATGTACATTTTGATTGGTAAGTGTAATCTGACGAAATTATCACTATTAAATGCATGTTAACAAAGTTGTTGAACCCAGAAGTCCGAATGTCTGAATATCAAACCAACTTTACCTAGGTTATTTTCTCCACGTCATAAGTGCAAACGTTTAAAGGCCGTTTAAAGAGTAACTAAACCCTAAACCAACTTTTTTTAGTTACTGATCTGTAAGAATGATGGTTTATTAGTGCTGTTCATTGATTTTAGTAAGTTTTTTGACATTTGGATATAAAGTGTTTCAATACTGCAATATATGGTGTAAAAACGTCTGAGTGCTGCCCTCTTAAGGTTGAACGGTGGCTACTGCAGTTGAATTTTCCTATTGGATGTTGGGTCCAAAAAATGACTCGTGACGTAAGCAGGTTCAAACTCACCACGCCCTTGTTATGATCTCACCACACACTTGGTACGAGCTTAGTTCATCCCCTCTATCTCTGTAGGGATCTGCCCACTTTTCTTGCATTTTTCAAATATTGCCAGTGGGTGGAGTCAGACTCTGACCAGGGGTTTAGTTACGCTTTAAAGTCCAGGGCCCGGTTGCATGAAAGTCCTTAAGCTAAGAAATCCCTTAAATTTAAGGTTAAGGGTGCCCTTAATAAAAAATGGGTTGCAAGAAAAACCCTTAAGTGAACCTTAAGGCTGTCAATAAGTATTTACCCTTAAATGCTAAAGTATTACCTTAAGTTCTGCTATGCGTTGCAACAAAGTCCTTAAGTCCAATTTTACCTTAAAAACTTAAGGGACTACAATACGTCCCTTAACGTCACACGCGATGGCTGATTTTATGGTTATTTAAGAAAATGAAGTACCAACGCGCATTTCTAACGATCGAAATAATCCCTAGAGAAAAAGATGCGCATTTATTAGGAGAATAGCGGTTTGATCGTCCGTCAATCTAAAGTGTTTCCAGTTTGAATTATTTTGAGGTTTTATACACGCGGCACTTTACAGTCTGTTATTTGCGATGTTTCATTGTACACAAATCCGCCGTCTGTTGAGCTGCGTGCGTTGATTTGTTACCGCTGTGAGATTTTGTAAAGGAGTTTCATGCAACCGGGCACTGACTCCTCCCATACAAACACTTACTACGGTTACTATGGTATTTTACAAATCAGTTCGATGACAGATGTTACTACAAGAAAAAATACTATGGTAACGATGATAACGTCGTATTGGCTATATGGAAAGAAAAAAACCCAGCTTAAAACTGTTAAAAAGCACCGTTTGAAAGAGATCTGGTTAGATGACAAATAAGGGTGAAACAGCATTTTTTCAAAAAAAGTTCTAAATTGCTTGAGAATTGTATGCATTTGTTAAGTTGTTTCTCATTATGGTGATCTTTGCAACAGAGACATAACATTGAAAGATTTTAAAGTGAATAACTAACTTATACGCTGGATGGCACGGCCTAACTTACAGCACTAACCTTCACCCTTTTCCCCTGTATTTCCAGCGTCTTCATAGTAAAATCCACTCCAATTGTGCTGCCCTGTTTCTCCATGAAAATACCGGTCTTAAATCGCTGAACCACGCAAGTTTTTCCGACACCGACATCTCCAACCAGAACTATCTTGAAAACAAAATCGTAGCTGTCATCAGACTCCTGTAGCTGTGCGGTGAGCTGAAGATGATGACTGTGATGATTATTACTGTGACTGACGTGGAGACCCTGTCAACACACCCATGTGGGGCCCATAAGGGATGGATATGGGCTGGTGAGTGGGCCCCATATGGGCTGCCCAGATGGGGCCCAGTTAGTTTTGTCCGGGGGTTCCATGGTGGCCCCACCTGGGTTGCCCACATGAATTTGATATAGAAACTGAGTGGGGCTTATGTGGGGCCCAGCTGGGCAACACACATGGGGCCCATATTGGCCCCACCTAATGAAGCCCACATTATTTACCAGGTCCCAGTATGGGTTTTAATGGGTACTGGACTGGTCCCTTATTATGTAATAATTATACTTTTAATGCTTAATTGTAATTTACTTAAATAATATATTTGTTTAAAATTGATAACCGATAAAAGCTAAATAATTTCAGTTCGGTAAATATCACTTTTCAGCATAAATATTCAACAGTTCATTCATCTATAACATCACAAAACATGAAGGAGGTGCAATATGAAAAATGAAATAAAAAACTGTAAAGGTTTAATATATAAAAATACTTTATTGTCAATTTATAACACTGTCAATGCTAAAATAATCATCAACATTTCAAAACTGCTAATGCAGGTAATGACTAACAATTTAACATAACACTTAAAATAAGCATTGAAAGAAGTCAAACTCTTAAAATACTTGAGATTTAAAAACAACACAAGTATTGCTCACTGTTCTGGAGATGGTCTTAATTCTGATCATCAATTAATCTTTGCTCAAACGTTTTAGGAAGAACTTCCAAAGCATCCACAGCCGAACTCATTAAATGTCCAATGTTTGCTTTGATTCATCGCTGTGCAGTCCGTGAACTTGTACCGTAGTATTACATTTTCTAAAAACACAACTCGGAAAAAATTACAAGTGTAACAGTTGTGAGAGACTCCTGCTGCTCCGGTAGAAACCATAGACTGGTAGAAACTGTATCCTTGCGCCTGAGTGTGAATTCTTAGTTTAAATGTTTATCATCTTTATAGTTGTAATTTTAAAAGTCTGCCTATTTTAGCAAAGATTATTTAAAATATGAGTTTATATTATGTGAAAAAAATCACAATTAAAAACATTTCAAGCAGGACTACTTTGTCAAGCGTAATGTGTCATAGCAGTGAGTAGATCTCCTTATATGAAACACCTGACTCCACTAATCAGACTCCTTCCAGAATGTTTGAAACATTTCTTTAATTAAACACACTAACAAACTGATGAACTTTCTGACATTTCTTATTTCCACTCATGCTCAGCTGTGCAAATTAAAATTAATAATTGGCAGGTAAACATTATAAATATCACAATTAAATATTAACAATAATGCATTTTTATTTAAAATGTTTTATACTGATCAGATCCTATCTGTGATATTATTTGCTCTTTGTATAAAAGTGACTATCAACCATAAGTAATAATTTTAAGAGTTTAAATGTATATAAAATGTATTTTAAGCATGAAATTATTTTGCCCACATAGGTCCCATATGGGTCCCATATTATCATCCAACATGGGCATACCTATATGGGACCCACATAGTCAACCCACATGGGACCCATATATATTGCCCATGTTAAGCCCATGGCCACATGAAACCCATGTTGCCCATATGGGACCCACGTGGGACCCACATATCAATGTTAATTAAATTTAAAAAATAATGCATTTTTATTTAAAATGTTTTATACTGATCAAATCATATCTGTTATATTATTTGCTCTATGTATAAAAGTGACAATCAACCAAAAGTTATTATTTTAAGATTGTAAATGTATAAAGATGTATTTCAAGCATAAAAATGTTTTGCCCACATAGGTGCCATAAGGGCCCCACATTATTATCCCACATGGGCAAACCTATATGGGGCCCACATAGGGAAACCCACATGGGATTCACATATATTGCCCATGTGAAGCCCATGCCCACATGTAACCCATGCTGCCCAGATGGGACCCACGTGGGGCCCACATATCAATGTTGGCTGGGGAAACACACAAACACAGACAGCACCGTAACATGCCAATGCGGAAGACATCAACAGGGCTGCTTGAGCTTTAGGTGTCCCAGCGCAACGCCTGACTCATTTACCAGAGTAAACATGCAGGTGATGAATGAGCTACTCGATGCAGTGGACATCACTGGAGTATTATTACCCTTTAAACTTGATCGCACCAATCCTATTCGTATTCAGCTAAACAGGTCCGCACTGTTGAGAGTTGAACGTTGACGTCGGCATCTAAACGACCAATCAGAATCTTTGTTTACGCGGACGCTGCCAAAACTGGGCACTTTTTTACTGCAAGTGTAGGCCCCTCTCTTTACTTACACATTTTTATAAAATATTCGAGAGCTTGACATAAATAGTAATTATATAATTATATCTTCATTTTGTTTTTGTTTTTTGTAGTCGCTTGGTTTGAGCCACAGACGTTATTTTCTTTTTTCTATTTGTCTTATAAAAAATCTAAATGCATTCCCAGGGCATAGCTTCATTTCATAGATATGTATAATAAAGGCTAGATGGCTCGTCCGCGCTGATGGCCAATTGAGTGGAACGTCCGCATTTTGGCGGCCATCTTAGGACAGGGCGCTCGCTCACTCGTAGCATTGAGTCTTAATGATGCAGGTACTTTTAAATGATCATAACTTGCTTAATTTTCTACCGATTTTCAAACGGATTGGTCTGTTACAAACGTCAAAGATGTACCTATGACACTGAATACGTATACTAAAAATAAAAAAAAATTCATGAAACATGTTAAAGCATCCAGAATTATAGCCACGTTAATAACGTTTGTAAAAAACCAAACCGTTTGTAAATCCGTCAAGAATTCAGCAAGTTACGAGCACTTTAGTTGGCGTATGTCACTCACCTTCCGTCCACAGCAGCAGGGAGCAGCACTATGGCAGCACTGACCTAAGATGGCCGCCAAGTGACGACACAGCTGACTCCGCCTTGAGCCATCTAGCCTTTATACATATCTATAGGTGTGTTCGACTTCATGCGGCGCTGCGCAGACCGATCGGTGGCTGACTTAAAGCAGTGCATTCCGGTTAGTACTTTTGTCCGACTTCAGCTGGCGCTGCAGGCACGTGACTGTGTCATATGGTTTTTAAGTACCGCGAGAGCGATTCGAGATCAGCCGCCTGAGTTACGCCTGTTTCACACATACTCCGTATGCAGTGCGTTTGCGGTGCGTGTTGCAGTACGTATGCGGTGCGATCCGTCAAGCATCCGTTGTGCTTTCACACATACTCCGTTTGCAGTGCGTTGCTAACCGCTGCTTCTGCGTATCAAATAATCATGTGATTGACACTTTCTGTTGAACAGCGCCTCATCAATAAACTAATAGCCTGCTGTGTTTTTTTTCTTCACAAAACAATATACTTTAGATATTATTTGATAGACTAGGATGTTTAAAATCTCTATTGTAATGATCAGGACACATGAAAGGATCAAAGGTCTATTTATCTCCACATATATCAAATATAAATTAGCATTATAACTTTTGAAGAGAAAATATAGGCGACGGGCAGGGTTACATTATAGGCTACATTTCCTATATATTTGCATAGACGAGGGTATTTATATAACGGCAATGAACCTCATATGGCAAGAAATATTCTCAAATAATTAAAATAACAGCATAATGACATGAATAAACAGACAAGGAAGCAAGATTAACATGCAAATTGTATTATTATTACCGGAAAAACAGCAATATTACTGAAACAAACTCTGAGGTAAAACACGCTGTTATAACTGCAACAAGTCTAAATAAGCTCAATAACAATTGAAAAAAATCATTATCATCTTCCAAAACGTTGTATGACAAACATTATATTTAAAGCAAATGTATTCTTACAATCTTTCAAGATCAACACATTATTCCATATTACTGAGCACGTTCGTCTCTCGCCTCGCTCTGTTATAATAGCGCTGATTGACAGGTGCGCTTCCCCGTCTATCAAACAGATCATTTTGTATAGTTCTCTTTAGAAAAATTAACCATAATTTTAACGGTTGACAAAACGGTTTTTGTCAGATTAATTATGATTTGTATTACCTTAGTTTAACTAAAAATTCCATGGTTATGGATATTGTTATAAGACAATATAAATTTGGTTACTGTTGTTTTACAAATAAAAACTAAAAGACTATGTTAGTATAATTAATCAATGGTAAAATTAATAGCATACTTTATGTATATGCAATGTATATAAACACGGTAGAATATTTAACAAGATGTTATACATATCATTTTTTAACTCGTGGTAAATGTTTTGCCTTAATTGCTTCATACTGGGATTAAACAAATAAGATTACAGAAAAAACTACTGAAAAACTTTATTTACATCCATTTAGAGTGAAATTACTGCATTTTTGTGTAAATCCGTGTTCATTCTGACCACAAAACATGCGCTATCACTTTAAATCAGCGCGTGCAGCTTGCGTGCCATACAGCAAAAATAGACTCGCTGCCGAAACGATCGCAGCACTGCTGCACCGCACCGCATCTGCAGCGGACAGGACGGACCGCATGCGTATGCTGTGTGAAAGCTCTAACCTGTTAACATGGCTACGTAAAAAATTACGCACCGCAAGCGCACTGCGTGCGGAGTGTGTGTGAAACAGGCGTGAGTTAGCCAGCGCAGTTCCCGAAGAGGAGCTGCACGGGCTGTAATGACGACACAGCTGTTTCAAGATTGGTCGGATTCACCACATGACAACAATCACGTGTATTTCATGCTTATTTTCACGCCCTCAGTTCCACAAATGCTCACAAATCTGTATTTTTATAACAGTTAAAGCTCTTTT
The DNA here is from genome assembly GCF_027580225.2 of Misgurnus anguillicaudatus. Taxonomy (NCBI): domain Eukaryota; kingdom Metazoa; phylum Chordata; class Actinopteri; order Cypriniformes; family Cobitidae; genus Misgurnus; species Misgurnus anguillicaudatus. Next base: position 50,026,815 of record NC_073360.2, on the reverse strand, counting down.
CATGTAGTCGCGATGTTATATTGTGTCATCTTCATCAAAATAAAATGGAAATAGAAATGAAAAAACGTAGACCCCACTACATTGGTATTTAAATAATATATGCTAAACATTCCTGTAAAAACAGATGCTGTAAGCCTCTTCAGTTCCACTCATGCTCATACACGGACATCCAAAACAGTATAATTCACTTTTTATGTAGTTTACATCTTACAAATCATGTTTATTGCGATAAAGCAAGCAAACGGCACGTGATCAGGCATGCCTGACGTAAATGCAGCAAGCTACGGGAAGCACAGCGCGTCCGACTTCACGTCTCCGTTTTCAGCGCCTCCCCGCCTGCACGCGGCTAATCTCGCCGATCGGTTACATCCAGCCACAGCCGATGTCGAACACACCTTATGGCTTCATTTCAACAAATAAATTCTACATAACATTTAGCCTTACATGACTCACATTAACGACAACAGTTATAATATATGATGGCCATATGAACAAATTAGTTTCTATGATGTTGACGTCCCCGCATAAGTTATTCAGTAGGGGGCGCAGCATGAATGACTTTACCCTAAAACGTGACGTAAGCGAATGATATCCGTTTGCCGGAAATGACGACGGAGGCGCTAAAGGTTTAAATTTGCTCCAGTTGACGGCGAGGGACGAAAGCGTAAACCTGGTTAGTGAAAGTGTTAATTTGATTTTGTTTAACTTTACAGGCTTTGTTACTTTTTCAGTAATGGCGGCGAAACAGTATGAAAAAGACGGTAATTTAATTTTGTGTCGTTGAGGTTCACGCGTTCGTGTAAGGTTCAAGTGTTTGTTTTGGTTATTGACAGCACCGTTATGGTGTCGCTTTGGATGAAAACTGCCTTAAATCTAACGCTATTTGATTTTGCTATTTATTTTTTAGTTTATCTGACTGAATGTGAACATGCATGTCTAACATCATTGAATCTTGTAATATTATCTTTTTATTCTGTTCGCAGTTAATAACAAACGGTTTTGTTGCTATGCAAACATGACGGAACGCATGGACGCTTGTTATTGCATGTCAATTTATATTTTGTTTTGTCTTATAGAACCTTTTGTATTTTTATTTTATTTATTTAGCGGCAGCCATGACTCAAAACACTTTTCCGGTGTATAAGGTGGATGCCATTGTGCAGTTCTACCGAACTGAAGTTTTGACCGGACAAGAAGCCAAACATTTTACAAAAAATGATATCACTCCCAATCCAAAGGTAAATTATACTGTTTACAGTCTGATGTAAATAACCGTAGTTTGGGCATTGTTGGGGTGAATAACTAGAATAAATATTTTCGTGATTTTAGTATGATTAAGTGCTTTTTTATTTTTGTGTAAAGGCAGAATTTCCTTTCAATTTCATTTGCATAATTGGCCCCCATATTTTTATATAGTTACTAGTATCAGTTGAAAATAAAATCAGTTCAGTCCTAAAATATTGAAATGAGAGCTTCTTTCTTTGTAAACAACTGTTGTAAGCGCAAATGTTAACAGACATTTGTCGAATTACCCTGTTTTCAATTGCAGGCAGAAGCTATTCAAAGACTCTACATGAGAGTATTGCAGCTTGTTTTTCGGTTTAAGCCCGAGTCCTTTTACACAGTGAGTGTTGCTGATCTGCTGAGGTCAACGTTTTATCAGATGCTTGAGATTTACCAGATGGTTGACATTTAACATGTTTAAAGCTCACGTAACACACGCTGTTTCTGCATTTCTGATATCAATCTGGAGTACCTATAGAGTAGTATGACATCCTTTATATCTCTGAAGAGTCTTTAGTTTAATCAGATTTATAAAAGAAATATTAGCTTTACCGAGTCTTTCCGATAACGTACGAAAAAATGAAGAAGGAGGAGTTATAACACGGGAGGAGCGAGTACGAGTCATGCAACACTATACAACACTGTTTTAACTTATGATTCACTACATGTTCGTGTCACTTATATAATATACACGCGCCTATTTCCAACATAAGACAGAAGTCTTACTTACCACGTGTAACTCGTCATGACCCGGTTCTGAAAATCCACCGCATCAAACACACACGCAAAACTCCGCTGCTAATCCGGATAATAAACTATATCCATTGTTTCCATAAGGCTGGATGTCTTCTCCTTACATCCAAAAACACACTTCTTGTTGTGCCTTGTTGACTTTTGAAATTAAACAAAGCTGAGTGGCGTGATAAGCTGTTAGCAAGCTCTAGCGTCTCCCGCTGACTGACGGCTGGGCGGGGTTTTCCGGGGGAAGTTTTCCGGCGGAAGCCCATATAAAGAAGTGATGCGTATCGAAAACCCCTGAAACGTCAGTTAGAACCGTAATCGAAAAAAATTAGCCGAAACTTGTAGGAACCCTGGCGAAGTGCATTCGGCACAGAAATACTCTGAAACACACCCAACTGCATTTTTTACACTTTGCCTACGTTTAGCATGAGGAAACAACTCTATAACTGTGTTAATAAGTCAGAATGCTTGAAATACCATTAAACCCCCCCTTTAAGTAGTGTTTGTTTATTTTGACATAATATCATTTTATAAAATTTATGCAGATGCCATTGTCTGAAAATCTTCAGTACCCGATGCTCTATGAGGGGGTTACGCCAATCATGAATGTATACATGCGCATGTAAGTATTGCAGTTTTTTTTCTAATAATTTTAAAATTACATAAATGTCTATATTGTGTCATTGTGTTTGAAATGTGTTTCTTTTAGGTGCCAGTTCTTACCGATTTGTCTTGTGTATGACTTTTCTCTGAATGATATGATTAGCCCCAGTAAGCTTTTATTTTGCATTCATATTCAAAGTATTGAATAAGCATTTTTAGTGATAAACTACATAGACGATTAGTTTATTGTATGTGATGCAAAGTGATTTTTATCACTCTGGCAGAGGCAAAGCGAACAATCACCATACTGAGTGCAATCCAAAATTTCTTGATCTTCAGAAAGGGGAGGTTGGAAGTAACTGCTGCCCACCAGCAAAGTTTTGTAAGATGCATTTTATCTTTATTTAAAGAATTTTTAATTATATTTTCTGAACATTATTATTTATTGAACGTTAAACTTATCTCAGTTGTATGAATAGGGTTTGATTACACCGATTTAAAGCTCTTTGTTTCTGCCACATTTTTCTCCATTTTAACATTGTGTGTAAAACATTTCTTTCTCTTCCTAGAGGTCAGATTTGGACAGACTTCAAGCATACACAAGAGAAATAAAAGAAGCTGAAAAGAAGATTGAGGAACTTAGGTAAGTCAAATGCTTATTATAATGAATGCTTATAATAATGAATTATTAATATAGTAATTATTATAATAATGAAACCTGTTCTCTCTGTGCAGTATCATTCCTCCTGAGCAACAAGCAGAGGCTAAAGAGCTGGCTGCTGCCCTGACAGAGCTGACGACTAACACACAACATGAGTATCAGGATGTGGTGAGCTCACATGTTTAGTAACAATGACCATTTTATCAGCTTAAATGTCCAAATCAGTGGTTTTGACCTTTTCAACTCAATTTGACAAATTTAAACTTGAGTAATGACACTAACAAAAAAAAACAGTTTTTGTGAAACAAGTGTAACGCCCGGTAAACTTTCACAACAATGGAGTAGTTTATCAACCAAAGTAAATAACTAGTATCAGGGCTCGACATTAAGGCTTGTCCCGGACAAGTTAAATTTCAAACAATGTTTCTTCACGTTATGTGCTGTTAACGACAGAGCAGAACGCGCAGCGCAAACACCGAGCGGAATATTGAACGGAGAGTGCGGCACGCCGACACACACACACAAACGTTTACATGTTACTTTTATTGTTACTAAACAAGCTGCGCGCGCATTAAACCTGATCGCCGAACACGGAGGGGCGGGAGTCGCGAGACGGCGTGGAGTGGAGAGTGATGTTCAGGGTTTCCGCGGGGTCATAAAAAGTCTTAAAAAGTCTAAAATTCAGAAAGTTAAATTTAAGGCCTTAAAAAGTCTTTAAAATGCCCAGATTTTTATTTACCCAAGTCTTAAATTTCTTACCTCCATTCATTCTCGAAAAGCGTTGTCCTAAAAAAAAATAAAATGTTAATTTAAAATGCTGTAGAACTAATCAGTGGCGAAGGCCGAAATTGTTTGATGGGTGGGCCTCTAAAAAGAAAAGTTCGGCACTTCGCACGTCACTGGATTGCACTTCAATCCAGTTTTTAATTTTTATTTTTTAAAGACGATACACATGTAGGCTATAATAATCCACGCAAAACCCAGTTATATTGCCCACTTATGTCTATTTTTATTACCAAAAAATATCAGATTACTTGATCATTATTAATTACCAAAATAATTGTTAATGAAAACTGTAGATTGTTTAAAACATTTAAAAATTGTGATTTCAGTTAAATTAAAGGCTATTTTCTATTCTAAGGCTATTCTCGTCTTATTTTCGTGAACCCAGTCTCATGTCTAGTTTCATTTTCTGAAGTGTCTCGTCCCACCCCGAGGTCTTTGTTTTTTGTCATGAAAGCTAAAAGGTCTTAAAAAACACATGGGCGTTTGCACACTGGACTATAAAATTTTCTTTTTTTTTTTTTTTTTGTAATTCAGTGTTTATTGGTTTTGTCAAAGCTTATATAACAATTCGCAGAGTACAAAGTAGAAATAGAAAGTATTAGACCATTGTTATCCCTGTTCCCTCCCCCCTTCCCTCACCCATCCCATTGCACTCAGGACTTGAAAGACACAATATAGGATATAAACAACAAAGATCTGTAAGTACATATTTATACACATAAAATTGGACTATAAAATTTTCATTGTCGTGATATAGGTCTTAAATTTCATTCATAATGGTCTTAAAAAGTCTTAAATTTGACTTTGTTACCCCTGCAGAAACCCTGGATGTTTCTTCAGGCTCCGGCGTGAATATAAATGACTTCACTGTGTGTCAAAAAAAAGACGATTTAAGTCCGTATTTCTTCTCTTCTAACGTTCGGTAAAAACACATAATGGGCTTAAAATCTTGTTTAAGAATCTGTTTTATAATGATAATCTCTCTTTCAGCGCTCCTATACGTGTGTGTGCGCTGCGCAACAGCTGATTTTAAACTGACAGAGTTCGTCACTTCAAGAATCCCACACAAACATTACAGCGTAAATTCTAGGATTAAGATTGATTTTATATATAACAGATAATCTAGATACATTACCCTATAAATTTTTTTTCTTAAAACATGGTAATGTTTTAGATGCAAAAAAAAAATTTTTTAAGATGCAGTTTGTATTATTTGCGCCGATAGATGGCGCCAAATCAAACAACAACAATGATGTTGTTTACTGACGCTCTGAAGCAGCGTGGAATTATGGGATTTGTAGTCTTTAACTCAACCGCTGATGGCCATGAATCAGACGAGAATGAGAAATCACTTTGATGGATAAGGTAATAATCAAGTCTTATAACTGTTGCGTTTGATGACATAGTTTATTTCATTATGTAAGTTTATATGTGTGATGTTCAAAACTAAATTTTCAGTCATAGATATTATATTAGTCCAAATTCGATGGTAAACACAGCACAGAATTAAGTTTTCAACTTACAATCTACAATGATTTTTCACATAATGTATTGACAGTACAGATCTTATTGTGAAGTGTCTTAAAATGACAATTTATATTGCTGTACAATATCTTTGATGTGCATATCGTCCGCGGGAAGACACGCTGATTACAGTCTACACACTAATGTTGTGATCAATATAATAGCATACGTTTTTTGAAGGGTTACGAATCAAAACAACTCACCCATCGCGTAAAACACAAGCAGGATCAGAATCTCGGTCTAGTTAAATGCTGTCGTGAAGCTCTCCATCCAGATAATGCAACAACAAATTGATCCTCTCTCGTTTTGTTCCAAACTCTTCTTGGGTTGTTTGGTTGGCCCGTACGCTAAAAAGTAAAAAGTGAAAATATGCGTTTATTTACACTAAATTTGTGCTCCAGTTGCTTCCTTGGCCGCCATTTTATTTTTTCAAGCTCGACCACTGTTGTCATGTGGTTTACGTCAGTAAAGGCTGTGACAAAGGGTCACTGCTGTCATAATTTTCAAACATTTTATGCCTCCAAACATGTTTATATAATGTTAAGCATATGAAGATACTTATACTTATAAACATGTATTTAAAAATATTTATTTCCCAGTACTTGTTGCAGTGTTAGAATAGTGGGTTAAGCAAATGAAAATTGTATAGACCATTTCAAAAGATGTAAACAACACTGGTCCAGAAGCACTTCCTGTTTCCGTTTTTAGCACTAGATAAACGTTGGGATAAAATAAACCAACAGAACATATAAACCTAAATTAACTGAAGTTAAACAAACATCTTAAAGATAATAATATATGTGAAATAAAAAAATAACTGTCACGAACTGTAACAGGAAGTGTTTCTGGGCCAGTGTTGTTTACATCATTTGAACTGGTCTATAGAAGTGTTTCACACTGCAGGCTTTCAAGAAAAAAGTACAAAATAAAATGGGGGGCCTGTGCCCTAGTAGAGCTTTATATCTAGCAAAGACCCTGAGGGTAATGATTGCCTTTTTTCATCGTCTACCACCACAAGTACATTTCAGATCTGTGGGAAACACTGCTTACTAAATAGCCGCCAAGTAGGTCTTATACTGTTAAACTATTGGTTAGACGGCAGGCGCAAAGGTGAACCTAGCGGCTCAAAGCAGCCAGTGGAAAATAAATATGGCAGAAGTTGAGACGAGCGGGGAAAACGACAGTAACCTACTTGTGCCTAAACAGAATAGTACATCTGAAATGTATATTTTTTGCTTGAATTAGATTTAATTACATCAGAATAATATGTATTTATTTCAGTATGATAATTGCATATCTGAATGAATAAAAAAAACAAATAAAAATAGCGATTTTCTAGGGAAGTCGTATTGTAAGACATACCGTTATCAATATTCAACAGCAGCATCGCATAACGCATATTTTCTCAATATCGTGTAGGCCTAGTAACATGTTCTGAGTTTGTAGTTGGTTAAGTTTGTTGTGATTCGACAGCAGCTTGGCTTAGCCAGAGATGTTTGAGCTTAGCTGGCGACTGGCGTATTCCTGTGGATGGAGTTTAGTCAAAAACTCTTATATTGATGTCATATAGACGGTTTCAGCAGTAACAACATAAACAAGCGGCTGTCGCGGTCCTCGCGTAACTTCCGGTAAACTCTGCTAATAATAAATAACAACAAAGTTCTTTAAGCGTAGTTTATTTATATAATAAGTAAAAAAAACACATAGATTAACTAGGAAACCAAAACCATTTGTTTTTTTTCGACGAGGCATTTGTTCAAGAGATCAGTTTAGCAACTATAGTCAGACCATTAAAAAAACGAAACCGGAAGTAAGGTTCGGATCCAGACGTGTATCACGTGCGTCCGATGAAACCGTCTATATCCAGGTAGTAGAGGGCTGCATTTAGGGGCCAGTCACAACAAAACCGTTCATGGCAGTTGCAGGCGCCTTTGAATGAAAAAAGGTGCACTGGCTTAGTTTGAGTTTGAGTTTGCCCTTACTGTGTTTATGCCACTGCATGTTTTTTTGTCCTAAAGCAAGAAAATATACCTGGACCATAAATTCACTCAGACCTCTTTCTTGCAGCTGTATGTTTGTCACAGGTAATGTTGGTTTTTTCATGTCTGATTCTTTCTTTATTTGATTGTGGTCTTTTTTTTTTTAGAGTGCAATGAATGAAAAGGTTGCACAGTGCAAGACAGAAATTGCTGAAATATCGCAGAAACTGGTATGTATCAGTACATATGTTTATTAGACTTTTTAAAGGTCACGTAACACACACTGTTTGTGTTAATCTCATGTTAGTCTTGAGTACCTATAGAGTAGTACTGCATTCTTTATTTATCCAAAGAGTCTTTAGTTTAATCAGATCTCTAAAAGACAGATCTGCTGTATTGCTACTTTCCAAAAAAAGCTGAGCCTCCTGCAGGCGTGCCATGTGTGGAGTGACGCACGAGTATGCAACACATCCCATTATCTCTGTATAACTTATGATTCACTGCATGTTTGTGTTGTTTATATTATATGCACTTTTGTGTGGCCTGCCAACAAAACAGAGATTTGATGCAGTTTTACTTGGCGACTCGTGACCCAGTTGTTTTATCACTGGGGCCGCCCCATTTCAACAAACTCCGTCATTAAACAAACACACTTGCACCAGACATGAAAATCCCTCGCCTTTTGGCGAAATTTGCCTTTTTGAAGCCAAATAAGGTGACCCACGTGAATCGTGTAGATTCGATAAGAAAACATTTTGGGGGGAGGGGGTATGCGCGCGTTGTTTGTAGACACGCCCTTCACGGTCATCCAACATGAATCCCAGACATTAGATTTGTTTGAGTTCATGCTGCGCTGCAAAAACCAACAGTCATGTGACATCAAAGTATCATGAGAGTGAATCGAGAAGTCATAAGGAAGTCTGCTTTCGAGCGGCTCTCGCGCTACTGTGATGTCATCCGTTTTTCTATGTTCTTCATCATACATGCTTGTTGAAGATGTATATAGCGACTGCCTTCGGGACGTAAAGTCAACACAAAACGCTGTAAAACTATAACTGAATTCTAAGGTGTCAATCAATTAAAACAACATGTATACACAGCCTGACATTGCAAAGTGACCTGAAAGATTTTTATTGGAATGGATTGGAACGAATGATGAGCATACTCCTTGCTTGTAAGTCACATTGGTCTAGTCTACGGCTGTAAGTTCTTAAATGTAAATATGGTGAAACGGCAAAAATTGCATGAAATGCTGTAAAAAGAACATACTGTTATCAATGCTATTAATAAGAAAGTTTACTGTTTACAGTAACATTTAAAGGGGACAGAGAATGAAAAATCATTTTTACCTTGTCTTTGTTGAATAATGGTGGTCTACCCGCATTCACGAACATACAAAAAGTGCTAGACATGCTAAACATCTCAGTCTCATAGAATTCCTCTTTTAGAAATGTCAGCCAGAAAACGGCCCAATCTGAAAAACTGAGGCTTATGACATCACAGGCATCTCACTGCCCATCCACTTTTAAATAATTGGCTACATTTTTGAGTGGCAGCAAAGTCAGCCAATCAGTAATGAGATTGCAAGTTAAGCCAGTAGGGGGAGCCAAATAGGTGCAAAACCACTTGTTTAAAATCCCCCACCCTAATAGAGCTATCTGAGAGTGGTTTTTAGGAAGCTTCTAAGGCATTACAGACCCAAACAAAAAAAATGTCTACATGTCACATCACAGAACAAGGATAAATACCTTGTTCAATCATTCTATGTCACCTTTAAGCAATTTTAGACTATTTGATCGACAAAGCTGCTAAAGTGAACTGTTTTCGGGGAGCATATACGCCCAAACTCCAAAGCCCACGCGCGTTTCAAAAATCACACAAACGCATCATTTATTTGTGCTTGACAGGAGATATACGCACAAACTATATTGTAATACCACAGTCTCTGCAAGTTTTCTCATAAAAACAATCGTTTATTTTAAGTGAGCAGTTGATTATATGTATCAGTGTATTAGATCAGCGCTTCTCCACTGGTGTTAAAGGGACAGTTCCTCTTATAAGAAATGCTTATGTTTGAGTCATTATGTCAATGAAACTACATAAGACAAAAGGAAAATCACTTTTATAGCTTTAAAAAGATAAATTATATTTAATTTATAGAATGAAAACCAGTGTTATGTTAATTTGATACAGTTACCTAATCAATACTGTTAGATCTTATTTTATTTGTAACTTTGTTCTTTTCTATTGTAATTTCTTGATTTGTTTTTATTTTTTTCCACATTACTTTTTTGCTTATCTGAAAATTATTTAACCCATGACTCAAAGACCATAATGTAATTCATTTAACCAGTACTATATTGTAAAATTAAGTCATTTTAAATTAGATGTAGGCCTTCAGGTCCACCCTTTTGCAAGGCCAACTTAAAATTGTATGGCCTTGCGACTGATGGTCAGATTATGGCAAAATAAAATTATTGCAGATTTAAAATAGTAAGGTAATGCTACTTGTTACAGCTTTCCACGTTTATCAACCCATTTAATTAAACATGCTTTGTGTTACTAGTCAAATGTTTAAATTTGAAATCTAAATTGTCCGTTAGAATTAAAAATTTGAAATGATGGTTATAATGTATTTTTTGTGTGTAATGGTGTGCATTTTGTTTCTGCGCACGTGGAGGGATGTTGAGTTCCTTCCTTCTTTTTTGTCCTTGCCAATCACATGCCTGAAGAATAAATAAGTTAACTTACAGCATGTCCCCTAATGAGGCCATAATATTTATTCTGGAGAGGGATCCTCACCCCTCCCGGCCCCATCAGAGGCCACATAGCCCCTGAGCACCCTTCTCACCTTTTTCACCCCTGACCCGTTTTCATGCCTGAACTCCACTTATACCCTGTATGAACAAACTGCTAGCCTGACTACGTCAGACTTCGTACTTCCGCTAAATTTCATTACGCTTCTGTACTCAGTCTGAGATACCTCCCATTCAAACCGTTTTCCACCGGTCTCAAAACGACCGTCCAATCAACGAACAGAGGGCGGGCTGAGAGCCGTGACGTAGACGCTAAACGCCGAATCACGGTTGAAGTCTGTTGAGGACATGGAGACACAGAAAGCTCTGTTGTGGAGAACCGGCACTTGCCAACTTAAACCCGAACAAGAAAAGTGTTTGTTAAACATTTGAATGGAGATTATGTTGTTGCCCTGCTCCCGACAAGTTTTTGGAAAAGTTTAATTTATCAACTTTACCGATCGTCAGCGAGAAACTGTGTGCAGCACAGCTTGACGTGCACAACGATCGAGAAATCATGGAAGGGAATTATATTGTTCACAGTTAATGGTGGAGGACGCGTGGGCAAGCATTCTTTGGTGACATTCCTGATTAACCAGAAAATAAGGTAGGGAGATTTAATTTACATATGGTTATGGTTGTCTGGTGGAAGAGTTTGAGAGGAGAGAGGGGCTTTCCTCCCGTTAGACGTGAGTGGAAAGCCACCGTAAGGATAGTGTTCAACTAGCTCTGGCCCGATTTACTTTACATAATCTGCAAAAGTCGTTCATAGTCATGTTAACTCTGGTATTTCGCTCGATGGGTTTGTTTTCACATCATACGTGTATTTTACAGCAGAGATTCGATGCGGCTGATCCGGCGCATAAAGCACATCATATCCAAATGTTATGTGTGATTGGCTTACGTTTAGACCAATGATTTTAAACTTCAGACAAGCCCCTCCCACGAGAAGGAAAACGATTGTCAATTATGCCCAGCCAGACTCTGTCTATGAAGCGAAGCAAAATAGCAGAGGACGGTATTACCAGGCTAACAAACTGCATCTATTGTTCCTATAATGCTGAGTTATTTGGGAAGCTGAACAACAGTCTCTTTCTTTCTATGATATGATTTTTTTTATATACCACATTACTGTGTATGCCGTTTAAAGTTTAAACTGTAAACAACGTCTGGAATGCGGCATGCACTGTTTAAAGTTCTAAAGCTGTAGAACGTAATGACACAGAAGAACTTGTGCCAAAAAAGGGAGTAAGTATTTTGGTTTAAAAAAATCTGACATCGTCCAAACCGTTATTTTATGCAAATGTTGTCAGGCTAAAATTATGTCCAGAGACGGCAACACGAGAGAATTTGCTCAACCACCTTAGCTGCATACATGCAGTGGAATACCAAGAATGCATGAACCTATGATCATCGCACTACACATCAGCCGGTTACACTAGAAAAGCAAAAGAAAGTCGAGTCCGATGTCACTTAAAGATGCGTTTCAAGAGGGACTGCTTACCAAAAGAAAAGCAAGCGGTGGAATGAGAATACACACTCAATCACTATACACCTAGCCAAACACATTTTCCCACTAGCTACTGTTGAGAGACTGCTTCACCAAGATGCTGAGGAGAAGAACTATACTCAGCTGACGAAGGATGTGAAGAGAAACATTCTAGCTTACTTGAATGAGAAATATTCCGATCAGGTCACAGATGACCTGCTTGACATTGCGACGACTTTATCTCGGTTCCAAACCACCTACATTGAGAGAAAATATGGAACCGGTTACATCCAGCACAGTCAAAGAAATAAATTTGCAAAAGGATCAACAAGAAGAGACACTCTCAAGGACTGCTACTGCAGCAGAGCCTGTTGTTCCTCCTCCTGAGGTAAAAAGATGAAAGACTAGTTTGTCCAGCTATTTTAAAAGGCGAAGCACCAACAGCATGTGCTATGGTAGAGACAAACACTCTGAGGGAAAGCATTAAAAATGGAGCTGATAACCTATTTACAGACCACAGAAGGTTGACAATGATGCAGACCCTTTGGAGTAGTGGAGATGCCATCAGGCTGTTTTCCCCTGCATTGCAAAGCTATCTTGCCAGTATTTGTGTATCCCTGCCACCAGTGGTCCATTTAAGAGGGTGTTTAGCACTGGTGGCAACATTGTTACGTGCCGCAGGGCTCAAACCAAATGATGTTGACCGTTTGGGTTTTCTGGCTCAAAATTTGTAATGTCTGAAGTGCCTTTTTAATGTAGCGTGTTGTCTGGAATACTGAGTATTGCGTCAAAAACAGTTTCACTACAATTACTAATATAAGTTGCATACTTTTGTTTTACTGTGTGTGCGTGTGCGTGTGCGCGCCTCAAAGTCCATATTAATGAAATTTGACTTCATGAAGGATTGTTTACAAAGTGTAGTTGCGAGTTGGTTTACAAAACTTTTTATAAAGGAAGATTCCACTTTCATAAAAATCATATTAAAATGAGACATGCTGGAATGTTGTCCTTAAAAAAAAAAACCTCATTTCTTTTCGACTGAACGAAGAAAGACATCAACATTTTGGATGACATGGGGGTGAGTTGTTTTCAAAATTTGCGCAATAAAAAGGTTGTGTATTTAATCAAATACAGTAATAAATGTACTGCTCATGGTTAGTTCATGTTAGTTAATACATTAACTAATGTTAACAAATGAGACAAACGTTAGAACCACTGGGCAACACCACTACTTCCGTTGCTAAAATGAACGTGCAGGCTATTTGTTAACGTGGGCTGTAAAAGGGTCCACGTCCTGTCTCAGTCAGTAGAAAATGTGGTTAACACCCGGTCATGCATGAAAAAAATCATATACAGTAAAACCAGCATAATTTTGTAAAATACCTTGATCTAATTTTTTGGTCCTCCTACCCAGCACTACCGAACAAGCATACTTTTTCCTCACAAACAACACCACACTTATTTAATGATGTTGATTTGGTGTTTAACAGTCCTTTGTGTATGCTGTGGTTTCGTGCGAGGGAGTGTGTTTTTGCGTTGTTGTTTTTTTTTGTTTTTTTTTTTTATCTATAAGGGAGGGTCATTGCAAAGTGATAGTTTTGTAGTGTGCATCGAGGCATGCACACTTTAATTCCTAACGTTATAGAAGAAACATGTTGACATGGAATGTATAATCATCCGTCATCATTTTCCAACAAAGTATGCACACAGCACGATAGTATTTCATGCATATATTGTGGCACAGGCATTTTTTTTTAAATGACTACACATGTGTTCTGCACTCTACAGAGTCAAAGGAGAGTGGAAGTGGCAACACTGAAAGATGAGATTGTCAAGCTCAAGTCTCAGATTGTGGAGTCACCTGAAGAACTTCGAAATGAGATGGAAAGGATGAAAGAGACTGTGAAAAACATCAAGATGTCAAAAGTATGTATGACTTACATGGCAAAAAAGTTTTAGTTAATGCAAGTGCTGAAGCACAGTAAGCCAATCATTGCAAATAAACTTCTAACCCCAGACTGATTTCTAGTAGTAATGATTTGGTTTGTTGACTGTCTGCTGTTGTGTATGTGATAGGACTTGGCTGATGAAAGGCTAGTGGAGCTCCAGATGCGGGTGCAGTGTGCAGGTCAGGTGGAGGCAGAGATCCAGGTTTTACTCAAACAGCTGCAGGACCTGCAGGACAGCATGTGTCAGACCAACCAGCAGAAGGAGAAGGTCTGATGGGTTATATACATATTTTAATATCAGTAATTAATTTAAGGAATCATTTGTGAGTCGATATCAGTAAAATTGACAGAGTAGGGTGGTGTCAAATATTGAAATCAATTATTGAAATCAAACTTTAATGCCTCTAATCTCGTCATTAGATTCAACCTGGACATTATTTTTATGTATTCTATAAAAAGGTACAACAATTATATTAAAGCTCACGTAACACACGCTGTTTCTTCATTTCTGATATTAATCTGGAGTACCTATAGAGTAGTATGACATCCTTTATATCTCTGAAGAGTCTTTAGTTTAATCAGATTTATAAAAGAAAGATTAGCTTTACTGAACCTTTCCGATAACGTACGAAAAAATGAAGAAGGAGGAGTTATAACGCGGGAGGAGCGAGTTTTAACTTATGATTCACTACATGTTCGTGTCATTTATATAATATACACGTGCCTATTTTCAACATAAGACAGAAGTCTTACTTACCACGTGTAACTCGTCATGACCCGGTTCTGAAAATCCACCGCATCAAACACACACGCAAAACTCCGCTGCTAATCCGGATAATAAACTATATCCATTGTTTCCATGAGGCTGGATGTCTTCTCCTTACATCCAAAAACACACTTCTTCTTGTGCCATTGTTGAGTTTTGAAATTAAACAAGGCTGAGTGGCGTGATAAGCTGTTAGCAGCTCTAGCGTCTCCCGCTGATTGACGGCTGGGCGGGGTTTTCCGGGGGAAGTTTTCCGGCGGAAGCCCATATAAAGAAGTGATGCGTATCGAAAACCCCTGAAACGTCAGTTAGAACTGTAATCGAAAAAGACTAGCCGAAACTTGTACGAACCCTGGCGAAGTGCATTCGGCACAGAAATACTCTGAAACACGCCCAACTGCGGTTTTGACACTTTGCCTACGTTTAGCATGAGGAAACAACTCTATAACTGTGTTAATAAGTCAGAATGCTTGAAATGCCATTAACCCCCCCCCCCCCCTTAAAACCATTCATAGCCATGTTTACCAGTACTGATTTAAATCATTTTTCATAAGGATTAGTATTAAAATCTGGGGTTTGTTTTGAACTTACACCTTATAGTTCAATATAGCTTTTCCAAATTCATCCTGAAATGTAAGTTAAAGCAACAATGGAAAACTTTTTTACACATTTTTAAATATCATACATATGCGGATATTCTGAGTTCTTTTGCAAAAATGAGACAAGAAATTTATTATTTCACCTGGGGCTGGATTCACGAAAAAATGAAGACAAAAAAATGAGAAAGCTCTTAAGATAAATTATAAGAAGTTTGTAAGATTGTATTAAGTGAGATTATTTACTATTGTAAAAGAGGCCAGCTAGTGAAGACGATGTGGTGAGTAAACATGCCCTAATATCATACCCTAGGATCTAAAGCTGTGTTTGCTATCAGCTATGATAAATGCAATGCTGTAATTTTTCAATGCAGGTCCAGGACTTAGCAGCTCTATATGAGGCACTACAGAAAGAGCTGAGGAATTTAAGCACTGAGGAGGCCCAGCTGAGGAGAGCTCTAGCCATGAAGCTTGACAAGGAATCCAAGCAACAAATTCGTCGACTGAAAAAGAAAGAAGTAAAAGATCAGCAAGTCAAAATTATATATGGGTAAGTGAAGAGAGATCTAAAAGCAAAGAGTTTTTTCTTCACAGAGTGCCTGTGCTGTTTGATGATGATTCAGGTGCACATTTCCATTTTTGAAAAATACTGTAGTACAGTCTCTCTACCGTTTAATGTGCATGCATATTTACATCACACAGTCAGTCTAAAGAGATTTTAAGTGTGCAATTCTTCAGATTAGATTGGTTGCTGTTTAGTAATTGTTTAACTGGACTGAATGAATTCAAGGAAATTCATGCATTTTCATCACAGTAAACATGCTAGAGTAGATCAGCAGACCTGCCAACCTGTACGCATTTTGCGTAGCAGGTACTCATTTTGACCTCAATGTACGGTGGTAAGATTTGTCACTCTAAACTACGCAAAAACCTGAGGACGCCTCTGCCGCGCGAAGTACTCGAAACAAGCAACAGAAAAAAATAAAAATATGTACAATCATAGCACTGGGCTCATCCACCACATAGAAAGTGGATGATTGACAAGTCGTATGGCCAATCAGTAACAAGAGTCTGCTATCGACGGAACCTTAAAATCCTGTGTGATCTCTGTCCTCCACCCGCTGTTTCTGACAATCTTTTTCAACGGAGAGTCAAGACGTCTGACCCGCTAAGGTAAACTGGTCAAGGTGGATGTGCAAAGTTGAAATAATGATTTAGCTTAATCCTATGAAGTCGACGGTGTCGCGGGCTCCGTTTCATAACGTGCACTTGACGGCAAGATGCGCTAACATTACTTCTGATTTGTAAATTAGCATATTTTATAATTGGGCACTTACGAAAAAGTACCATGATTTTACCATGTGGGAGAGCATCTAGTTTTAGTCAAATAAAAACGGAAAATTCACTCACAGTGAAGGGAATCCACCTGACATCCGAGTGAAGCGGATTAAATGCGCTCTGAAATAACGGGCTCTTGATAATTGTCAATCAAATAAATCGTCATATACAAACCACATCAAATAAAGTTTTATACATGGAGAATATCTCGTGTCTCCACATGATAGGTGCCTATGCCGTACTGTACTGTAGGCAAGGCAAGTTTATTTGTATAGCACATTTCATACACAGAGGTAATTCAAAGTGCTTTACATAGAAATGAGAAAACAATATATAAAAGAGAAAAAAGAAAATGTAAAAATAATAGATACACAATAAAATCACAATAAAAACAAAGATACATGAGAATTTAGAATAACAATTAAAGAAAATAAATGTGATTTTAATAAAAACACTTTAAAATGTTAAAAAGAATAAAACAGAAGTAAAAGTGACTTGAGTTAAAAGTGCAGTCAGTGTGAAGCAGCACAGTGCTCATTCAGTAAATGCAGAGTTAAACAGATGTGTTTTTAATCTAGATTTAAAAGTGTTTACTGTTGAAGCACATCTGATCTCTTCTGGAAGCTGATTCCAGCTAGAGGTGGCATAATAACTAAATGCTGACGCACCTTGTTTTGAGTAAACCCTTGGTATTTCTAACTGACCTGATCCTAATGATCTGAGTAATCTGTTAGGTTTATATTCAGTTAGCATATCTGTCATGTATTTGGGTCCTAAACCATGAAGTGATTTATAAATGAGTAACAATACTCAACAAAGCTACAATAAATTAAAGACAGACAGACAGTAAACGGCACTACTGTCACAGTTATGGTTGAATTTAAAGCAGTGTTAACTCTAAAATACTGTCTTAAAGGGGTAGTTAACTTAAAAAATGTAATTCAGTCATTGTTTACATAACAGTACAGACCGTTCAATCCTTTGAGTTTCTTTGTTGTGTGAAACACAAGTTATTCTGAAAAGTGTTGGTAACCAAACAGTGTCTGGTTCCCACTGCTCTCCATTGTATTTTTTGCTAGTCAGGGAAAAACAAAATTTTTTGTGTTTCACTCAAGAACGAAATCATGACGGTTTGGAACAATATGAGTAAATGATAACAGAATGTCATTTGTGGGTGAACTATCATTCACCCACAAGTATCATTCACCCACAAGTATTTCACATAAATAATGTTATTAATCACCATGTATGGCAAATTTGGTTAAACATGATTTTACATTTATAATTATTTTTAAAGGAGATTATGGCTGGATGGGAAAAAGTGAGTGCAATGTGCAGCATGTTACCTTGAAAGTTACCAAGAGGTGTGTGTGTGTGTGTGTGTGTGTGCGCGCGTGCGTCTGCGCGTGCATGTGTTAAATGATATGTTAAACACCCGTGTTCTGTCCTTTCGGCCGATGCTACTGTACTCAAAAAAAAATTCCAAGGTTGGCAGGTCTGGATCAGTACTGTGTGATACAAACTGAATGTTAAGTAAAATATTGCTGCATGGGTAATGATGGGTGAACTTGGAGGACTAATTGATGTGATGTTAACAACAGGGTAATCAGGACCCCGACACAAAGTGTATTACGTGGCTATTTGGCACGAGTAAACTACTGGACACAAAACATTGATTAGAAATAGTTTATTTGCTTATTTGTAACACATGCAAATCTACTACAGGGTTTTCATGGGGTCTTAAATTTACTGTTCTAGGTTTTGTATAATTTTAAACCGGTCTTTATTTTCCAGGGTCCATGCAACACTACCTCTAGTCCTTTTATATATTTATATATATATATATATATATATATATATATATATATATTTTTTTTAAAAATGAACAGTTTGGTTCCAAAACGCGATAAACGCC
The DNA here is from genome assembly GCF_027580225.2 of Misgurnus anguillicaudatus. NCBI lineage: Eukaryota > Metazoa > Chordata > Actinopteri > Cypriniformes > Cobitidae > Misgurnus > Misgurnus anguillicaudatus. The sequence goes on along the minus strand of NC_073360.2, from coordinate 50,008,389 downwards.
ATTTTTGAAAAAAATGAGTTACTGCCAAAATCAGTATTATATCAGGTCAGTGTTTAAAAGTAAATAATTAATTTTACGCAAAATCCAATATCCGCCGTGTTATTCTGTCATCTTTTCTCCCTTTTTCCCAAAAAGCGATAAACGCCACTCCTCCTTTTTTACAGAACGCAATAAATCCATTCCAGAAATTACAGCCCACCGTTCACACAATGTAAACAAACAATGGCGGTGCGCTGAGTACACGTAGTCCTAGTTTTCCTCATCTACTTTGTACTTCGTGATCAACAAATAAAACAAAATAATACTTTAATGGCATTGTTAAACCTGTAATTGTTTTCTGTGACGGGAAAGATTGTCATTAACATCTAATAATTTACGCGAAGCACTCGGGAGACTGGTGCTTATCTCCCGACAGCATCAAGTTTCTCATGCAACACATTGACCCCAGGGGATCTTATGAATAACTTTACATTATTTTACTCAGTCAACGGAAATCGAGCAGGACCAAAACATTTTACAGCTGATCGTTGTGAAAAATGCTAAGCAACAACGTCAAGTATAACCGCTGCAATGACAGTGATCTTAATATGACAAAGTAAGTGTTTTGATTAATGACATTAATGTTTATTTTTTTTAGTCAGTGTGTACAACTAGTCAACTAAATGAATATAAAATGGCAAAGATGAATGCACATTTGTACATTGAATTAATAGTTTTCTAGCATTTTGAAACAAAAACTGTGATGGATTTATTGCATTTTGTGGAAAAAATTCAATTCAATTTTATTTATATAGCGCTTTTCACAATAGTTAATTGTTTCAAAGCAGCTTTACATTAATAGAAGCAGTAAAAGCACAGAAAAACGACAGATAGCACAACATAATACACGATAGCATAAGCAGTCAAATTTGCTGCGGCTACAACTCGACATTATAAGCGAGCGTATTACTAATTTAACGTCTAGAAGAGGAAGCTAAGTTAAGCCCAAGAAGGCTGCCTCCCCGGGGTAAAAAAAAACCCCTAGGAGAAAAAAACCCCGGGCTGTTTAGCCGAGGAAATAAAAAAAAGTCCTAGGAGGGAAAAACCCTTGGGAGATATAAGTATATACACACATATAAACGGATAAAGAGATTAAGCGGGTTCTGCCGGTGACCGTTGGTCAGGCATCAGCTGGGCATCATGTTGAATGATGACCAGTAGATCAGAGGTGTGCCGACTTTCACATCTACCTGAACTGGGTCTGTTTGTCCCATTGTCCTCGGGGTCGAGGACGAGACAGGGAGTGAGTAACAAAATCATATTAGCGTAGGGGCCGTTCACATGTAATGCAAGTGTCACACAGTGATGTGGTTTAATCAGCTTAGTTTCAGACAGACTAACTATTGCGGCATAATTATATTATCCACAGTTGAGGATTTTGCAAATTGGGGGCCCACTGCGACGGTATATATGGTAACTAAGGGTCACCTTCCGATCTTTAAGAGAAAATGAAACCTGTCGACCCATTTGACTAAGGCCTGTAACCCCACTGTCGTTGTTAATGCAGGTTCAGTGGCAAACGGGTCTGTATGGCATACTATTCACAAGACACACGAAAGCACCAAAATCGCAACCCGACCATATGTGCCAAACCGTTTGACTAAGGCCAGAGGCCCCACTGTCGTCGTTAATGCAGGTTCAGGTGCAAACGGTGGCAAACTATTTAATGCAATTCATTTTGAAGTGTTTATGCAGATAAGCTTTTTATTTATTTATTTGGTTGGTCTGTGTTATGACCGCGAGTGCTTTGTTCCGTACAAATAACTATTTCGAGTTAAGTACTTTTACTAGACAAATAATGCGAATGCTTTGTTGAAGAGAAAAGTTTTAAGTCTAGATTTAAAATTATCGACTGTGTCTGATTCTCGGACATCGGTTGGTAAATCATTCCAGAGCTTAGGGGCTAAGTAGGAAAAAGACCTTCCACTTTTAGACACTTTTGATAGTCTAGGGATAATCAAGAGACCAGAATTTTGTGACCGTAGTGTGCGTGATGGATTGTATTCTGATAGTAATTCTCTAAGATATGAGGGTGCTAGGCCATTTAAAGCTTTGTAGGTGATTAGTGATATTTTAAATTGTATGCCATATTTAACTGGTAGCCAGTGTAAAGATGCCAGAATTGGGGCAATGTGGTTGTACTTTTTAGATCGAGTAAGTACCCTTGCAGAAGCGTTTTGAACTAGCTGAAGCTTGTTTACTTGATTTGCATGGCATCCCCCGAGTAGCGAGTTACAATAGTCTATTCTAGAGGTCATAAAAGCATGGATAAGCTTCTCTGCGTCAGATGTAGACAGTATATGGCGTATTTTCGAGATATTTCTAAGGTGGAAGAATGCTGTGAGGCAGACGTTGGCGATATGACTATCGAAGGATAAGTTGCTGTCGAACATCACACCTAAGTTCCTAACCGTGGAAGATGCCACTACAGTGCAGCCATCTATGTGCAACTTGTAATCTGACATATTATTGAACCGAATCGCTACAAACATAATAAGTATCTCTGTCTTATTGGAGTTGAGCTTAAGAAAGCTATGTGCCATCCAGTCACTAACATCGCTAATGCAGTCTGTTAGCTTAGAAAACGTGTGTGTTTCGCTGGGATGTAGGGCTGCACGATTAATCGAAAAAGAATCACGATCTCGATTCATACATATAGGCGATCTTCATTTTAAATGACGGCGATTCACTTGCATTTACAGTCTTTCCCTGTATTCAGTTTCTGCGTTCAAGTGTTCACGTATTTACATTACAACCCAAGAATATCAGTCAAACTTGCTAACACACACTCATACAGGGTAAAACCAAACCCTATTGATTCACCAATCAGACCCGATCGTTTCTCTCCTCTCTCTCATCTCATTTGCGGCGTTCCACTGTCACTCGCGTGACGTATAACAAGGCGGCAGACCTAAACACAGTCGTTAACTTGGTGGATCTGGAGCGGCAATTTTAACAAAAAAGAGAGGATAAACGAGTGTCACTGTGGAAAATCCTGATGGCGACGGAGAAAGTGAAGATGCAACAACATTGGTTTCGAAAAAAGGCAAGGAAATTATTTACCTCAGGCTCCGGACGTTTCTAAATCGGAACGCTGCAACCTCAGGAGATCGCATGCAGGCTGTATACGTCATCAAGCCTGGTTCGTTTGAGTTAACGGAGCATAACATTCGCAAGTCATTAACATACTTCAACAATTTATTATTAACTAAAAATATTAGTCATCTTTATAACGTTAATTGTTAATATTCTGAAATTAGACAGTCTTTATGATGCGCAGTTTAGAAATTCGACCTCCAGAGAGGCTGCAGCCTTCACGTTGAGAAACGGCCTCTTTGCGTTCCCCATTAGAAAGGGTTTTTCGCACGAGGGGAACATTGTTACATGTCTGCGTTTCTCTCTGATGCCTCAAAATGTTGATCTTTTAGTCTTTTAAAGGTTTAACGTTAGTGTTTTTAAAGTTTTAAGGTTGGCCAGTTTGATAGCTGTTAAATTGCACCTGTGCTTTTTGTACTAACAAATTTTAAATTATTCTAAATTTTAAGGGGTCTAAAATAATAAAAAGAGACTTTTAAGAAACGTTATTATAACTGAAAGTCCTGTAGCACATTTTTTAGTTAAGTGCAAAATAAATGTTTTTGTTAAAATAAAGAGAATCGGGTGAGAGAATCGGGATGTCAATTCCCATGGAAAAAATCGGGATTCACATTTTAGCTTGAATCGTGCAGCCCTACTGGGATGTGAGGAGATGTAAAGCTGAGTATAGGCTTGTGCCGGTGTTAAATTTTCATGTTGCGGTGATTTTATGAAGGTTTTATTACGGTAGACCAGGGCTAGTCAACCGGCGGGCCAAGTGCGGCCCGCCAATCATCTTTATCCGGCCCGCCGGTCACCTTTGGCCGTTTCTCAATCGGAAGGGTGCAGCCTCCGGAGGTCGCATATGCAGACTGCATACGTCATCAAGATTAAGTTAACTGGGCATTCCATTCACAAATCATAAGCATATTACAACAATTTACGATTAACTAAGAATAACAGTCAACTTCATAATTGTTAAAATTCTGAAATAAGACTTAATGACGTATGCAGCCTGGAAATGCGACCTCCGGAGGCTGCCGCCTTATTGAGAAACGACTATAGTCTGATTTAAATTTAGCGTGGTTACTTTTACCTTACCACTGTACACGACAACACAGAAAGGGGCTGTGTGTGGTGCCAACCATCTGCGGGTTCGTAATTATCTGATCCAATTCGAGCTTTGGATGCATTAAAGAAAATAAACGTATGCGACTACACCGCATGTGACGCGGCGACCGGAAGTGATGTATTTCAGTGTGTTCCAATCAAAACTGTGTGCAAAGTTAAAATTATTAATTATTGTTTATTTTACTTTAAAGTATTCAAGTATTACTTATAATTACTGGTAATTAAATTATTAACTATGCATATTTTCGTAGATTAAAAGTTCTCTCCCATGACAGATTTACGATTAAACTACATTTTCATTACGCCACTAGGGGGCGAACTCCCGACAGTTATATCTGTATGTAATGTACAATGGAAAGGCTGTTTAGCCTATATATCTATAAAATATTAAAAAAAGAAAACATGTAGTGCAATTTTAGTCATTAGGAGAAGACTGGCTGTATGTTGTGAGTAGTTGACATGTAACAATTAATGAAAGTAAACAGTTATAAACAAAATATGTTTAGGAGTGTTGATCTCTTACACTTTTACTATTAACATTTGGCTCTTACATGTTAAACTGCAATTGTTTTTAAATATTAATAAAGAAAATGAGTTTTCAGTAATTAAAAGGCATTTAAATTTATTTTGAAACTGCATGTTTTAATGTTTTTTTTTTTCAAATATACTACAACAAAAGTAACAAAAACGACAACAGCACACACACACATATATATGGTAAAAGTAAAACATATATCAAAAGTAAAAATAGGGGTAAAAGTTAGGCCCACGTCATATTTACAATTTTAAAATCTGGCCCCCTAAGAAAAGTAGTTGAAGACCCCTGCGGTAGACGGTATTACCACGGTGTTGAAATGCATTACAAAAATAAGTTGAAAAGATGAGCAAATGTCATTGTTATAGTGTAAATAAATAACTTGTTAAAATGATATAAATGAAACAATACACAGTAAACTGAACCAATCAGATTCAAACAGAATAAAGTCCAAACTGCAAAAGCAGTCAACTTTAGTGGTTTAAATGATTAAATTGCAAAATATCATCAGTCCATATGCAGCCTGACGTTGGAAAGCCACTTTGATCGTTGACTGAATGGCTTCAGCTGAAAATGAGCCAGCAGCAGCACTGCTAGATGCTTGGATACTCTGTAAAACAAAGAAAAATATTACTTCATGCCTTAAAGATGCATTTTAGACAATTATAGAGAATAAAATAAGGTAAAGCTTACTGATAGTTTGTCTTTTTACTTGTTTGTATGATTAAATATGATACATAAATATGTGTTCCTTTCATTTTAGTAAAAGAACACATACAGTTAAAAATGCCCATTTGTATTCACAGTACTGTTTATTCAACATACAGAGTCAAATAAATTACGTAACATATTTAAATAGTTATTATTAACTGACTGAAAGTCAGACAGTGACACATCACTTAATCCACATAACGCATTTAACAGTCAATGAAAATATACATAATGTACACAATTAAAATATACATAAAACACTATTTAGAAGATTAAAATATTTTTTTGTAAAAAGATAACTTACCAGTGTAAAGATACTGAAATTTGGGTTATATGATCAAACTTGCGGGACCTGGTAAGAACTCTTGCAGCTGCGTTTTGCACTAACATTAATTGTAGTCTGTTTAATATTAAGTAATTAACTTAACGTTACCTGTCAGGCTCAGTTTCAGCTATAATTAATATGTGTTTTACCAGATTTACAAGCGGTAGGATAGCTAATATAACGTTAGCTCAATAGACGTAATAATATTAGACAAACTAAACAGCTAAACGTTAGCTAGCGGACATTAGCATTGCTTAGCGGACACTTAACTGTTATTATTTAGACACAAGATATGAAATATGATGCCATATATCTTACCTTTATCTCCGTGAACTGTGGATGATTGTCTGGAAGATGCATAAAGTTAGTGTTCACGTAATTTGCTGACCCGTTCCATCCACATATTCTACACATAGGGAAATTGTCTATCACCAGCACTCCCTCTTTGTTTTTTCACGAAGCCAAAAAAACTTCCATACTTTACTCCATACATTATTTTTTGTAATGTGTAAAAATAGTAAGCAGCAGCAGCACTCATCCTTCCGTCATCCTTCTCCACGAGAGTCTGGTAAGGTGTGCACCTGCGTATGAGTGACACCTACGCAGCATCCGTGCAGTGTAATTTGAACCGGTCAAAGGAAAAAAAATAATGCACGTCTTTTCGCGGTAATTTGAAGACCCCGCAATAACACTACTGTGCAGTTTTACTACCGTGGTTTACCGTATTACCGAACACCGGCACAAGCCTAGCTGGGTATAATCCGCATAGCAGTGAAAACTTGTTATGTTTCCTGATAATGTCTCCTAGGGGTAACATGTATAACGAGAACAGGATAGGACCTAAAACTGATCTCTGCGGTACACCGTATTTAACCAGGGAGTGATATGACTCTTCCTCGTTTACATACAACAAAGTGATAGCGATTGGTTAGATACGACCTAAACCAGGCTAGTGCCTGACCACTGATACCAACATAGTTTTCTAGTCTATTGAGTAGGATTGTGTGATCTATTGTGTCAAAGGCTGCACTAAGGTCTAGTAATATAAGAATTGAGATTTCACCACGATCGGATCTTAATAGGAGGTAATTTGTAACTCTAAGCAACGCTGTCTCTGTGCTATGGTGGGGCCTGAATCCTGATTGGAATATGTACTATTATTTGTCAAGAGTGTGCGTAACTGGCTTGCCACTACCTTTTCTAATATTTTCGAAAGAAAAGGTAGATTTGAGATTGGTCTAAAGTTATTAAGCTCTCCCTGATCAAGCTGTGGTTTTTTAATCAGTGGTTTAATAACTGCTAGTTTGAAAGCTGTTGGAACGTATCCTATTTCTAGCGATGAGTTAAAGATATTTAGAACCGGGGTTGACACTACAGGGAATACCTCTTCAAGTAGTTTTGTGGGAACGGGGTCTAATATACAGGACGATGATTTGGATGATCTAACTAGTCTAGAGAGCTCATCTATTGTAGTAGGTTTAAATGAATCAAGATGTTCGTATGGTAGTCTAGTGTTAAGTGAACTAATGGGTAGAGTGGTGGCTGCCTGGGTAGTTACCATGTTTTCCCTAATAACCAAAATTTTGTTAGAAAATAAGTTTATGAAGTCATTACTATTGTGTTGAAGTTTACTATTGGTTTCTGTTTGTTCTTTGTTTCTAGTCAGTTTTGCAACTGTGCTAAAGAGGAAACGAGGGTTATTATGATTCTCATTTATAAGCTTGCTAAGATAGGTAGATCTGGCGGATTTAATAGCCTGTCTGTAGTGTTTAACACTCTCTTTCCATGCTGCACGCCATACCTCTAACTTTGTGCTTCTATAATTTCTTTCCATTTCCTAGTTGCCTTTTTAAGGGCTGCGGTGTGATGGTCATACCATGGAGCTGGCGGTTTTTCTTTGATTCTCTTTTTTCGAATGGGAGCAACGGCATCCAATGTGTTAGAACAGACATTGTTTAGGTTTTCTATTACAATATCTAGATCTTCACAGTTATCTGCTACATGTTTAATTTGAGACAGGTCTGGAAGAGTGCTAATAAAGCTGTCTTTAGTGGTGGAAATTATTGTTCTGGCTAATCTGTAGCATGTTGTGGATTGAGTGATCCTATCTAGAAGTTCAGTGTATGACACAATGTAATGGTCAGAAACTGCATGACTCTGAGGTGATATTTTGATGTCATTAATATTGAGCCCGAGTGACAGAATTAAGTCTAATGTGTGCTTACGAGTATGCGTTGGCCCTGTCACGTTTTGTCTAATATTGAGAGAATTTAGAACATCCATAAACGCACGTCCTAATGCATCTTTTGGGTTATCCACATGAATATTAAAATCACCAACGATAAGAGCTTTATCTACAGTGACTACAAGCTCAGACAGGAAATCTGCTATTTCTTTAAGGAAATCTGCATGGTGGCTCTGAGGTCTATAGATTGTAGCAAAGGCAAAAGAGAGCTGTTTGTGGTAATGATCAGTTATTTCCATATTTAACAACATTAGTTCAAATGATTTTAAGCCAGGTTTCTGTTAAACAGAGTGCATCTAAGTTTCGGTCTGTAATTATATCATTGACAATAGGTTCTTTATTGGTAAACGATCTAATGTTAAGAAGGCCGAATTTTAACATTCGAGGTTCATCTTGTAATGTATTGTTTTCTAATTTTATATGAATCAAATTTGTACCAGATGTGGCAAGCGGTGCTCTGTATTTATTTGTTCGGGGAACAGATACAGTTGAAATGTGTTGATATTCTGGTAAGATTGACTCGAAGTGCTGGGATATAAGTGATCTTGACAATGGTAAAAATAATTAGGTTTTATAATAAATCTTTGAAAACTAAGTTATGGATTTGAATTTTTATTGTTTTTATAACCTAAAGATGCTATGTGAAAGTTTGTAACAGAAAATAGTAGGGGTGTCACAATTAATCGATTGTGAGATGCATCGCGATGCGGGGGTGGACGATTCTGCATCGATGCAGTAATAACCCATAATCGATTATAGCCTGCTTACATCCTTCGTCGCGTACAGGTATGTGGCGGTAGAAAAAATGACAGAGGGTTGTGAGAAACGAGTGATAAAAAATGCACCGGGTATTTTAAAAGCCGATGTCTGGGCTCATTTCGGCTTCTATGAACATGCTGGTAAGCACGAACTGGACAAGACACACGCCCGAAATGACCGGAGCCCGACATAATGCAGCCCAAATCCGAACGTACATTTAGATTGACAGCTTTTTAAAAGCCCGAACCCGTTTACAGCACGACATTATTTAAATGTGCGCACACACACAGCTTTTGTAAAGAATGAGAAATTTACACAGGTTTTAACATTATTTATTTATTACTAATTATCTACACGCAAAGTTGAAGTTGAAACAAAGAAATAAAATAAGTCATCTGTAACATTGTAACATCTCATTCTAAATATGCCTATGCAATACACTATAAATAGGCCAATAAAAAGATTATTTCTTAACGAATTAAATTAAGATAATACATTCTGAATTAAGATGGGTATTTGGCAATAACGAAATTAAGAGAATGGCTCCGCGGGATTTGCGTCGGCACTTCTCTACATTACTGCCAACATTTGTCTATATCCTCTGTCTAAATTATGTATTTAAGACTCGATTCATATTTAGTTATACATTGAAAAACCTTTACTCACCAAGATTAGGCTACATGTTTTTGATTAGGAAAATGATTAAATAAATGGCTTCAGCGCGGTCCTGCGCTACTGAACTTGACTGCTCATTTACCTCACAAAGCCGGAGCGGAAGCCCGAGCCCGCCCCGAGCCCGTGTAAAATGTTAGAAATAAAGCCCGAACCTGCCCGAGCCCGTCGGGTTCCGACGGGTCCCGTCGGGTTCGGGCAAAGATCTTCAGCTCTAGTGTAAAGCCTGCCATGCACAAATAAAATATGTAGGCAATACCACTAATCTAAGAAACCACGTTAACCGTTTTCACCCCGAGCTGCTAAAGAATGCAAGTGTTGATAATGCTTTAATTGACAGTAGTATTATGCACTTTTAGTTTTTCCTAATGTTTTAGTTTTAAATGCTGCTGTTGTTTGCTGTTTACAGAACAAGTTTGTCTTGTTTCCTATTAAGTAGTATACTTTAGTATACTTCTTGAAGAAAACAAAATACAAAGGAGTTCAAATACTGTATCTGACTTCTTACATTCATCAAAATAAATGTAGCAATGTGCAGTAATTAAAAAAAAAGGATGCAATGCATCGTGATGCATCATGATGCATCGTAACATCGAATTGAATCGAATCGTTAACTTAATAATCGGAATCGAATTGAATCGAGGAACCAGTGAAGATTCACACCTCTAGAAAATAGTGGTTTTCATCTTGTCACTTTCTTGTTATAGAAAACACGTTTTTACCGAAATTTGTCATAATGGATTTACCGTAAAACTTCAAATAATAGCCCGGGCTTTTATTTTCCCAAACCTATCATCACACCAGGCGTCTAAAAGAGACAGGCGTCTATAAGAGACAGGCTTTTAATTTAATTGTTCCAGCATGACAGCAGGAGGTTACCACATATTACGTTTTATTTTTAATTTGAATGTGTTAAAAAAATTAGTTCGTGTAATAACAACAGTCTTAAATTATTGGCAGTATAAATAAAGCAAACAATATGTTTTTTTATTGGTTGTTGCGTGAAATCTTACCCAGATACAACAGTGCTATTTTCTGATTGGCTATTGTGTAGCCTCTTTCTTTTTTTTGTATTGGCTCGCTCGACTAGAACTCTAGGGAAGACGGGCTTGATGGAGAGAGAGAGCAGTGCGGCCAGATACATTTTAGGCGCTGCAGCATATTAAATATGATAAATAGTGTTTCCGCGTGAGAAATACAATGTGTGGTGGGAGTGCATGCATGACAAAAGACTGAAAGCCCGGCTATTATCAGCGGCCCCAAAACACTACCGGCCCACCGGGAAAAGTTCAGACTCTCCCGATTGCCACTTCGCTACTGTCATCATCACCTCAATCCTGGCGACAAAGCTTGTTGTGTTGTCATAGTGATGAGTAAAGGAACGACTGCGTCTGTCACGTGACATCTACCGGTAAGCAAAAAAAACTTTAGCGTGTTCAATCTGCACCATAGAACTGTCTTAAACAGACTATCTGACGGGTTTTAGAAGATTAAATACAACCCGAAACTAAAAAACAGACCAGGCCTTTATTTGAGACAGGCGTTTATTTACCCAAACCTGTCGTCACACCAGGCGTCTAAAAGAGACAGGCGTCTATTTGGGACTCGGCTATTATTTGAAGTTTTACGGTGTATATATACACACACACACACACACACCTATACACCTATACACATATACACATATACACATATACACATATACACATATACACACATACACACATACACATATACACATATATATAATTTTTTTTTTTGTCTCCGCCTGTGCATTTAACTGCAGTGATTGAGATGCCATTTGCGTTAATATTTTAAAATTAACTTACTACTAGCAGCTAATAGATGACAAATTAGACTTATCCCTCCTGTCACACGTTTGCCAGTGCACTCTCCCTCAAGATGCGTGCGTCACGACCACGTGCAGACCCTTCAAAAACAAACCTGCACATGAAGCATTTACTAAACCATAACTACAGTTTGCACAAAAGGTAATCATTTGCTGGTTATCATCGCTTTTAATAAGTTCTTTACTCTGTCTTTGAAAATATCTTTTAATTTTTTGATAATTTAGTCTCTCACTATGCCATGCATGAAAGCACACTGCTGGCTTATCCTGTGCATTATATGAGCCAATGTCTCAATTTAATTATTTATGCTTTTGCCATAAAATGTCATTGGTGTGCCCCTTGAGACAAAACAGTAAAGTATTTTGTAAGGTACATTTCTAAGAAACTTAAATGTCCTAATTAGGGATGCTCCGATCGATTGGCCGCAGATCGGTATTGGGCGATAACGGCATTAAGTTACTTTATCAGTACTCGCTAATGTGCTAAAATCTCATTAAACGATCTTTCTATTTACTTTTGTCATCATGGGGCTTCTGAATGTCGCTGCATTTAGAGATTGTTCTTCACAGTGCATACATTTGAACAACTCGTTGCTCATGTGCGACCTGCAGATTGAATTTATCTCTCTGAACCACCCCTTTAAGGCAATGGTATTTCATGCATTCTGACTTATTAACACCAGTTATAGAGTTGTTTCCTCATGCTAAAGATAGGCAAAGTGTCAAAGCAGTTGGGTGTGTTACAGAGAATTCTGTGCCAAATGCACTTCGCCAGGCTTCGTACAAGTTTCGAAAAAAAAAATTCAGATTACGGGCCCAGCTGACGTTTCAAGAGTTTTTATACTTATCACTTCTTTTCATGGGCACTTCCCCCGGAAAGGGAAGTAAGACTTCTGTCTTATGTTGGAAATAGGCGCGTGCATATTATATAAATTACACGAACATATAGTTGGAACATGAATCATAAATTAAACGGTGTTGTATAGTGTTGCATGACTCGTACTCACTCCTTCCACGGTAGTAACTCCTCCTTCGTTTTTTTGTACGTTATCGGAAAGATTCGGTGAAGCTAATCTTTCTTTTATAAATCTGATTAAAATAAAGACTCTTTGGAGATACAAAGGATGTAATACTACTCCATAGGTACACCAGATAAACATCAGAAATGCAGACATAGCGTGTGTAGGGCTGCAGCTATCGATTCTTTTTGTAATCGATTAATCTAGCACTAAATCGATCGATTAATCGAGTAATCGGATAAAAATTGTGTGTGTGTGTTTTTAAACAACCAAAACAAATAATGCATAACGAAAATGGCGTGGCTGTAAAACATTCAAGCATTTGGCTTTCATTTCTAAAAAAAACGGGTATGTGGCTCCAAAAAATAAGCCTATTTATTTCAATTTTTACCCATTTAGTGTTTATAAGTGCCAGTACCAACAATTAAACACTTTAATTTATTAATATGCACAACAGGTTTCATGCTGTAATCTAGCCCTGACATCAAAGTAAATATCTGGTTTATGTACATTTCTACACCTGCAGCATTTACCATTAGGCTACTAACATATAGTATATAATTTCTGGGATGATATTTGCTATGGTAACAACCTGTGTGTGTGCACGCACGTGCACTTGTGTTTGTGTTTGTGCACACGTGCTGTGCGTGAGGAAGAGTGACACCCCAGTCAGACGTTCAGTTGCTTCATTGCATTTTGGTACGGCAGAAATACATACATTAATTTTCAATAGAACGCTGCATTTGGTTTGCATCACTTGCATTGTGGTGCATTTTAGGTTAAGAATCCGTTCGAAAAATCACAACATCACGTCCCGCTGTATACAGTGAATGCATGCAGCTGAAATTATTGTTGCGTGGCTACATAAAAGTTTAAGCATATGTGATGCATTGCGCGATCGGTCTGACTCGCGTGAGAGAGAATAACTTCTTTATGCTAAACTCCAATAAGACAGAGTATTAATATTGAACAAAATATGTCAGATTACAAGTTGCCCATATATGATTGCACTGTGGTGCTGTTTTTTGGTACACACACCTGTAAAGTGCATGCATGTGTGTGTGTGTGTGTGTGTGTGTGTGTGTGTGAAGGGGTTCTTTTTAAGCTGTACTCTCCTGCAATTGAACGTGAATACGTTTACTACTTAAAAACATCAAAGCTATACATCATATCTAGTCAAACCGCATAACAACATCGCTACAAATACAGTATGGGATTAAAATCAGCGGAAGCTACGTTACCTTGTTTCAGAGACACTTGGTGAAACAGCAGTGGATGTTTTCGGTTCAGATGCTGAATGTAATGATAATGTAATGATCCCAAACTTTAGACATTCTCTCTCTGCCGTTTATGGACATATTCACTCCGCCATAGCGCGTGGTACATTTTGAATTTAGTTGGCGCAATGATGTGCTTCCTGAACATTGAACAACGGTCCGTGTGAATCAGATCTCGGTGCGTGTAGTGCGCATCATAGGAATTTAACGAGGCTTCAAAGCAGAATTTTTGCCTCGAGGAATTTTTTGAATCGAGTAACTCGATGAATCGTTGCAGCCCTAAGCGTGTTTTATGGGAGCTTTAACAGAGATATGTGTAGTGTTTTTTATTTATGAGGACGCGGTCCTAACAGCATGATGCATCTTCACATCCCTATCAAACAGCGTATACAACACTATCGCGGCCATCTTCATGCCGAAAGTTTTTAAAGTTAAAGTTTTAAAGTGTTTTTAAAGTTATGACAGTTAAAACTTTCATCTGCACTTGTCTGCATACACCCGACACGCATGTGCACAGCAGTTTCTCGTTCAGCGCACGATCTTTATCGGAAAGATTCGGTGAAGCTAATCTTTCTTTTATAAATCTGATTAAAATAAAGACTCTTTGGAGATACAAAGGATGTAATACTACTCTATAGGTACACCAGATAAACACCAGAAATGCAGACATAGCGTGTGTAGGGCTGCAGCTATCGATTCTTTTTGTAATCGATTAATCTAGTCTGTTCTTCACTGAAGAACTGTTGTACTTTATACAAAATAATGCATGTATATTTAATTCATACAGTGAAGACTGAAGTGTTTTATTTTCATTACTTTTAACGGGCATAAGCCTTTTTAAAGGCATTTTAAATTGGTCTTTGTAGAATGAATAGTTTTCGTACTTATTTATTTGATTTTCTATTAAAACAATAATATAGGCTACCTAATTACTGCAAGTAATATAACAAAAGCAACATCTGTGATATTACTTTATCTAAAAAAAATATTAACAGTTACAGTCATCAAAGAGCTTGCATATCAGCTTGAAGAATCTGTATCGTGCATTGGTCTCGGACGATCATGAAGACAACAAATCAGTACTTTGTTTTGGCTGCAAAAATCCTGATCGGAGCATCCCTTGTCCTAATATAAATAAGACTTGGGGCCAGTCCCGTTTCTCTGTCTTGCCCCTTCCCCTACCACTTCGTCTTACCCCTAGCCCTTGTCCCTCAAAACCAAGTGTTAAGCGCTAGGGGTGAAAACATACCCCTATGAAATGAGACACCGCTTGGTTACGGTTACGTCATCATACATCGTCGTTTGCTGGCTGCCAGTTAAAACTGTAGACAAGCATGCAGTCCATTCATGGCTAGTTAGAGAAATACGGGAATGTTGTGCAAATCAGCAAATACGGGAATGTTGTGCAAATCAGCAACGTAACGTTAGCGTAGCAAACTAGCGAAATTTTAAAACATTTAAATTAAGAACATAATTCAAATATATATGAACAGGACTGTGTAGAGCACAAAACAAGACGTTAGTAATTTTTTAATTAATTATTAAGCCGAAAATACTTAAATTTATGGGACTCTCTGGATGCTCTGGACGCCATTTTTGCCGGTTGCGCAGTGTATTCTGGGTACCCCTCGGTTTCAAGTAAGCTCGCGGAAATTCTTGGTTTTAAGGGGTATCTATCTACCACTTGCCCTTAGCCCTACCCCTTGATCAAAACGAGAATTGGGATAGCCCTTACTCTCACGTGAACGTGCAAAACTAAGGGGTAGGGGTAAGGGGAAAGGGTAAGACAGAGAAATGGGATTGGCCCTAAGTCCTGGATTAATATAAACCCCATAAAATTTTGTTGTTCAATAAAACCATGTGTTTATTTGGTTTTGATACTTTATTTAACCCAATTATTATCTCATCATTATTGTCATTTTAAATGCTTTTGCCCACTGATGTATTTTTATTACCAAAAAAATCTGATTACTTCATTATCAATTACCAAAATAATTATTAGTGAAAAGCCAAGTTTGGTTAAAACATTTCCAAATTTTGTGATTTTTCAGTTTAAAAAGTCACATAGTTCATCATTGAGTATTTCTTAACTTCGCCCTGAAGTCTGAAGGTAAAAACTTGTACTAGAGGGTTTTCACGACCCATCATCAGAGCGGAAGTCGCCATATTGGAGGCACTCCGCATCACAACCGAGCGCAGGCACTGAAGTATATCCCGAACGTCGTCAAGGAAAATGGTCAATTATTGCCGTGTTTGAGGTTGTACCAAAAGGACAGATCGAGAAAAACATATGGAATATTATCGACTTCCAAAAGTTATTAAAAACCAGGGAAAGTAATGCAAGACATAATCAGAGGCGCTTGTGGTTGGCAAAGCTCAGGAAAAAATAGTAGTATTTTATTAGAAATATGACTGAAGTACATAAAGTATAAAACAAGTATGCTTTTACTTGTTGTGCTTTATTTAAAGAGATTTAATATGTACTTTTTAAAAGTATACTTTTAATGTAGGCACAAAATGTACTTAAACACAACTAAAATTTGCCTGCAATGCCTTAATGCCAGTTTGCTTAATTGCTCATAACAAATGTTCTATTGTAATGATAATAATATTTTTAATAGCACATTGTAAAAACAATTATTGCTTTTATTGTTTTACTGTGTGCTTATTTTACTGTAAAGCACTTTGGTAGGACACTGTCAGCTTTATTTATATAGCAAATTTAAAATAGCCATTGACATATGGGCTCGGCATGAAAACCAGGTAGTTTACTATATCGGGAGATGCAACTGAAGGAAGAATTGCCAGGTCGTCACGGATCCATGAGAGAGCTAACTCGTAGGGATCTGCACCACCTATAAATTGTAATTTCTCAAAATATCCTGCCTTTTCTTGTGGATCCTTCCCTATATGCCTTTGCATCTTGGATGCGTTTTCTGTTGTTTAGACATGTCTACATTCACTTAACCACTTACCCGTCACTCCACCCTTTTGAGTGGGGGGGGGGTGAAAAGTTGATATGCAGCTTCAAATTAATATAACTTTGGCATTGTTGGGTTTAAAAGCCTAATCTTGGTCTTGTTTTAAAGAAGACAATGTAAGGTTTTTCACTGATGTTTCTGGAGGTGAAAATATTTAACAGAAAAATTGTTATAGCAGTTTAAATTTATTTTAATAATTAAAAATAATGCAATAGCATAATAATTTGATAAATAAAATGATAAAAATGAAAAAAAGTAATAATGTAAACATGAGGCCATATGTCTCAAGCAGTTGTGATCCAAATTTTAAGTTAAAATCACAAAAAATGAGGTTTGTGTAAAACTTTTAGTGGTTTTACCAACAACGGCCACTAGGTGTCAGCTGCTTGCTGCATTCTCTTGTCACAAATTCATAAAATACTGTCACTGCATTATTATAACTGCTAAAACGTTTTGAAATATGAAAACTCCATTCTTAGAGCTGTCCAATGATATATAGTTTGTCAACATTTCTGTAGATTTATACCAGGATATAGTGTTATGAATATATAAAATTAATATGCATTCCTATGGGGGTGGGTCATGTAACTAAAAACTGTCACTAGGTTATTTCTATCATCAGATGACTTATATGAAAACTACATTCTGAGAGCTTTCCAGTGATATATAGTTTATCAAGATAATGTCATGCATGTCATTTGACTTGGGAGTGAGCGCAGATCACAGGATGGCTGCTCCGCCTGAGATTGCAGATCCCCTGGACACATTTATGTCTCTTGTATGGGAACATTTTGGTTTTCCAGTGAAGTACAGGAATGAAATTCGTGGCGTAGACAAATCACACTGTCGTAACTTTGTGTGTGTGTGTGTGTGTGTCAGATCGGGTTAACCGAAGTGTAATGGAAGAGCGCGAGATCATTCTCCAGAACAAAAGTAAAACTGTAACAAGACGTTGTCTGTCTGAGGTACAAACACTGTGTTTACACGTTTGTTACTATTTTAATCGCAACAGTGATTTAATTTGTTTATATTTGCCTGTTCACAAAGTTTGCGTATTTAATCGCCTCCGCTGTCACTGCGAGAAAAAAATCATTAATTAATCTGTTTCATGATGTTAAACATGTAAAGTCATGCATGGTCTCTATTTATTTGTGGAAAAGAGAACACATTTTAACTTGTATGCTCGTTTAGTAAGTTCATGATTAAAACTGAACATGTAAACAAAAACAATTATCATCATTAAAGCATGAAATGACGGATAATAAGCGATGGCGGAATTTTTTAAAGTGAAAAAGTCTAACGCGACCTTTTGTGTGTGTGTGTGTGGTGTGATGATTACATTGATTAGTTCATTACTGATAATAAACCCACATTATACTCGGATTTACAGATTCATAGTAGCCTACATTTATTTCATGCATTAGTTGACTTCAACAGTAACATTTTCAGCATTTTAGCTAAGGAATGATATTCATTACCTGATAAACAGCTATTTACAGTCCTGCATTACTACAGTTAAAGTTTGATTTTAAGTTTGTTTGCAAAAGTTAATAAAGAAAAAGTCAAGTTATTTTTGTTGTTATTATTAAGTTAAGTTAATCTATTGTTCCTTAGCATTGCTGGTAAAATGACAGGAACCCTACACCCACAGCAAATCGGACCGAACCGTGGCTCCAAAACCGTGAACCGATCCGAACCGTGCCATTGGTGTATTGTTACACCCCTAATAGTTTGACAAGATATTTTATGTATAGCACTAATACCCTGTTCTAAACCTATGTAAAAACATATTGGGTCCACCTGTGGCCCATGACGTTTTAGAAACTGACTCTGATTACGTCATAATTTTCCAAAAATTGTGATGAAATATGAAAACTACACTCTTAGAGCTTTCCAAAGATATATAGTTTGTCAAGATTTTAGGTTTAGGATAGGGTATTAGTGTTA
This sequence comes from Misgurnus anguillicaudatus, assembly GCF_027580225.2. NCBI lineage: Eukaryota > Metazoa > Chordata > Actinopteri > Cypriniformes > Cobitidae > Misgurnus > Misgurnus anguillicaudatus. Next base: position 49,989,824 of record NC_073360.2, on the reverse strand, counting down.
TAAATATGTAAAGACAATGAGGGCCCGTGACCTTTTGATGGCCCGCTTGAGGACCTTTTGATGACGTTAGGGTTTATGTTTCCTAATGCACACAGCAACAACACTTGAGTGCAAGAGCAGTATGGTCAGCCACAGTAGTACAACCAAGCTGCAAAGGTACTTGAGGAGGGGATTCTAGCAGCTGGCAATGTGTGTTACTAAAAGTAAACAAATGACTCAACAGAGCATCACTGTGCAAATTACTTTAGTTACTGTTAAATTGAAGTGGTAAGAAGTTGTGTTATGTAGGGAAAACCCTACTGTACCACTGTGATGAACTAGATGAACATTTATCTCATGACCCCAAATGTGCCAGTATTAATGTTAACGTTATTTATTTAATGTTTATGCGAACAAAAGTGCATGTAAAATCAATTTTAAATTGTGTGATCGTGTCACTACTATTTCACTTTCATGCTGCTTCTGCCACCTTATGACAAAGGATTTACACCTCAAATTAGGTAGTCTGTCATCAATGACCGCTCATTGGATGGAAAATGCCTTTACTTTTCCATATTTTTATACCCTTATTAACATAATTAACACAAATATTTTTAAAATATCATGATATAATTTTGAGGCTGTATCGCCCACCCCTACTCTGTAGGAGCCTTTATTGTCAGTTTTAGGCTGTTATAATCTGGAAACAAAATGCCTTGCTTGAAATGTCAACACAGGCAAATTGCAATCAGCATTCATTGGTACGTTTATATATTCATTAACTTGACCATAAAAAATTTATATTGGTATTTATGTGTCAACACTGCCCTCATGTTTGTTGGATCATTTTGCACTTTAATGAATTGTACTTTCTATAAAGAATTAAATTTGTGCAAGTAGTTAAAACAAACGTTTGCTTCAAACTTTTCTTAATTTAGCCTTTGTTAGCAATGTGATACTATCAGATTGTGTTTTTTTTATACAGTAGAATTAATTGAGTCCTTATTCGTTACACCTGTAATCATTTTCACAAAATACATTTTAAAACAATTAATAATAAAAAATAAAATGGCATATTTGCAATAAATGTATTGTCAAAATTAATTGCAGTGCAAATTGCTATTCATCAAATGACTTTTTCAAACCTTGTAAAACCATTAACCTGCACACCTAAATTTCCGTGGATTTTTCAGTTCATATTTGACATAAGCAAAACTTCTACATGCCTTAGACCCACCATTTGATAATGTTTTTTTTAATACTGGTTGAATCATGCTTAATGTAACTGTATTGGTGAAATTGTGTATGAACTCTGGGTATACTGAAATTAATTTTTCCTTAGGCAATATGACAAAATCCATGAGAAGCGGGAGGAAGTCGTGAAACTTATAGAAGAAAAAAATCGCGAAACTAAACAGTTCAACGAAAAGATGCACATGCTGAAAGACAAGTGCAGCCAGCGGACACAAAAAGCCCAGGTGTGCTTTCCTATTAGTTTCTGTTTTGGACATGTTTTTTTTAATATTGTGTATTACTTGTGTTAATCTTGTGGTAGAGAGTTACTGCATAACTCAAAGGGCACCTATTACACAAAATCCAATTTAACAAGGCGTTTGGGCATACACTCACCTAAAGGATTATTAGGAACACCTGTTCATTTTCTCATTAATGCAATTATCTAATCAACCAATCACATGGCAGTTGCTTCAATGCATTTAGGGGTGTGGTCCTGGTCAAGACAATCTCCTGAACTCCAAACTGAATATCAGAATGGGAAAGAAAGGTGATTTAAGCAATTTTGAGCGTGGCATGGTTGTTTGTGCCAGACGAGCTGTTCTGAGCATTTCACAATCTGCTCAGTTACTTGGATTTTCACGCACAACCATTCCTAGGGTTTACAAAGAATGGTGTGAAAAGGAAAAACATCCAGTATTCGGCAGTCCTGTGGGTGAAAATGCCTTGTTGATGCTAGAGGTCAGAGGAGAATGGGCCGACTGATTCAAGCTGATAGAAGAGCAACTTTGACTGAAATAACCACTCGTTACAACCGAGGTATGCAGCAAAGCATTTGTGAAGCCACGACATGCACAACCTTGAGGCGGATGGGCTACAACAGCAGAAGACCCCACCGGGTACCACTCATCTCCATCATGCCTTGTTAGCACTGTGCAGGCTGGTGGTGGTGGTGTAATGGTGTGGGCGATGTTTTCTTGGCACACTTTAGGCCCCTTAGTGCCAATTGGGCATCGTTTAAATGTCACGGCCTACCTGAGCATTGTTTCTGACCATGCCCATCCCTTTATGACCACCATGTACCCATCATCTGATGACTACTTCCAGCAGGATAATGCACCATGTCACAATCTCGAATCATTTCAAATTGGTTTCTTGAACATGACAATGAGTTTAATGTGCTGAAATTGCCCCCACAGTCACCAGATCTCAACCTAATAGAGCATCTTTGAGATGTGGTGGAACGGGAGCTTCGTGCCCTGAATGTGCATCCCACAAATCTCCATCAACTGTAAGATGCTATCCTATAAATATGGGCCAAGAATGCTTTCAGCACCTTGTTGAATCAATGCCACTTAGAATTAAGGCAGTTCTGAAGGCGAAAGTGGTCAAACACAGTAGTAGTATGGTGTTCCTAATAATCCTTTAGGTGAGTGTATATGTGTGTTGGCAGTGTGTGAAAAAATCAATTTACACATTTTACACAATTTAATCCCCATTAAACCAAAACAGTCTCATTGGACATGCTGCTTTGATTTTCTTAGCAATGTGTTGTTGCACTGCTAAAGCCCCGCCCACGGCCACTGACTGACATTCTTGTATTACTAGTGTTTCTGCCTTCAGTGAGTTTGACACTGTCTGCAATTTTAAGTTTTTGTTGTTCTTTGCGAAATCAGATTTATTTGAACCAAAGCGTCTTTTTTGGTAAGAGCAATAGCTCATTTGCATTTAAAGGCGGAGTCCACGATGTTTGAAAAACGCGTTGGAAGAGGAGACGGGCCGACTACCAAAACACACTGATAGCCAATCAACTCACATCAAAGGCCGGGTTGCGTATGTGTGGGGCGGGTCTATCAACAGAAGGTCCAGATTCTATTGGGGTAGGGGCGTGTTTGTTTAGGTGATTTCAAATATAAACATTGGCTTTCAAACATCATGGACTCCGCCTTTAAAAGTACACAGACAAACCTGTGCCTTTTTGCTACCACCCAAATAGGGGCATGTTGGACATGCTATTATTAATGATCTGTGGGGTATTTTGAGCTGAGACTTCGAACACATTTTGGAGACACCTGAGACTTATACATTCTTTAAAGGGCACATTATGCCCATCTATTATGGTGAGCTCCTGCTGTTCATATGAACTCATATGCTGTGTTAAAGCACATGTTTTTTGTTTATTTCTTAGGAGATCTATGAACGTCTGTGTTGTTCTTTGGAGCTGTACAACAGCCAGATTGAAACCGTTGTTCTGAAGACCAATCGTGATATTTCCACGATGAAATCCCATTTCTAGATTGTTGCGTGTGTGTATGTGTGTGTGTGTATAAATCTATAATAAAATAACTAGCAACAAACTCAAGGTCAATTGTGATATTGACTTAAAGAGCCACTTAAATGACCACAAAAAAGTTTATATATTTATTGTTGTGGTCTACCACAAATCTGTTGTTTGAATTAAAGTTAAAAAACACATTATTTTTCTCATAATATAGATATTTGCAACATCTCTCTCTAAAACGCTTGATTGCAGAGCGTCTCTTCAAAGCCCCACCCCCACAAACGGCAAGTATACTCTGATTGGTCAGGGATTCTAAACGATTGTGATTGGTCAATCCTTGTAGCGTTCGAAATGTCCATTACCATAATCGGGTTTCTGCTTCTCATGCGTGTACAGATAATCAAACAAAATGGTCAAAACTGCCTCTTTTGCATCGTTATTGCCTTGCAGTTTGAGCCTGAATCAGATTCAGAGAGTTTGCAGAAAGAAACAAATATAACAGAAACTCCTTCTTAAGGACGAATCGAGCAGGATGCTTCACAATGCTACATTTGTAACAGCCTTACACTTCGGATGTGTTGTGGCTGCAACAACAGGGTCGCAAAAATTCAGACCTCTGTAATTTTTCCATATTCAGAAATAAAGGTAATCTATTGTATTACAATTCTTTATTTAAGTGTCTGCATAGATATTTAGTGTCTGTAATGTAAAACCGCTTTATGTCACAGTGGGGCTTTTTATATTATGTGCGTGTGAACATTATTCCGTACAATACAGTATTGAATCATATGAATATTAACTCATACTGGAATTTATCGCCACACTTTAATGAGTAAATACATTTATTATATTGACCATTCACACACATGTTGTCTAAGCTTTATTTGTACACATAATATTAATATTCAGCTGAATTTCATCAGCTTGTTGCTTCATTGATGGAGCTTTTTCCAGAAGCAACTGCTATATGTTTTATTAACCAGAAGATGGCGCTGTTTTCGACACCCTCGTTGAGGCTTCGAATCATGGTTCGAAACAGTAAGAGAAGTATCGGTGCTTCATTCGAAGCTTCATTTCCCCATCACTATTGATGATCTTCTTCTTCTTCTGGTGTTTTATGGCGGTTTGGCAAACCAACGAAAAAGGTGCATTACCAATCAGTTGGTCTTCCGGACGTGTTTCCTCTTCGGCTGGCCAAACTCGACTGCAACCAGCGGCCCGGCTAAATAGTGTCAGTGTCGTTTCACGCAGGCGCAAAGCAGGTGCAGACCGATGAGTCTATTTTTTTTGTCATAAGGGGGGAGTACAAACTGTAGATTATTTCAGATAATCTTACTTATTTGGACGGTTTTGGACGTGGCTTGTTGGAGTGTTTAATCCCTTCAATTTTATATGACTCCATCATTCAAAATAATCTCACCTCTGTGCTACAAGACCTACCTTTTGCGAGTGCTACCTTTTGCAAGTAGACGTCACACTTACCTCACTACAAGCTGCGCGTGCAATGTGGTGGCAGAAAAACCTTGGAAATGAATTATACACGAGTCTCGAGATTATTTTGAATGATGTCATATAGGGTTGAAGGGATTTAGTGTTCTAGCAAGTTGCGTCTGGAAGGGTCCAAGTAAGTACGATTTTTTTTTAAATGGTCTGCAGTTTTGTACTCCCCCCTTGTGTAAAAGGGGTGGACTCGTCGGTCTGCGCCTGGTTTGCGCCTGCGTGGAACGACACTGACACTATTTAGCCGGGCCGCTGGTTGCGTTCGAGTTTGGCCAGCCGAAGAGGAAACACGTCCGGAAGACCAACTGATCAGACGCCAACAAAAGCTTAACACAGGTATTTAAACATAACTTGTTTTATGTTCAGTTTGTTTTTTATTTCACAAACAACTCCGGTGCACCATTTAAGTTTGATTTGCCGACGGCTAGTGATGGCTAGTAATGGGAGAAACGAAGCTTTTCGAAGCTTCGAATCAATTGAACCAATTGCTTCGAAAATTGATTCAGTTTTTCGAAGCAGTTCGAAACCCACACACGCTGGCGACCCCTGCTGTTCAAAATAGTGTAAAAGCAGATGTGTCGAAACATTTTACACTTTTTTTACAAAATAATAGCAAGATTTTTATTAAAAAGTAAAAAAAGTATTTAACTTAATTAAGACATAGTTAAAAGTGTTTTATGTGTTTTTAGTTTTATTTAGGGCAATCAAATGAATAAAACTAACTACCCTTTTAATTATGCACATTGTTGTCATTAAATCTGTCTATAAACAAAAAGTAGACAACATGGCAGTGTTATTAGTCAGAATGATAAATGTTTTACGAACTTTCATAATAAAACTGACCCAAGTTCACCTAAACTTATTAGACACTGGTCATGTGATCAACTCCCCCTAGTGGTGAACCATCGGATTTTGGAAACGTTTCGAAACAGTTATGACGTAATGAAGCCTCGTTTGCTAAAATTACGTGACTTGGGCCAGTTTGAAACAAGCTCCGAACCACTGATTCGAAACAAAAGAATCGTAAATGTTTCGAATTCTCATGAAGCAGTGCTTCGAAAACGACCAACACTAACACGAGTAAAGGAGCATGATAACTCACTAGAAAATGTATTGTTGTGCTGTCAAGTGTCTGAATATGAATGCTAATATAATATTATTTTATAAAACATCGTGGTCGAAGACACCATTTGAAGATAAACGTAGGTGTACGCCCTTTAAACGGACAGACTGGAGTGATGAAATCATCTGGAAATCTTTTAATAATTAGAATAGAAAATAATTAGAGAAGCTGTCTGGTCTTCTATCGAAGTCTGTTCCCTCTGTGTGTTTATTATAGCGTTTCTCTACTTTCTGCACTTTGATATATATTTTACTGTAAGATAATAATATTTATCACAAACAACAGCTTTTTGTGTAACTTCAAAGTGTTTTCTGTAAAATGATATAAAGAAATTGCATTTATTCTGTGGGTATGGGGACACTTCAAAGTTTTTAGGCAGGAATTGAATAGAAAACTGGTATTATTCCTTCCTTCAGTGGAATAGAATAACTTTTGCATAGATTATGATAGAGACAAAAATAACTCTCTGCAGGTTTCTCGACCACTGCAGGGCCAAAGTTATACAGACTTTTGAAAAAATAAATAAAAAGTGCCTATTTATTTTTGTGTTTATTAGAGGACTGACAACACATACAACCATGTTTAGCACTTTCAACAGTGTTTTATAAAATCTGGAGGGGTTTCCTGTAAAATGACATCAAAATTTTACATTTATTCTACTGTATGTGGTTATGAGAGGCTTTTAAATTTGGTCATGCCACATTCAGGCAGAAATTCAGAAAAATTGCTCCGAGTGCATCAGGTTAATTTATCTAAAAAATAAATCCCAGTGTTTAGTATGCAAAGTGAAGTTAAGACAAAAAATAAGATAAAAATAAAGAACATCAAATTTATTCAATTCAATTTATATAGCGCTTTTCACAATTTGTAATTGTTGCAAAGCAGTTTTACAATAATAATCACAAAATCCTATTAGCTTAGGGGCCGTTCACATGTAAATCAAGTTGTCACACAGTGGCTATATGTTTACATGCAGAAAATGTTGTCAATCCGACTGAATTTAATACGATTGAAGGTTACGACGATACAGTTTACATGCACCCTAAACATTGCAATCTGATTAAAATGTTTGTTTACATCTACATTCTTTAGAATCTGAACCGAACGTCTGCGCAAGCGCACAGCCAGGGTTGCCAGATTTGCGTATCAGAACCATCCCAAATGGACATTCAAAACTAGCCCAAAAGCATTCCAATGACTATTCACATACAGTCAAGCTCAAAACTATTCATACCCTTTGTAAATATGATCAAAGAAGGCTGTGTAAATAAATCTGCATCGTTAATAATTTTGATCTTTACTTTAAAAAAATCAACAGAAATCCCACCTTTCATTGAAAAGAATAATTTTAAAATGGGGGAAAATCTAATTGAGAGAAATATTTTTCTCTAATACACACTGCTCACAATTAATCATACCCTTTAATTAAATTCTTTTTGCAACCTTTTCCCAAGAGAACAGCTCTGAGTCTTCACCTATAATGCCTGATGAGTTTGGAGAACAAGAGATCAGAGACCATTCCTTCATGCAGAATCTCTTCAGATTCCAGCTCCATGTTGGTGATTCTTCTCTTCAGTTCATCCCATTCATTTTCTTTAGGGTTCTGGTCAGGGGACTGGGATTGTCATGTCTAAAGCTTCATTTTGTGCTCAGTGACTCATTTTTGTGTTAGTTTTGATGTTTGTTTGGGATCATTGCCCTGAAGGTAGATCAAACCATGGTCCATTATGTGATTTCTAACAGGGACAGTCAGGTTTTTATTTTTTATCTGTTGGTATTTCATAGAATCCATGATGCCATGTATCTGATCAAGATGTCTAGGACCTCCGGCGGAGGAATGGGCCCATAGCATTGGAGATGCAGCAGTAGATTTCATTTTACCCCTGTGTTCACGGAACTAATGTTGAGTGTTTGCTGCTAAGAACTCTTATTTTTGCTTCATCTGACCATAGAACATTTGAAAAGTAACTGATACTACTGGAACTTCAAATGGGATGGATTTTATGGTCAGATGAAACAAAAAAAAAGCTTTTTAAGCATGCAGCAAACACTAAACATTGGTTTGGTGCATGCACACAGGGGAACCCCCATGTGTAGAATGAGGTGTGCGGCTGTGTCTTTGGTGTTGTGGGCCTGTTTTTCTGCTGGAGGTCCTGGGCTGCGTTCCCCGAAACCTTCTTAGCTCTACGTCGTTCTTAAGTTGTGCCTTAAGCTGTACCTTATCGTTAATATGTGTTTCCCGAAATGTTCTTAGTTACGTATCCCTTCTGTAAGTCGTTCGTTCGGAGGGTTGGTCTGGAGCACTCTTAGCTTTACCTTATCCCACTTGACTCCGCTACGGGCCATGACTGTGATAAAAGTTTGTGTATATTGCAGTCTATATAACTAAATATCTGTAAAAAAAAAAGTTGAAGTACACTCTGTGTTAAATTAGGCAAATTTTTTTTATTTAAACATCAGCTTCGAACTATTATTACAGGCTAAAGAAACTATTAAAAAAACATTTTGGGTGGAGGAGTTGATGAAACTATGGCAGGCAGCTATACAGCGAATCTTACTAGTTCATTTGTGCATTTCAAATCCGTTAAATCTTTAGTTTACCGGCTATTTTAGCTGCAATAAAACAAATCAAGTAAAATCGCATGCCACGGGAGCACATTCATCACGAATCTCTTAATTGTTGATTTTCCTAACTATTATTATTGATGTTAAGTCGACTTTGCATCGAAGTTTTTTAATGTTTTCTAACTTTGAGGCAGCTGCATGTCATATTCTTTATAAACACTCAAAAGAAAATGCATCACTTGATTATTGCTTTTATAAGGTCAACAAATTTTCCACATTAAAACTAATCAAAGCTAAAATCTAAAGCAATCATAATATATATTCATATATCATATAATATATATTTTTGCTATATTTAAGGTAAACAAACAGGCGCAGCTCCAGAAATGCGTCCATTACGGCGCATTCACACGGAGCGCCAGCATTAACGCTTCCCATTCACTTTTAATGGGTGACGTCATGCGTTGCTGAACTGAATTGCGGAGCCGTAACGCTCTGCTGCGTTACGGCTCTGCACTCCGCCGTCCGCCAATACCCACCGGATCCGTATTTATCCGTATAGAGCGGCTGCGTGTTGAAGTGACGAGGACCCGTGAGTCTTCGCAAATTCACATGAAGATCGCGCGATATCTAGTTCTGTCTCCGCCCATTATGATGTTAAATTATGACGTTATTACAAACCAGCCCAGATCACAACACAAGATCTCGTGAATTCAGGTATGATCACGCGATAAAGTCATGGCTCCGCCCTGCGGAGCTGTCCGGCATCCGTCAAAAATAGAAGCTCTGCGTATTTGTGCCGGAGGGCTGCGGATGGCCGGAGCTGTGACGGATTCGGAACGCAGTCAGTGGAAATACACACATTGACTTGAATGGAAACCGATTGACTTTGCCACCGTTCCGCAGCCGTTCCGCAGTCGGTGGAAATCCGGGGTGAGTGCCGTTGCTCGCGGCCGAAGTTTAACATTTCTCAACTTTTCAAGCGGCAGCGCGTGCGTCAGCCAATCAGATCGCCTTATGCAAATTACCTAGACAGAGCCAGCCAATTACGTTTATGGAAGAATGGAGCATGTGTAGCGGCCACTGTGATTGGCTGTTGGCCACGCTTCAGACAAGCCTTCCATTAAACGTTAACGCTTTTACGCCCTGTGTGAATGCGCCGTGTGAATGAATTGCGGGTTTTGCACGGATTTGATATAAAATAAAATGTTGAATTTAGTTGTTTGCAATTTGAAATATTTTTACAAGATATTCATATTCCTAACAAATGTAACAAACTATTTCTGAAATGTTTCTTTAATAAAGAACACCGCTATCTCATAACGCAGCGAAACCTATTACACAAAGTGAACAAGTGATTGTCGAGCAATCGATATCAACCTATTCAGCACCATCGCCATGGACAGCACCTGGTAACGTCGTACGTATTATTTCATCTAACTTAAAAAGTTTCATTTTTACAAACTCATAAATATCTGAAAGTTCTAAATACTCAACAAGGTTAATTAATTTGAACTAATTGTAATGATTTAAGTTAACAGTACTAAATACAATTAATTACTTTGAGCATTCGGGTTTACAGTGTGTTTGAAGATATATTATATAAAACTACTGTTATTAAAGAATTATAGAGTATTTCTTTGTATTTAAGTCCAAGTTCAAAATGAACAGTGGCATGTAAGATTAGTCTTGCATATTTAGTTCACTCCAAAATGGTCTAGTATTGTCACTTAACTTATGCTGCTTGACTTCTCAGCATAAAGATCATTATGAAATTAATATTAAATATTTCAAATTTAGAAGTAGATAAAGGCTACCCCATGCCATCTAATAAAGAAGTGGGTACTCCGTGTGTGCCGTGTACCCAGCACTACACCATATGGCATCACTATATAACTACTGTTATTAAAAAATTATATCGTATTTAAGTCCAATTTCAAAATAAAACTATATAAACCGCTCCATTGTGAAATGGTTTATATACATTCACAATGGAGCGGTTTATAGAGTTTTATTTTGAACTTGCATTGCCCCCTTAGATCTGATTTGTGCCCCCTCTGTTTCACTTTTGTATTCGTGGTTAAAATGTTCAACCTTTTGTTTTAAATAATAATTTAACCTTATCCCCATATGGGATTTAAAATGTTCAGTGACATTACTGTCACATTCAAACGTCTTTCGCGCTGAGCCAGACGGACGAGCTCAGCGCTATCATATAGCAACACTATGCAGAGTTTTCAACCTCATAATGTTTATTTTAGATTTCAGACATTTAAATACATATAAGCACTGGTAAAACAATAGCCTACATTTAGTTTGTAAAATACACACTGATGTCTGTGGATGCAGCAATACAAATCTATTCAAATAAGATGGTAATTTGCAAATAATAAATAAATATTATTTTCAAATAATAATAATTTGCCGACGTATGTTATTCATATCAGACAAACACAGTGGAAGTATAAAGTTTACTTTATTGTAATAAAGGTTAAAGATGTTGATGCGCACCTCCCTTGTGAAAATACGTGTGCATAAGTGTACTTTTATAAAGTGTACTTATTACATAAATATAATAATCTTTAAGTATATACACTTAAGTGTGAATTAAATGCAATCTTTTCGGCGCACTGAATGCACATTAAGTGCAATTAATTTCAAGTATATCATATATGAAGTTGAAAGAAAATGTAATAAGTTGCCTACAGGCATGGCTGCAGGATGAAATGACTGAGGGGGCATTTGAAATTGTTGAGGGGGCTTAACTTATACCAGAGGCGATTCTAGGGTTAGAGCTTGCAACCACCCACCTTTTTTTCCATACAAAAACCAATAATGTGTCTATTGTAGGGGTGTGACGAGACACTTAATCCACGAGACGAGACGAGACACGAGATTGGGTTCACGAGAACGAGACGAGACGATATTTTTACACTTTTTAAGAAACCCTCGATGATAAAATAAATGAACAAGAAACTGAAATCATGTTGTTTTTAAATGTTTTAACTAATCAAGGACTGGCCCTAACAATTATTTTACTAACTGATAATGAAGTAATTTGTTATTTTTGGGTAATAAAAATAGACCCAAGTGAGCAGTAGCCTTTAAAATTACATAATAACGAAGATGCAATAATAATTGGTTCAAATAAAGTATTAAAACCAAGTTACATTAAACAACATTACATTAACAAATTACATTTGTGGTCTATAAATAAAAAGCATTATGTATATATTATAACAAATGCCTGCAGGGGGAGATAGTTGACTCGTCTCGCAGACGCTATCTTTACTTTCACTTTAGACGGAGAGAAACGCTTATTTTTTAGCCAAACAATGTTTAAATCCATTTGAATATTTAATATACGTCCATTTCTTTACAATAGAAATGAACATGCAGACATTAAATCATGTAAACTCTGTGATGGTTTAATCTGCTGAGACTTCACATCTGACACTGATCATCAGACAAACACAACACGTCTCAGACTTCATACGAGCTCCCAAACGAACATTATTGGAAACCCAAACAAAAAAGCAAATGCAGTAAAAGACAGAATATAATGCATGCACTGTAAGAGGCTAATTACACCAACCACGCTTTAAACGCTTGGAAACGCAAGGCGCGACGCACTGCCTTTTTTAAAAGAAGAACAGTGCGAGTCGACGCGGCTTTTAATATTACTAGGCAACCACCTAGTCAGCTGTCTTGTCAATCAAATATTGAAGCGTGAGCGCTCTTTTGCTGTTAACTGTCACATTAGCAGAAACTTTAAAAAGATGACGCTTGCTCTGACCTTGTCTGAGGGTGAGAGGTGCACAAACACGCAGGAGAGAGTGAGCGAGTGTAATCCGGTTCTTCAAAGCAACTGTAAACCTCCCTCACCACAACGTAAGGCCCGCATCTCCCCTCATTCGAGTTGACAATAGAAAGACGCGAATGACGTCGGGCGCTTCTCCGCTCTTCAGCGTTCCTTCAAAGGCGCGTGCTGCGACCGCCGGCAAAAACCGCAAGGCGCTCAGCGCGCAAACGCTCCATGCCCATAGAATATCATTCAAAAAAGGCGCCTGCAACTGCCATAAACGCTTTTGGTGTATAACTGGCCCCTAAAAGGGTCAAACAGAAAGCTGCATCCTCCGGAGGTCGCATATGCAGGCTGCATACGTCATTAAGGTTTATTTCAGATCATTAACTGAGCATTACATTCGCAAGTCGTGAGCGTATTACATCAATTTGCGATTAACTAAATTATTAGTAAACTTTATAATTTTTAGTAGTCTCTAATAAGACAGTCTTTATGAAGTAAATGCAGTTTAAAAATGCGACCTCCGAAGGATGCAGTCTTCTATTTGAGAAACGGCCAGAATTTCACCTACGCAAGAAATCTCGCGAGACACACTTAATCTCGCGATACACATTTAATCTCGCGAGATCTCGTCGCACGAGATCTCGTCACACCCCTAGTCTATTGTAAAATAACTATCATTTTAACATTGGTTCAACTAACTCCAAAATCCAGATTTTTTTATGGAGACCTTTCAGGCATGAAAACAGGTCAGGGGTGAAAAACAAAGCTATTACCCCTCTAGGGGAGTCTGTGGGCATGCTCCCCCGTAATAATTTTTTTAAATTACATATTTTAAAGCATCAATCTGATGAGTTTTGAGATGCATTTTTTGCCAACCTTCTTCTTTCTGATTAATGGCGAGCTAACACTTTTTGCCATTAATGCCATATTGAAGTCTCAGGACAAAAGGTGGGCTACAGCAGCAGTGCGGGTATAGTTTTATGTGAATATACAGTGTATCGTTTTAAGCCTTTGTCAAAATGACAAATCTCGTAATTTATAACTTTTATGCCTACAACATATGGTAGGTTTATTAAAGCAATAAACCCCAAGAAGCAGTGGGTTACCAGTGCATTTTATAACAGCTAAGGGGCGTTGTTAGGCACGACGCGAAGCTGTTATAAAATGCACTGGTAACCCAACGCTTCGAGGGGTTTATTGCGTTTATAAAACGGTTACTTCATATTCATAACGTTAGCGGGATTTTATAAAATAAAACACAAATAAGTTGTAATTATATTAGTATAAATATTACTCTTCCGCCAAACAAAGTAGTTCCTCAGAATCAAGTGTGGCTGCAACAGAGCGCAGTTCACAAACAACAGAGACGCAGCAAAGGCACAATGAAAATATCTGATTAAAGACTGTGGTGTTTATTTTATAAATCAACATTCATCTAATTTATACATTAACATTTATATCGTGCAACTGTTGAAGTGATGATCAAATATTTTTGGAAGCATGCTTAACTTTTTCCCCGTCAGCGTTTTTTTTAAGTTGCCACCCAGTTTTAGTTGAATGCCTTACAGAAAAATTCTCTTCTTTAAATAAACATAAAATATCAAATGAAAGAACAGTCCATCCGCTTTCCAACAACATCAAAAGACTTTCATCCTACCTTCATTTGTTGTCTTATCAGTTATCATCACCTCTCAAATTTTCAGCTAAATGCGGAGATAATTCCATTTTTGTGAAGAACTTTGTAAGAGATCAGATTCAGAGCCTGATCAAAACACACGTCACGCTAAATCCACCACAACGCTGTTGTGTCGAGTGAATGCCTCAGTGTTTAAGTTGGATAAGATAGCCATCTTGTGGATAATAGCGGAAATATCAATAAGACAAAAAAAACTTCAGGGAACGTTTTCTCTTTATTGACGAAATGTTTTATTTATTGACATTTATCTGGATATCGCCATAATTGTGCAAAGGTAGAAAAATAAAAAAATGATTCAAGACTTTGGTGTTTATTTTCATAAATCAGTACGCAGCAACAGTGGCGCAGTGATACTTGTGATGCGGTCTGAACCGTGGGTTTACCGGGGTATTTTATCACGGCTTAGAACGCGTTTCAACCAATCAGAATGAAGAACCAGAACGAGCCGTTTTATAATAATAGTTTGTTAATTTACAGCTTTTCTTTTAACAGTCCTTTAATTGAACCATTACCTTTACTATATGTCTAAAACAAAACACTTGTGACTCCTGCACTAAGGGGCTGGACACACCAAAACTTTTAAATGCGGCTGAAAACGCCTTGAGGACGCCGAATGCCACCTTTTTTTTAGCTGAGTGCCAGCTTTCTTCAGCTGAGCGCTTTGGTAGCTGTGATACTTCCGCTGCGAGTCGGTTGGTTGCTGTGGTAATGTCCCACCCCTCCTCCACTGTGATTGGGCGGCCGTGTGAGAACTGACATTGACGAGCAGAGCTTTTCTCCCAAAGTTAAATCTCTTTCAACTTTCGACGCTCAGCACCGAGCGCGGAAAAACCCGCTAGCTGCTGGCTTATCTGAAAAACGCAGAGCTTCCATTGGAAACAATTTATTGTCTAGTTTATTTATTGTCTAGTTTGATAGTCACACACAACTGAAAAATAAAATATATAAATCTAGGAATGAATAACAATTCACTTAAAAGGCCACAGTTAGTGATTTCACACATAACTTACCAGTACTGGTGGTATACAGTATGTAGTTTGTTTTCACTCTGGTCCAAACGCCATGTTTCCATGACGACTGACCAGGAAAGACGCACGTGACATCATGACGACTGATTTTTAAAATGAGTCTCATATTAACGATAAACTTTAACAACAGAGACACAAGTTCGCAACTACACAACTGAGATGCACAAAACTGCAAGCATGTTGCGGAAGAACATTGTAACCGGCGCTACTTCTCTCCGTTTAAGTCTATGGACGAGTCACCCAGGTACTGTACTACTCCGCAGCTGCGGCAATCCGCCGGACTAAAATAGTCCGAAATTAAACACTAATTATAGGTGTACTATGGTGATTCAGGATCAGACAAAAACACGGCTTGAAAGATTAATTCATGATGTACTCGCTCATTATAAACATAACGTAAACATTTTGTAAGATTTGAAAAAAAAAAGTTGCATGCAACACAACACTTCATAACGGATTCTCACTCTGCGTTTGTTTTGCGCTGGATGACGGCAATGCAGGTACAGAGCATAGACGGTAAAAGAAATAAACACAGCGACCCCATTGGATTCAACGGAGACAAGTGAAGTCAATTAGAAGCACGCACTTTCTGGGTGTCGAGCGTACTGCGCAGACTCAAACTGAGCGTAATGACGTAGATGTCACGTGAGCAACCTGTCTGACAATTGTAAGTCTTCTAATAGCTGTGCCAGGGGAAATCTGAATCACTCACTGAATCTTGCAGAGACGGCGAGCGTGAACAGGAGCAAATGTTGGTAAGTATTCTGATTAATAATCTCCCTTGACTTTATGCCTTCACGTCCACCCGATTGCCTCATAGTCAGTAAAAGATTGCCTGTGAGCTTCTCTCCCAGTCCATACGGTAATTTCTCTACTGTGCGACAAAATCGCATCTATCACTATTTGCACTTAGTGTAAATAGTTGTTTGCTAAAAATAAATGAACGATCATAAAGTCTAAGAAAAGGTCAAATAGTTTGTTACTTTTGTTGTTTTGAATAAACTAAGGGTGTATTCACACCAGGAAAGTCCGCTAGTTCACTTGCTTTGGTCCGGACCAAATAAAATGTTTTTTTTTTGTTTTTTTTGGTGCGGTTCGCATTCATTCACACTGCCCTTTTTGCAAGTGAACCAAAATGTTTAAACAAAACCACATGTGTATTAAGGTCATTCATTCATTGGACAGAAATGATCAGGTGGGGAAAGCAGGAAGAGCAAAATCATGGATATAATTCGTAATGCAATATTTGTTCTGTTATTGATTGGGTGTTATCAGCAGGTAAACCAAAATGCAGACACTATATTGAGGAGCACATGATACAATGTCATCTAAACTATATTATATTGCAAAGACAGCATGTTCTGAAAGTTGCGCATGCAGTGCAGAAGACAGATCGGGTATGAAGTTATCAGGCTTTTGCGCCGCACAGATAGAGAGATGCGCTATATACGCGGCTTTCATTATTCATACAAATAGCTATTCAGACCCAAAGTTCATAAATAAAATAGTTGTTCAAACACAATTATTTCAGTCCCTCCAGGATTTTGCGATTTATTTTGCGATCAAAATGACGGTAATAATTTTGTGGCAGTAATTTCCAGAAATTTGCACAAAAATTGATATTTTTTCTCTCTAATTAGGATACCAATGCTTGTGTAATATTAAGTTAGAAGTTCTCAAGTAATTAAATAATTAAGTAAACAGTCAGTGATGTAATAAGACCAGAGAAACTAAATGAAAATATGACAAATAAATACAACTTCAAGATACAGATACACTGTTTGTTTTTTGATTAACCTAGACAGCTGTCAAACAGTGGTTTTAGAAATTGGGTTGACAGGATGATTTAAGGACAATGTTTTTAAAATAATTAACCACTTCAGCCGCATAAATATTTGATAAATGTTTGATATTAATGAGAACATATGAATCAATCCTTATCGCCATCACTGAGAGAGGTGCGTCGCGTAATGTTTTTTTACGGTCGCTTTTTAAAAAGTTTGAAAATTACTTACCTACAGTACAGCCACAAGTCCAAAGCTACATTTTTCCTATAATATGTGTTTACTTTGTGTGTTATTATTATGGATGTATGTGACCGGACCGTTCAAGTGCAAAGCCTGAAATTAAAAAGATCGGTCCTCACACGCTGACAGAATGCGCACAAGTTTGCTAACGCTGAGATTAGGTGATAATGGACAGATGCTTTTCTTTTGTGTCCCAAGTTCACAACAACTTAATATAAGGACTAAAAAACAGCATATTGAAATGCATTATTGCTTCAACCAGTTTTTGGCATTTACAGCAGGTGTGACACACAGCTCACACAGACCTTTCACGTATGTATCCTCATGAGAATAATGCATTATACTAGATAACAATTTAAAACTTTAAAATTAAAAAAGATAACGTAGTGATATGTGCACAAGAGATTTTGGTTGACTGTTATGTGGGGCGCTGTGTTGCTGGTGATGGGGTGCAGCGTGCTGGAGAGAGATTGAAGTAAAATAAAGCCAGAAATGTTTACCAAGTTGTCTACTCTGTATCAAAGAACATTAGATCATTTTATAAAAAATATAATAAGACATTTTAAATTACTGCTATTATTTTGCCATGAAAAAACAAATAATGCAGGTTGGCAAGACATTTCTTTTGATTTTGCGTTTTTTTTCCATGATCGCGGAAAAGTTAAATTATGCGGATTTAGATGCGCTGTATTCTGCTATTACAATAAAGGTAGCCTATTCAAAATCATTGCCGTACAGTATACACAACATAAACTGCTTGATAGCGCGTCTCCCACTAGTAGAATAACGATATGAATCGAGGTCGGTACATGTTCACACCTTAAACAACCGTACCAGAGTTCGTTTGGAACCGGACCGAGACCACCTCTTCAGCTGGGTCTCGGTGCGGTTGTTTGGTCCGCACCAGAGTTCGATTGCTGTATTCACACCTGCCCAAAAGGTCCGCACCAAGGGGGGAAACGAACTTGAGTTTGATTCAATCAAACCTGAGTTCGATTCAATCGAACCAAACAAGGTAGGTGTGAATACACCCTTAGTTTCAGCTTACATACTTTCTGTCTAACTCAAGAAAGATACTTCCTCAAACTGGGAACTTTCATAATAAATAAGGTCATTTATGAGATAAGTGTGTTGAGCCCATTGTAACTCTTTGAGAATCAGGCAGACAGTTCCTGTGAGGACCATGACACTCAAGAAAACACAAAAAGCCAATCTACAGAGCTTTCAACTCAATGGAACAGCAGTACCTCCTGAACCTTCACACAATGACAAATGAGCTGCCTCCCATTCCTCTCGTGTGCTCAGAGCTATATATCATCATTGGTATGAGGCCTCATAATGCCACATTCACTGTTACACAATAAGATTTTGTTTTGTAATAAAAAGTTCCAGTCTCAAACATGACACCAAATGAAGTTTATTTAACTAAGTTCGGGAGAAGCATGATCATCTGATCTGATCAAACCAATCAGCGTGAAGCAGGCTTGTGCACAATTCAGAATTGAATTGAGAATGACTCCTAAATTCCAATTCAATTCTTGAATTTGAATTGATGTCAAAAACAGGATCTAGAATTACAATTCGGATTTGAATTGAAGGAAGCAGAATTGCAATTCAATAGAAATTCAAAGCAATTCATATACATATTATACAGTAAGTAAAGTGTTAAATGAAGCTTTCAGTATATGTCAGATATGTTTGCATTACATAATCTATAAATTATATTAGTTGTACAGATTACATTAACAGAAAATGTTTTCCCCCAGCAATTAATGTTCAAAACTAGTCACATAACAAATAATTAAGTTAGATTTTTTTGTAATTGTAATTTTGTGGAACACGATGGAACATGACTTCATTTCCCAGAATGTTTTACTTTAACCAAGTATTTAAAATGGTTTCCAAACAATTTTCCAAAGTAACTTTCCTAACACTGAATGTATGTGAGATTCTTTCTGTTTTGTTTGTGGAATATCTTTGAATTGCCATGAATTTAATTCCACTTCCTGTCATTCCAATTCCAATTCAACTTCCTGTAGGGCGGAGTCAATTCAATTCAAATTCCAATTCATGAATTGAATGGAGGCCAATTCTGAAATTCTGAATTGTGCACAAGCCTGGCGTGAAGAGGTGCCTATAAATAGCAGTCCCTCGCCTCTTTCCTGTGACAGTTTTTGCAGCATCCCTCCTCCACCCCATCACCTCACCCTTAGCTAGTTTCATCTATCCCAGTTAAAGAGGGGGGAGGACTCTGGGTTTGACTTAGGACAGCACCTAAATATGCTTTATCTAAATCCCTATCGATTATGGTAATCAGAACATAATAGATGTGCTGTGAGGTCAGTGGCGGCTGGTGACTTCTTTTTTTTGAAGCGCACGATGCGAAGTTCGTCACAACATGTATGTAGCTTGTCATGTGTGTGGTTCGTCATTTCAAAATAGGTGTTCTGCGCTTTGAGAGATCGTGTGTGCATCAGGTCATGCCAAAATAAGTGCCTGCTGCCTTGAACTTGAACTTGAAAGGAGATGCTCGCGTGTTGCAGATACTCGCACAATCTCATGCGTAATCAGAGTTTACTGTTGAAGGGAGTATCTTGCGTGTATTTAGGGAATATAAGCGTCTCTTTTATCATAAACGGTTTTGACGCATCTCCAGCAGGCACATATTTTGACAAAACACGTGATGCACACAGGATCTCTCCACAATTCAATTCAATTCAATTCAATTTTATTTATATAGCGCTTTTCACAATTTGGTAATTGTATCAAAGCAGCTTTACATAATAGATGCAGTGAAAAGCACAGAAAATCGACAGATAGCACAACATAATAAACGATAGCACAAGCAGTTAAATTTGCTACGGCTATAAATCAACATTATAAACAAACGTATTACTAATGTAA
The DNA here is from genome assembly GCF_027580225.2 of Misgurnus anguillicaudatus. NCBI lineage: Eukaryota > Metazoa > Chordata > Actinopteri > Cypriniformes > Cobitidae > Misgurnus > Misgurnus anguillicaudatus. The sequence goes on along the minus strand of NC_073360.2, from coordinate 49,969,680 downwards.
CGTATAGAAGTTAAGCCCAAAAAGGCTGCCTCCCCGTGTTTAAAAACCCCCTAGGAGAAAAAAACCCCTGAATTTTAGCCGGTTTAGTAAAAAAAGTCATAGGTTGAAAAAACCCTTGGGAGGTATATATATATATATACACATTGAAACGGAAGGAGATTGAGCGGAGATTAAGCGGAGATTAAGCGGGTTCTGCCGGTGGTCTTTGGTCAGGCATCAGCTGGACATCACGTTGAAGAACAGCTCTCCACACACATGACACATATTTTGGTAAAGGGAACCACACACGTGACAACTTATTTTGAATTAGCGCATCCTCGGAAGAGCAGTCACGGCCGCCACTGTGTGAGGTACGGTATTACTCCGCCGCCGGAAACGGAAATGGAGTTGTTTGTATTCTTGCAATTGGCAAAGGTGGATTATCACCACCAACTGGGCTGGAGTGTCTATTATTCAAGCTCTAAGCGGAAGAATATACGGTTGTGAGGCGTTTGGAAAAATAGGTCAACAAGTTTACAACGAATGGTAAAACACCTGTTGGAAAGCATCTTTTGCAGCCATTTTTGTGTGAGCACATCAGTGAACACCCCTGACCACTCGGTGAGTTTCACGTCTTTGTAAACGAAAGTTTCATGCATTTTAGGAAGGATTGTTCCTGTATACACCCATTGTGAGGATGGGGGGTGATACCACAGAAATCGAAAGATCTTGGGCCAGCATCATATGTCCAAATTTCAGTCAAAACCGTTCTATTTCATTCAATTCAATTCAATTTTATTCATAAACAATCTGAAAACAGGCCTTTAACTGTAAAATACCCAACTTGTCCTTTAACATACATAAAAGAAGCCAAGCTAATATAAAATATGTAATAAACAAATATTCAAATTGAGGCTATTAATTGAGCCTTAGCGGGTAACTCACAGACTCTGTGCGGGCACCATGTTGGAGACCACTGATATAGAACATGTTACTACGGGCACTAATGTAACATTTACATTCTTCACTTCTCAGCAGATCTTAATTGTCCAATGAAAATGAATGAACTTTCTTAGTGTAGTGTACTGAAAAGCATTACACAAAATTTCTGAAAATCTGTAAGGACTGTAAGGAGGCTTTAAAATGAATAATTATGAAAGCAAATGTTGAAATCAAAGGTGATACAGTGTCATACAATGAAAAGTCAAAAAAATTAAACAGGGTCACCCATGGTGCTAACATTTTTGGGACATACAAAACAGGAGTAGAAGTAAAATAAGTATAATATAGTGAATATCATCATGGTGCATTTTACAAACATGCTTAAAAAGACGTAAATAAGCCCTATGACAAATCTACCCTTTATGTGCCACAAAAGATATTATTAACAAGAACATATTTTAAATATGTAAAATCTATGATTTTTTTTTACAGTTTATTAGATGTGTAACGTTAGTGCACATAAGACACATGTAATATAAACATTGAACTTGATTAAATTGGGTAAATGGGTTTTCTGATTATTAAAGGATAAGTCCATTTTCTTTAAAAAATCCAGATAATTTACTCACCAATTGTCTTTCTTTGTTCAGTCGAGAAGAAATTATGTTTTTTGAGGAAAACATTCCAGGATTTAATGGACTTTAATGGACCACAACACGTACAGTTTTAATGCAGTTTAAAATTGCAGTTTCAAAGGACTCTAAACGACCCCAGACGAGGCATAAGGGTCTTATCTAGCGAAACGATTTTCATTTTTGACAAGAAAAATAAAAAATATGCACTTTTAAACCACAACAACTCGTCTATCTCCGGTTCTGTGACGCGCCAGCAATACGTCATCACGTCAAGAGGTCACGGATGATGTATGTGAAACTACGAGATGGGTATAAACGGAGGTCGGAGCCAGCTGCAAATGGGAGGGTTAGCAGCAAGTGGGTGGAGCTTTACCCGCAAGTGGGCTGTACAAACTTCCAGAGGATTTTGATTGGTTTATTTATATCACCTGTAGCAGCTATTGGTTTATGCTCCACAGTTGGTGGCGCTAATGTGTAAGTTTTGTTGCGATCGATCAGAAAACAAAGAAGAAACCCGCTTTCACATGTTAGCGTGTCGTTGAAATGAAGGTGTAAGCTTGCTTTACAGTTTTTAGTTTTGTAAAAAAGCATTATAAGTTCTGAAAAGACCATTTTATAATGGCGTTTGTACGCTGTTTTTAGTCTTGATGTATTAAAAAAGATAAGGGTAAAGTGTATCCAGATACATTTCTGTAGTTTTTTATTAGCACACAAATTACAAAATCTGTAACGTTACGTGGATGACAAAATCTTTTCTGCATTCCATTTCTACAATTTGCCCTCCAGATTATGGATTCTGAAGACCATAATAATAAGGTATTGTGGCTGTGTAATTTTTGTACGTTTTAGGTCTGCATTGATTTTCAAATTGTAAATGTCTTAAACGTTTTATAAATGGATTTGATATTATAATAACGTTACAACTCCTAATTTAATTGTACAATGCATGCAATTCTTTTAAAACTTTTAATTTTTAAAAGTTTTCATTGTAGTTATGCTTTTTTTCTGCGTAATCCATAATTTTATGTAATGTAATGTAATGTAATTGAAACATTTGTTTTCATATCATAATTATTTTATAAAATGTATTACTCATAACCATCAGTGAAATAAATCTGAAACGCATGTTATTGTGTTTTAAGTTCACTTATCAGTAAAAGATATTTTTTGATGTTCCACATGACTATGATCACAGCTTCTGCTGTAATGTATAAAGTTCTTAATTTACATGTTGTTTTGTGTTTATCACATCAATTAATAATTTATGGTGTGTTTGATTTCATTGCTAGGACAATGCAGGACAAAGGCTGTCAAATAACTGGAGTGTTTGTCTTGATGGCAAGTACGTACTGTAAATGAGGAACATCGAGGTGTTATCAATTGCTGTTACCATTTAACTTTTTTTGGTGTGTCTTTCCATATTATAGTATGCACTGTATGTTATTCTGGGACAGAAGTTTGACTTCACTGAAGTATTTATTTTTGTAGCTATATGCATTTTAATATAATTGAAAATTGTACTAATTCATTACTTTATGTACACAGCTAAACATGAAGAACATAGGAAAATGGTGGTGTGCCATCTTGCTTGAAAATTAAGTGTGAAAAAATTAGCTGTACTTTTAACGTGGTGTTTTAAGAAACTCTTAAAGAAGTGAAGAAATCTTGTTCAGTCTGTAAACTGTTTTGGGAAGACATGGAACGGAATGATTTAGTGACTCGCTCATAACACTATTTCAGTAAAAATATATTCTGCAGACACTTTGAGTGAAAAGAGTGTTTCAGTGATGATAAAAATCAGCAGGTGTAAACACTACCATTAATTGGACCATGGATCATTAATTCGATTGTTTCTATATTTACAAAAGTCTTTACTGTAATTTGTAATCAATGTAATGCATCCTTGCATTTAATAAATTTTGATATTGAACTTGTTCTATTTCTTACTTTATTTGTTTTTGTTGCATGGCAATCAAATTGTGGAAGACATGGGAGAAAGAGAAAATTAGCTGTTGTAGCTGGTATTGTCAGCTTTTTATATTTTGCTGATATTTTTGTCAAATAATAAATTAATGGATAATTTTATCACGTTTTTATTCTAATTCTCTTTCAGAAGAAGAAGAAGAATGCTCTGCACTCCCTGAAACCTAGGGGAAGAAAAAAAACTGAACTTGCATATGAAAGTAAGAACTTTGCTATAAAACAAAATACATATACTTTGCTGGGTTTCAAATTATTTAACTATAATTCATTTCAGCAGACCAAACCCCAGTTGTGCCCTCTGTTTTGCATAATAAATTGCAATGATGATTTAAAATGTGTATCATAGAACAATTTTAATCCACTTATATTTTTCTTTAAGGATGAACTGTTAAAAGATGATGACCCTCCATCATGCTTCATCTTCAAGGTAGTTGAATGTTATATAATGTGCTTTTTTTTAAAAATGTAACGGCCTGTGCTAACTTTTGAGTTATCAGGAGCGTTGCTGAAGAACATACTGCTTGAAGTTGTTCTTCAAGAAGAAGATGCTGCCTACACGACCCTGTCATTGGCTTGCTCAAGGTTCAGGGACATAGTTAGGGATGACAAGTTCAAGAATCAGGCACACTTCTTATGGCTAGAAAGTAAATATTGACATTAAAAAAATCAAATGCATAACAAGAACATCATTGATAATGTTAAATGTTATGTGCATTTTTTTTCACCTCAGGTGTTACATGCTGGAAAAAAGTCATCTCACTACAAACAGCTCTTCTGGAAGATGTACTCATTCTCCACGTGTTTGCTGCACATCTGGTACTTTTTGTGTAAATTGGTGATGAATAAACTAGTTGTTAGTCTAAAGGAAAACTAAAAATCTAATTTACTTATATCATCCCTTGGAGTTTAAAAGTTCTGGACACCATTCACTTGCATGGCATGGACCTACAGAGCTGAGAAATTGTTCCTAATGTTTGTAAATGTTCACTGTCAACTATAAACCCTAGTTCTTATTGTGCTTCTTGTGTATCCATCAGGTTATGCTGGGAAGGGAAAGCGAGATGAACTCCAGGGCATTTATTCAAAAACCTTTCATCCTGGATTTTGCAGATTTGACTGCATGCAGATCAGTTCTAATGAGCTGATATAGTTTCCTTACAAAGACTAAAAATAATAAAATAAAACAAACACTTTTGCAAACAATTCTGAGTGACTTGTACATGATTTTATTCATTGAAAAAATAATTTAAATGTAATATATGTGTAACACGTTAAGAAAAACATTAGTCTGCTATTTAAAAAAATAATGCAGTAAATATGGATGGTAGCTTTATTTTACATTAGCCACATGTTTTTCATGTATTTACACATTCACTTCACTAAGTCCAGTTGCATCACATTTTAATATGTTCATTTACTTGATATTGATATATGGAGCTTCAGAAATGTGTTTGAATAAGGCCTACAGCCTGATGAATTTAAAACGCCATCACTTTAAGTGTAAAAAAAGGTGTAAAACGTGACCTCATCATTGACAGTGAGTGGTATTGGACACACACAATAATAACAAAGCTGTAAGAAATCAGACCATGATGAGGAACGTGATATTTGATCGTTTATTTTCATTACTGTCGCTACTTCCTGTCATTCTCATTCACCGCCGTCCCATTTGCGGCGTAAACTCCTCCTACTTGCACATTTCTGAAATCCCTCCCACTTGCGGCATTAGCTCCTCCCACTTGCGGCGTAAGCTCCTCCCACTTGCAGTCTCCGGGCTGCAGCGATACTTACATGGAGACTACGGCCCAGTGTTTACAAGTGATTCCGACGTTGTTGTATGTTGAATGATACTTATTCATGTCTTTGTGTCAGATTATTGTTTAAAATGGTCTGCAAATGTGCGTTTCATATATGTAACACGTGACCATTACGCACTTACGTGAGGTCGCAATTTTATATTGCATTAAAACTGTTATGTTTTGGGGTCCATTAACATGAGAAAAATCCTGGAATGTTTTCCTCAAAAAACATAATTTCTTCTCGACTGAACAAAGAAAGACATCAACATTTTGGATGACATTGTGGTGAGTAAATAAATACATAAATAAAAATTAATAATTACTTAAAATTAAAGTTTATTTGTTTTGTAATCACGCACTTCTATCCCAAAACGTTAATTTTACCAGAACGTATTGGTTTATAATCTTCTTTCTCATTTAAAAACTTTTAAGTTCTCTGACGTTTCCATGGTGACTCGTGAAATCTGGGCCCGGTTGCATAAAGCACCTTAAGTTTTTTCCTTAAGTGTGACACTTAAGGGGTAAATTCCCCTTAACTTCTGTAAGATAATAATTAAAGAGTTTTGCATATAATCCCTTAAACGGTTCTCTTAGGTAAGGGTAATCTTTAAGTGTTTCAAGACAGTGACCCCGGTTTGTTGTTATAAAATACTATCGTTGCCATGGAGACACAACAGAAAAAACTTAAGGGTTTTTCTGCAACACCCTTAAGTTAAAAGGAAACAACTTAAGGGAAAATTACACTTAAGGTGCTTTATGCAACCGGGCCCTGGGTTTTCCAGTTAGATCATCTGAATCTTCATCTGCAGATTTTTGCTCGCTTTGATTTTGTGGAATGACTTGAACAAGCTAAACTGTTACTATTGCATACAGTAGCTGGTAATATTTGTATTAGGATTTGTCTTTTTGTCATATTTATAGACAGTGCCACTTTTAAAGCCACAGTGAAACAGCTGATACTTTATAAAAAATACTTTTTATTATATACAAAAACACTTTCTCTGAACTGCTGTATTTTGAAAAAAGAAAAACAGAGCAGAGGGAGGGAGGGATTGTGTAGTTACGTGTTTCTCATGGCTAATGAGTTTGATTTGCTCTTCGTTAGATGGCAGCACAGCATCAGAGCGCGTGAGTTTTAGCTGCAGCATCCGCATCCGTACACGAGCTGAGCTCTGCTGTCATCACGAACCGAGCCGAGTCGAGCAGAATCAGGATACACCGAGACGACAGGAAGGGCTGTATTCATACAAACCACCACCAGAATGAGCAGCTTGTGGATACACACGATCTTCCTGCCGGGATTCTTTGTGCTCTTTGGGTTTGAAGGTAAGAGATTAACATCACAGTCGTGGCGCGCGTGTCTCTTTATGTTTTAAATGATTCGCGTTCGTATGTTCGGCTTCGGTTCTAATGGAGGCTTCATCTCGTATCTCAGTGTCATTCATAATTTGATGGTTGCACGACAGATGATTATTGATTATTTATTTTCCACTCTGTTAGTTGAAATGATCATGGTCGTCTTTCTCCTCTTTTATTTGTCTTCGCTTCTTTCTGTTGCTCTGGCTGCTGCTCTTGAGGTTTTACTGATTCTTCTCTGAATCCAGATTTATTCTGAATGTTTTATTCAGATTTATTTATTCACAGACAGAATGTGCGGCGATGATATGCAGTGAGATGGTGTGCTTTATAAACTCATATGATGTGGACCAACACTCGTATGTTTTAAAATAACCCTTGTGTCCTTGTAAGACCTTCTGAATCTTTAACCGGTTGTTTTTTTTTAGCCTTTTACATGGATGAGATGAAGATGATGCTTGTAGAACTGAAAGACTGAGCTCGTGTCTCTTTTTTTCTGATAATTAAAACAAACTGTTTTGTATGCTGCTGCTTGATGTTTATGTGTAAAGGTGCCTGAGCAGAAAGTTGTTTTTAAGTCTAATGTTATTGATGAGGCAGCTTATATCCATTAGTGATATTGATTGGCTTTCAGAATAACGAGGGCACTCATTAGGATGCACAGTAACTCTGCTGCCGACCCACACACAACCAATTATCTTAAAAAGGTGGCTTATTACGTTTAAGCACTATCTAGTTGGATGGTCTTGTGGTTTTATGCGTTGAACATCAAGATGAAACACTCGTGTGGACACGGCTGGATCAGATGTGAAAGCAGTTTTATTTATAAAGTAACTGTAGTGATGCATTGACTCTCTTTGCCTGTGCCGGACGTAGCCAACAGCTCTCTCTTCTCTGTTAGTTCAGGTTTATAAGTCAGTCACTCGTTGTCATGCAGACCCAGATGTTTTACAGTCCATCTAAGAGAAGAGGTTGTGTTCACGCCACAAAAGATTTAACAGACACTATAGGAGGTATAACATATAAATCTTTTCTGTTTCAAGTGATCTGTAGCAGCCCGCTGAAGTTGAATTGATCTCACTAATAGCATGACATCATGTTCATTCAGTAAGTGAATGGATTGGTCAGGACGTGCACATTCAGCACATTCAGGAAAGAGTTCGCTCAGCTGATGATGAAGAGGTTTGAATCAATGATTGTATGCTGAACTTTATCAGAGTTTAAACCTGTGTAAGAGAGAGATTTTCATGAATACACTGTTCATATAGTTTCATGTGTGTAAAAAGTTAAACAGTGGAAAGTTTAGGTTTAAAGATATACGGTTAAAGATGGTATAGTGTGATTTTTCTATTTCTTTTCAAGGGTTCAGTAGTAACAGTTGTTCAGGTAGAGGCTGAAAGCAGTTAGATAAAGAATGGTTAAAGCCAACCTAACTTAGGAAATGCACTTTTAAATGTGTTTCTAGCAGAAAAGGAGTAACAAGTGTGTGTGCAAAAACATCCTGTAATAATACAAGTCCATTTATTCTTCTTTGTGTAATCGCCTTTAAACCACAACAGTCACACAAAACAGGCTGTTAGGGATCCCCTTGATTACGCCCCAACCATGACCGGTCACAGACTCCGCCTTATGAGCGCATAGTTCACCCTTCTGTCAGAGACACATCATGTGTAAGCGCTCTAACCCCTACTTTTACATACGGGGAGGTGAACAGAAGCTTTCTTTATATTCAAAGAGAAGCACACAAAAATAGCACAACATTTCTCATTGCAGCCACAGATGGTCATGTTTAACATCGTATAATGAAAGATCTGTGGTGAAACTTTACAGACACATTTTTGGGATACCAGAGACTTTTAATATTACTGAAAACACATAGGTTAGTGGCTCTTTAAATCACTTGTTGTGAAACATGAAGACAATGCAAGTGTTTCTCACTCACTATAGTGTATATATTCTATCTTTTTCATGCTTTTCCTCGCATGAGGGTTTGTGGGCTTCACTTTACGCGGAAAGCTTGTAAAGAGAGGATTCCTTCCTGCACGCACCTGTACTTAATGCGCACATCTTGGACTCCTTCTAGCACTAAATCCAGCTGCGCTTCTCTCTGTCTCACGTGCACGCGCTCTCGCATCTGTCCGAAGTCTAAACAAAAACTAAAGTAGTAATCCTTAATAAAGTACTAATAATTATGTTTTTGCTCAGTTTAATGCGTTTCATGCGAGCTGAGGCAAAATATCCCTTTTGTTTAAAATATAACCCGCATATTGGCGCCTCTTTCACACGCGGACGTGCAGAGAGCTGCGCTCTATACGGAGTCAGATCACTAGGTTGTATGATATGCATTTCAAGGAGTTGTAGCAATACATCCCTGGTGTTTGAAATATGATCGCGTTCCGCTGGACCGATGCATTTAAAAAGACACGTCTGAACGCACCACTGCTTGACACGTGTAGCCTTCTGCAATAGCACTTAACAAATGCATTGAATTGCGCTCGGATTAATGGCAGCAGTTTTAATAAGGTTGCGGTCATGAAGGTGTTGCTCTTGTTCTTTTTTGTCCACCAAAGCCAGACGAAAGTATACAAGACTTCAGGAAACATACGGCACGAGGCTACATTGCACATGCAACACATGCACGCTCCGAATCGAAACAAGCAAACTGAACAGTTCAGAAAGTGCTCACTGCATAGCATAGATACAGTAGGGGAGAGCGGGGCACAAAGTAATGCTTTTAGGCTTTGGCCTATCATTCAAAAAATATTTAAGTGTCCATAACACACGCTGTTTCTTCATATCTGATGTTATTCTGGAGTACCTATAGAGTAGTATTACATCCTTCATATTTCCAAAGTTTGTTTAGTTTTATCAGATTTATAAAAGACAAAATATCATGCAGCACTTTAACACTGACGGTATATCTTATGATACATTACATGATCATGTCGTTACGTGCCTATTTCCAACATAACAAAGAAGTCTTACTTACGCATGCAACTCATGACTTGGTTGGGACTTTTCAATGAAATCCAGCGTTAAACAAACACACACACAAAACTCAACTGCAACCCCGGATAAACAAACTATATCCATTGTTTCCATGAGGCTGGCTTTCTTCTCCTTACATCCAAAAACACACTTCTTCTTTCGTGCCATTGTTGAGTTTGATATAAAACGGTGATACGTATAGCTTACCCCTGAAACGTCAGTTGGACTCGTAATTGAAAAACACTTTCCAAAACTTGTACGAGCCCTGGCGAAGTGCATTCGGTACAGAAATTCTCTGTAACATGTCCAATTGCTTATTTGCCTATGTTTAGCATGAGGAAACAACTCTTAAACTATGTTAATAAGTCAATAAGTTAATAAGTCTTAAGTTAGATGAATCATTTTTTTACACAATCAACACACACATCTCTGCTACAAATGAACACTTAAAGTTTGTTTGTGGGATCTACCGTTATTGTACAATTACACCAAAAGGGACAGGAGTGCAAACGTTACCCCATATGTGGGGTTCATTGTAACAAACAGAGGGTTTGTTGTAACACCTGCTAGATCATTTAGTTTAAACACAAATAATTCAATCAAATTCTGTCTATATACTAAAGGTGGATATTGTTTCTGTATACGCCTATAATAGATATACACTAGGGGTGCAACAGTTCTCTGTAAATAATCGAACCATCCCGTTATCCTCCCACGGTTCGGCACACACATGCACCGCGATTAGTAGTAAAACACCATCACCTGCTTTCAGATAGAGCGTCATTTACTACACAGAGCCAAATTTCACAGAGAAGCTCGGCAAAATCACATACATTATCGTAGGCGATTTGTCCATGATTATGATCGTGATTTCGTCTAGCTTCTCCGTGAAATACGGCTTTGTGTAGTAAATGAACAGGCTTTACTGATGAAATATGCATGAGAATCGCAGGCGATTTATCTCCCACCCCTACTTTGCATGCACGCCTTTTTACCAAAAGGACAGAGGGATGTTGTTTTATGAAGTCATTTCATGACTACCAGGCATGAGATCTTCGCAATGACTGCGACTAGGGTTCATATTTCATTTTACAGTTATGGATTTTCATTTTCATAACTCTTGACACAAATCAAGAAATTACCGTCACTATAAGATTTTCTAAATAAAATAATGGTCAAATACAAATGCTGAAGCCTTAAAGGAATAGTCTACTCATTTTAAATATTAAAATATGTTATTACCTTAACTAAGAATTGTTGATACATCCCTCTATCATCTGTGTGCGTGCACGTAAGCGCTGGAGCGCGCTGCGACGCTTCGATAGCATTTAGCTTAGCCCCATTCATTCAATGGTACCATTTAGAGATAAAGTTAGAAGTGACCAAACACATCAACGTTTTTCCTATTTAAGACGAGTAGTTATACGAGCAAGTTTGGTGGTACAAAATAAAATGTAGCACTTTTCTAAGCGGATTTAAAAGAGGAACTATATTTTATGGCGTAATAGCACTTTTGGGAGTACTTCGACTCGCCTGAAAAGTCCGCTCCCCTTCTCACTCTCATAATGGGAGAGGGAGGCTGTTACTGCGCCGAGTCGCAGTTTATGTCGTGTATATGAGATTACACTTGTGTTCAAACCTGCGTTCAAACTTTGTTTTAAAAAGTAGGTGGGAGTAGAATACATAATATTCAAACAGCGCTGTCAAATTTTGTGACGTCATCTGACTCGCTCGTTCCTCTAATGACTTCATGGAAAATATTGATAGACAGAACGTGTAGCCAATTAGAGTCAAAGTTATTTCATCCATAAAAATGGAAATTACAGATTTGATTTGTCCACGATTATGATCAATTAATAACAATTAAATAACAAATCCAACGATCTTTGTGTGATGTTTTATTTCCTGGTGTGAAAACGGCATTTTATACGCTTACATAAGGATAAATAATAATAAGAATGAATGTATGCATGTAAACAAAAGACTTTTATTTTGGGGCTGACTGGCACTTAGAAAAGGCACTAGTCTTACAAAAACCTCATTTTTGTGCCTATTGACCTCAAACGTGAAACATAACTTCTATAGACATGTGTCTGTGGCATCATTGCATTTCTAGGTTTCACACACATATTTATCATTAAGATTTTTAGAATTAAAAAAGATGTTATTCCAAATACATTTTATTACAATATACTTCAGCCTCTCTAACTTTTTTAATTTTTATCTTGAAATAATTTTGAAACCTGGAAAATGAAGCTTAAAGTGTCTTCTATCTAATGATACCATAGTTATGCCTATACTCTAAATGGTTTAGTAAAAACAGCCTTTTAGTAAAAAGTAGGTCTTTTCATGGTTTGGGCCAGAGTGGGGGTGCTTTTCAAGAGGTTAAACTTTTGTAATGATGTATTGTTTGTTGTGTTAAGTAAAATCTTTTACATTTAAATAAGTAAACAACAACGATCAGTTATGTTCACGAGACTGCCCACAATCTTTAATCTGAAACAGTAAAGTTTTTTTATGACGAAGCTCACAGATCAGTAATTTGTAAAAACAATAACTCAATATTCCAATAAAAGTACAGTTTTTCATTTCAATTTCATTGTGACTTTGACAGAACAGGAATTAAAGAACAGTCTAGTACACTACGCGGGCACTTAGAACATGGTAGTGCACTTCACAAACAGCTGTAGCGCACTTGCTGTGAAACATGAAGACCTTACAGCAGACAATGCAATTCCTGACCTTCACATATAGTAGTTGTTATAGTGGACAACACAGAAGGACATTTGGATCTAATGATAAATAATAATGTTGCAATGTCAAGCCGTACTAATCTTACAGCTATAACGCTTGATTGTTTTGTGAACTCTTATGAGAAAATCAGATATGATAATGGAGTATGTAAAGGCACACATTCATTTGCGTGCTGTGTAAAGCTGCAGTGATTATTTATTCCAGTCAGGCAGGCAGCGTTTGCTTTTGATGGGTGAAGAGGAGAGCAGGGCAGGAAATGAATTCTACTCTGGGAGCAACTGATTCCACTTACCTCTCCATTTATTGACTTTCTGTGGGGAGGGGTGGGGGGGGGAATCAGGTAGCACAGTGGTTAGAAATCTCACGCAAACTCATTCGGGTGTCTATGCACGTGATCTGGACTTTTACTTGTTGTAAATTGTTCATCACATCATGTGTTATCTTACTAGAGCAGAATTCTGGTATGCGCTGATGTTAATTCAGTAAATCTGTGCTTGGGTACTAGTTGACAATATAGTTGACAGATAACATTTTTTCTCAATTTTTGCTGTCACGCCATATGACACATTTATGGTTTACGTGTCAACTATCGACTTACAAAATATTTTTTTAATATTCTGCTGATCATTTTGTTGCTTTTTTGCTGAATTGTGTAATATAGTTATGAAAGTGTGATAAATAGCACCAGAACAGTCGTAATAGTTTATACTAGGTAGGTACAATGGGATCCTTTACGATCAATTCTCAAATATATAAACTGGTTGCTTATTTTATGTTGAACTATTGTAATACTTAAATACCAACTTGAGTACCTAAAACATCTGATAATATTTAAAGCGTTGATAAAAATGTTTAGATTGCATTATATAAAAAATGTGTGATTTCATTCTTTTTTAGTTCAAAAGAGATTTCAAATGGTTTTCTGTCTGTACTTCAATCTTACTGAATACGATTCCGATACCAGAATTCCGTATATCAGCCGGTGGCACGTTCACAAAACCCTCGGTTCGGTTTGTATCACGGTTTTGTGGTCACGGTTCTCGGTTCTGTACGGTTCTTGTTGTTATTTTTTTCTTTTAATTTTTAACACTCCATAAATGTATTATCTTATTAATGTATTAATTATTCATATTTTAGGATACAGTATTAAAGAAGTTATATCATGTAATCATACACAAGCTGAATTCCATCTCTGAGGAAAGCCAGGTGAGATTTTGACACAGCGAGAGGGTAGACATTGATGATTTCAACATGCTTTTCATTTATTTGGCAAAAAACAGAATGTGTATTTCCATCTACATGAACTTATGTGCCTTTTTAACACACAAAGAAAACTTGCATTTATCAAACTGCCAACTTCAGTGTAGCTGTAAGATTTATCACTGAGAGGCTGCTTAAATACTGCAGAGAGTATATGTGGACGAGAGAGAAACATAACGTTTACACTTGTAATTTTTAAATCCGTCTCTTTTGTCCACTTTTGACCACTTCTGTCCTGAATACTTAGAGGTGCAATTTATGAAATAAGATCGCGCGACTTTCACACACTAGCAAAATGAAACTACGCGGAATTCAGCCACTTTAGTTTTATCAATGAAAGGCTAAAAATAATACTGTTCACCGTGTGTTTGCGGCAGAAGTCAGAAAAGACGTAAAACAATTGTGTTTAGTACCTCAGATTAGATAAATGGGCGGAGAGAAGGCGGTCGCGTGTGGCTGTTCGAACACATTCAACACATAGACTGCAGTTCTATCTATTGTTTTATTTCCGCTGTCATCATAGGTAACATGAAATAGAAAAATTCCACACACCAAACGTATACGACGCTGGCGCATCCTCCAACTCTGGTCAGACTTCCTTCCCACTTGCCATTTCTACACGTAACATGACCTGCAGCACTCACTCTCCACACCAGTCACCTCTTTTTTCGCGCGATTCGCTAAAGGGAAACACGCTATCTGAGGTCACATACAGGGCACGAGGCTGCATACAATGCGCATGCCATGCACCGTCAAACCGTGCGACGCACACACGCTCCGAACCGAGACAAGCGAACCGAACGGTTTTGATTTTTTCATGAACCGTGCCACCCCTACATGTAATATGTATGTAATAAAAACTTCCTAGAAGCAGTAAAGTCCTATATTGACAAACACACTGATAGAAATAAAATGTTTAGTAACCAAAGCTTTTTGTTTGACAGAAGCGCTTTGCTGAGCACTTTTTCCTCTGTCATGCTCTTGTCAATTTTTGCCCCATTTCACACTCTTCCCTCTGCTCATACTTGACCTAGCAAGCAGACGTGGTCCGTTTACTGCTCAACAGAAGTTGTGTTTGTGCTTTTTGTTGCATAACCGTCGTTGCAATTTTCTTAAAGGGCACATAATATCAGAATTCACTTTTTATAAAGTGTTAGGGCGCTTTCACACGTGCACTCTTTAGATCGGACCAAATGATGTGTCGGTCCGAGTACAGTTCGTTTGGGTTAGTGTGAACACGACAGCCGCACTCTGGTGCGCACTAAACGTCCGCTCCGAGACCGCTCTAAACAGGTGGTCTCAGAGTGGCTGTTGCCGAACTCTGGTGCGACCCATCTGTGGTGTGACCGCTGCTCGACCTCGGGCCGAACCAAATACAGGAAGTTCTCCACATGTTCGGTACTTCCTGTCAGGCTGGTTGTCTTGGAAACGTGGGGGTGGTCATAGGGGTAAGAGCTGTCAGAGACCAATGACAGCGCTGAATGTTGTCACGTGGTGTACAGTGCGGCGTTTCGAGTACGGTAAAAACAACATATGTGAACACGAACCGCACTGACTAAAAAAATGATACAATGTATCATTCTGAGGCCGCACCAACATGTGTCCACAGTATGTGTTTTAAAATAAAATAAATAAAACGCTCTATTGCATAAACACAGCCCTGAGTGACAGCACAGACTCCATCATTACTGTATCTTTGCTCTAGCAGCTGGAGTTTTACAATGATCTCTGCCAAAGTAGCAGTATTTTATAATATCTTAACACGCTTGAGCTGCACATCAGTAGAGCGTTTGCAGCTCATGGCCTTTGTGCTTGTACACAAGACTTTGATATGTTTAATTTGCTCTTTCTGGTCTGTGTAGTGCAGACAGATAAAAGCCCATTGAGCGTTGAGAGATAAAAGATGAGGCTTTACTCAGTGATTAACAGCTCAACACAACTTTATTCCCTTACACGCCATACAATATAAGCAATCAAGAGCAATGAATGGAGTATTTGCATTTTGTGCAGGAATAGAAGATCGGATTAATATCAGTTTAGCCAAGAAGACTCATTTGTGTTTGTTGGAACAAATAAGATACACTCTTACAACAAATGGGTTAAAAACAACACATTAGTGTTACTACAACATCTCTGTGTTATTATTGAAACAACACATTTTGTGTTACTTTAACACAAAATGACACATAATGTGTTAATATCTTAATGCACAAAGATGTCTAAAACATTAACACATTCTTTCTAAGAGTGTACCTTTCCAAATAAAGAGTTGGAATGTTGAAAAAAAAGTTCATTGTTAAATAATGTGAAATAAATATAATTCATTCAGAAAATGTAACTTGTAATGTTGAGAAAATTGGCAAAATTATTAGTAAAATGAATTAACATGTTTGGTTGTTCGGTATTGGCGGAGTGTTTCATTTTATTCGGCTTCGGCCAAGAATTTTCCTTTCAGTGCACCCTTTATGAAAGGAGAAGTGGTGACGTTACACACACGCTTGCTGTCAGAAACACACTCTCATGTTGACTGTTGTTGTGTGATGGGCTGTTAGATTTGTCAATATGGAGTAAAAGTGTCTGGTGCTTACTGTATCATCATTGTCGATTCAGTTTGATTTTGTTGTATCTCGTAGCCCTGATGTGATAACTTTAACCCTAACTAACTGCCATGGCAAGAACTTCAGATGGCATTTGTGTTGTAATATGTGGTCTTTGATTTTAGTGAGAGAAAATCAATTTGCTCTTTTCTCTCTCTCAGTGCTTTCTTTACAAGGCCTATTCCTCTTTATCCACCCTTTTGCATCTCAGCAGGGTTTGTGAACCAATTGAAATCTAATTTGCGGTGAGCATCAGTGAATAATTGATGCGCTGTTGAGCTTTTGTACATGACTGTTGAAGCGCGTCAACGACCAAAAACACTTGTGTGGTCGCAAATGTGGATGTGATTTCATTTGGACCCTCAGTGTTGTGTTGGAGACACTCATTGAGTTTTCAATCAAGCTGAATTGGATGAAACATCGGGTTCATTAATAGCATTCATCTCTATTTAGTGACCTTAGAAACTTAAATACATGCAGATAAAGACAGAGCACACACACACACACACACACACACACATACCAGTGATCTATGTGAATTGTGACAATAGTGAAGCCACCGCACCACCATATTGGTGCCGCCCAAACATTCAATTAAATGAATAGCCCGTTATCAGATTTTAATGATAAAACACTACTTTACCAGCCTGCCTGCAAATATCATAATGTATCATTACAACAGAATGCAGCAGACACACTCAAAATGTTTTCTATAAATCCCTTTTCTTGTCCGATTAAAACATAAACATTGCAAATAACATCTGAAGTAGCAATTAATTTATGTACACGCATACTAAAAATGAATCTTGTGTGACTGATACGCTGTAAAGCTGGTGAACTAAGATCATGATTTTGAAAGTAAGTCAGTGTCAGTGATGCCTCTGCTGGATGGTCATAGCAAGATGGCCGCTCGAACTCTGTCTGCGGTGGCTTCACGTTAAGTTAAGTTTTACGTTAAGTTTTCTATACGCAGATCAGTGACACACACATGCAAATACTCGCTGGTAATACAATGCCAAAAGACAGCTAGAGATTTAGTTATTTATTTTCCCAACCTGTTAGTTAATCTTAGCTATAGCTTTTGTACTTGGTTTATCAACTTGTTGAAGGATTGCCCTGATAACTGACATTAATGTGACATGCCTCTTTCATGTGAGTGGGTTTATTTAAAAAAAAGTCAGATTCTGTGTATGATGACAGATTTTTATTACAGATAAATTAATGCAAAAGAAGAGTATCTACTCTCAGTGCAGTTGGGCTCACAAATAGACATTGATAAGCACAAAGCTCATTTATATGCTAATTCTCCAAAGCAACGTGTTATGCATTAGCTGCTCTTCACTTCAGTAGACATGAAAATCCTTCATCGTTCTGAGCTCACAGGTTTA
This sequence comes from Misgurnus anguillicaudatus, assembly GCF_027580225.2. Taxonomy (NCBI): domain Eukaryota; kingdom Metazoa; phylum Chordata; class Actinopteri; order Cypriniformes; family Cobitidae; genus Misgurnus; species Misgurnus anguillicaudatus. The sequence continues at coordinate 49,951,999 of NC_073360.2, read as the reverse complement.
GTGCTGGAGCTCTGATTGTTGAGTCAATGTAGCTTTATTGTCATTTCAGATATATACAGCTGTGAAACTTAAGAGCAGCTTCATAAGACTACACAAGACACAGGACTACATGATTAAATGACAAAACTAAATAAATCAAGAAAAAGCATGAAATACATCAATATTATTAGAGCCCAAAATGAGTATGATATCAGTGCACTAAACAGTAAACTTGACTTATTATAAATAACTTTAAAACACAAACAGAACAAAATACATATAACTTGAATCATTCATTGAATTTAAATTGGCTTTAAGACTTAAACTTATGGAGTAATAGTTTATTGGCTTTACAGTAAATTTATGTACTTCACAAATTAGTTAGCAAATTTCTCCTGCTTGCGTCATTTTTCCCCTTGTGTTTTAGCAACTAGAAAAATGCGTCTCAGTACCAGGTGTAAAAATGTTGTGAAGACTTGTCTGCAAAACGATGAATCGGTCTGCCTCCCCTGCTGAAAAAAACAGCATCAAACCAGCATGGGAATTATGCTGGTCTATCCTTGCTGAAAAAAAAACAATAAAACATTACAGAAAATTCTAATGGTTTCCATTATAATACCAATAGGAACCATTAGCTTTTACCATAAAAAAACACTACACTGTAGTGTGTTTTGGGCCATATTCTATTAGAACCAATAAAGTTCCCAATAAAACCAATACAATTTCTGTAATGTGTCTATTGTTTTTTTTTTAGCAGGGATGCTGGCTTGATGCTGGTTTAACTGGTGGTCACCAGCATACCAGCACCAAAACACAACATATGCTGGTCTTGCTGGTATGACCAGCATGGGATGCTGGTGCTAATGCTGGTTTGGTGCTGGTGCAGCTGGTGTTCACTAGCAAACCAGAACCACCAGAACCAAAACACAACCTATGCTGGTCTTGCTGGTATGCTGTTTTTTTCAGCAGGGTCAGGAAACGTGCTTACATCTGCAAACCATATAAGACTTAGATTTTACATAGAACAAAGCACAGTACCTTACTGTGTAGGTAGTAGTGGGGATGTGTGTTCATTTGAAGTAATCTACAGGTCTGAAAAACGAGTACTCGATTAATCAGATGCAGGGTATTTACAGGGGCGGGTCTACGTGTCATGATGAAAATTACAATTTTAAATTAAAAACACTTGACAAAAAGTGAATGTTGGAAAAACTATGACAGAAAAATAAACACATTTTTATCAGAAACCTCTTACAGGAATAGGGTTAGGGGAGGTAGTGGTGTACCGGATCGCATTTGATCCGTGATCCATACGTTCACGACCCATACGAGTTTAATATGCAGTTTTAAATGGGGAAAGGGGGACAAAAATAAATAAATATACCCACATGCCCATAGTTTTTGTGATAAATCGTCAATGTCACGTTCGAGTACTTGAATTCTCGTGCCCATTCCTAAATGGCAGATAAACAGCAGCATGCACAGTGAAGCTTTTATAAGTGCAGATGTGCAAGGATTGCAAATTTACGTACAAAGTTTTATTTAGTTTCTGACTTCTTATGAAAACTACAGTATAATGATTAGCATAAAGGTCATGGGTGAGATATATTGGCATATTGTTTGTCTAAAGTTAACAGCATTTATGTTCACTACCAGTCGAAAGTTCTTTATTTATATATTTTTCCACATTACAGAATAAATAAACTCTTTTAAACTATGACACAAATGTAAAAATGTGAATGATGTTAGTGACTAAAAGCATCCAAAATAAATCAAAACTCTGTTATATTTAATCATCTGAAGTGCAGTCACACTTTGCCTGGAAATTGCAAATAGGGCTGCACGATTCAGAGAAAAAATCTAATTGCGATTTTTCTGATCAAAATTGCGATTTGCGATTTAAAGTGCGATTCATTAGTATATAATAAAAGAGGTACATCCAGGTTTGTTGTGGTGGTTTTAATAGCACCAAAGAAAGATGCTGTGCTACTGTTTATTTAAAACCTCTTAAACATTGTACCAAGTTGTCTGCAGGACTTTGCTATTCTGCAGACAAACTTTTTTTTAATCTAAGAACATTAAAAAAAATACAATTTAATTTTTTTTTTGAAAGTTTTATTTAAAATAACATATAGGCCAATGTATTTTGGCTGTCACTACAACAATGCATCTGACAAGCAAATGTTTAGTTTTTCTTTTAATCATAAGACTATACTCATCTTGTTTTACTTTTCAGGCATCTGTAATAAATGTAAATATATTAGTTATTAGAATCTATGATTTAACATAAGCAAAAAATACAAATAAAACACTGCACAGTCCTCACTGTAGGATTTTAAATGTGGAGCTGCAGAAGCTTGTTCAGTTAAGAGTAAGGAGTGATTTTAATTTTTGGTGTGTAATAAACATTTCTGACACAGAAAGCACCAGGTTACTGTCACTTTAAGACACAAGACAGCTTTAAAACTGCTCTGCTTCAATATACTGATAAACATCCAGCTGTTTATGTTCACTCAGACAAAAAAGAAAACTTAAGTTTAGTGATCACGTGTGTGCTGACGGCTCTCTGTGTGCGCGCATCATGAACCCTCGTGCCTGTAAATATACTTTCAAAGCGGTGCGGATGTGCGCGTGCAAGAAAGTATACTGTACCTGTTTCGTCTGCTGTGTTCCGGGCTTTAATGAAACCTGCTTATAGTCTGATGAGGCGTTTGTCATTGTTTGCGATGCATGACGAGAAACGGACGTATATACACCTTTCTTTAAGTCCAACATTACACAAAAGGGAAATGTTTTCGCGCATTTCTGTCCTTTCATTTGCCGGTTAATAAGTTATAATGGGTTTTTAAAATGACTGAATCCAAAATCTGCCAACTTCATGACATTCCGCGTTGTGCAGTTAATTCCATTTGTATGCATTTCGCGATTCTGTCCGTGTTTTCCGCATCGCGGAAATCATATGGCCGTACACTTTGTTGAGGAGTTGAACTGCTGCTCGCGCTCGTGTTTTCCAAATGGTGTGATGACGTGTAGTCAGCACCTCAGTGTTCATGCACTCTATTGGTCTAAACTGCATCAAACGTAAAATGCGCATGAAGCGAACTGTCAAAAACTGCGTACTAGATGATTGTTATAGTTAATAGTTTTGAATCGAAATAATCGCATTTCTTGCGATTCGAAAATCGCATCCATTCACATCGCGATTTCGGTTTAAAAACGATTAATCGTGCAGCCCTATGTCATTTATTAAGATGCTTCTTGAAGTTTCAAACGTATTTTTAAAGGTGTTCATAATTAATCCGGACTCTTCTTGACTGCCTTTTCCTTCAATATTCAGTCATCAAGCTATTTGATGCACTCTACATAATATTAAGCCTTATATACAACATACATTTATTATACAATGTCCAAATATATGCACAAAATGCAAGTTATTTACTGGACAGAAAGTTTAACTCCCGTTGTAAATGTGCACAATAACAGTAGGTACGCGACTATCTTCGCTGCCGCAGCTGCCGTCTTGATCCCTTTTGACGCAACTTTGGATTGTGCCATTTAAGTGAACGGCAAGGACTGGCGTATCATATGCACGCAAGATCATCACACTGTGTGTTATTTGTACGCATTTTGGTGAGAATGGGCTGGCTAAACTACAAGTGAACAAAATTTCAATGAATTTGATAGACGACGACAGGAGTTTTACCAACCACAAAATAGAAAACAATGGACAAAATAAAGTGTTTCAAATAGCCAGTATTTTGTTATTCTTGAACCCATAAACATGGTGTCATTTTCTTTCTTTCTTTTAAATGAATTTTTAAGCTCTTTCTGTCTGAACAACTAGTTTTAGCATTTAACCATGTTGAAATTTTTACTCGCATACCTAATAGCAGTGTGCTTTTAAACACGTTCAGTTAAAGCACAAGCTTCATAACATTAAGCAGCTTTTACTATCATTTTAGCGATTAGCGATTAGCAGTGTCGTGTTGTTCTCTCAGTCGAGATGTAATGTTTATGCTTGTATGGCTCTCTGGTATCTCTTGACATTTGATGTTTAATATGAGATGATATGAGGGAACTTGTGATGGCGCTGTACATTTTGCACCTGACTGACTACATTTAATTCATATGACAGAGACGCGCATCTGTATCTAAAATAAAACAGACAGGAGATCAAGGGATTGACATTTGAACTTCTCATTACATTTACATGACGTATACATTAGGCATTAAGCAGATGCTTTCATATAGAGATTTAAAAAGTGAGTAAAGAAAGTGTGAAGATTTGTCATTAAATGCATTTTATGAATTTGTGCGTACGCATGCGTAGGCCATGAGACCCCAAGCCAGCAGGTCATCACTGATATCTACACACTACTGTAACTCTGAATCTGCTGGCCGTTTGCGTTCACACCAACTTGGAGACATCTTGCTGTGCCAGATTATATTTTTCCCACTTCACCACTGCGGGTTGTGCATTGTTTATTACAACCGTCACAGTCCTATAAGCTAGTATTTCATTTAAGCCCATATCTGTACATTCTTCACAAATTTCGATCAAACAGTAATGTCAACATATGTGAACTTATTCAGGTTTTGGTATATAGATCTGTTATCTCGTTCTCAAGTTATTCACAACATCCCACTAAATCCGGGATTGAGTTCTTTCAGCTAGATGTCCTGGAGATGAAACTGGACAGATTATGATCCCAGTTATCATACTGTAGGAGGAGAACCATGATCTGCTCATTGTCAAAACACAATCATTACACAAGCATCTCCATGTTTATTTGCACACTAGATAGCAAAGATTCTCATAAGTGATTCTTATAAGTGACACGTTCAGCTGTTTTGGCTGACAGAAGAAGCCAGATAAGTGAAAAGGTAATTTATTATAGCAGTGTAGTGGTCTAGAGCTGTTTTTCTGTTTCTGGAGTTTAATTCAGAGCCGTCAGCTGTGTGGAGAATACTGATGTACTCCCATCTGTTCAACTGTGCTTCTCATCGATAAACTCAATCTCTTTAATGATGATGACGATGCACTTAGAGCTTATTGATCAGAGTTATATTTTACATTTTGACTGCTTTACTGTTTCTTTCAATTGTAGTCGAGGGTTTTTAAGCTTTTCACTTTCTTTATGAAACTTTGTCTTTGTTTTTGATAACACTTTAAGGTGTGAATGTAAATTTTTCTGATGTCAGTTTCAAGCCGTTTCATCATATGAGCTCTTTAAGAAATGTATGGTTATTACATAACGCGTTAAATAAATTTTACTGCCACTAATTTTATTAACATGCGATTAACGCAACGCGCCAGTTCAGTTTGACCCTTTTGGTCTAGCCTATAGTTGGATACATTGAGACGCAGCTTTAGACACTAAATGTGACTCTTGCTGTCTAAATGAGTCTGAGGTTTTGATAAAAATAAGTACATTATGCTCTCATCTCGCGATCCCAATGCTCTAAATGATCGTTAAAGGGGCAATGAATCTGTCGATTTTATTGTTTTATACTGTTGTCTGAGGTCTACTTATGATGTTCGCGTGGTTTTTACATTCAAAAACCTCAAAAACAATAAGTAATAAGCTATTTTGTAACATGGATTAGTGGCTCTCTGGAGAAATGGTTCGTTTGAAGGGTTGAAGACCTGGATGTAAACGCCCACTGCTATGATTGGACAGCTTCATTCCCCATCATTACATGTGGGCAAATGTTTTAAAAACATTAATGTGTAAAATAGAATAATATTGCATTAATTAAATTGAATATAATTGCTCAAGTGGAAGAGAACTTGACACATTAGTTTACATTTTTATACAGTTTTAATACTATATACACATTTCCTGTATTTTCTGGATGTATTCTATTAAAGAGACTGAGAAATAATTATATATGATCACTTTACAATAGCAAAAACAACAAATCTAATGCTAGCATGGTGATCTAAGACTTTTGCACAGTACTGTACATATACGATAAATCGGTCGGGCTCTAGTTCTGTCAAAAATGTAAACGTAGGCTGGTATAATATAGATTTGCATAAAGCAATCTATTCTATTTGAAAGCCCTACTACAAAAGTCGTTATATCAGAACTTTTATATTAATGCAATGTGTTTGCTATGTTGCAGTCGGGGTTACTGCTGGGCGATATTGACCAAACTTCATATATTGGTTAAAAAATTATGAATGACGAGATGTCAGTATTTACTTAAATGGGAAATGAATGTTTACTTGCAAGTAGGGGTGTGTGATATGACGGTATTTGATTGTGAACGATTAAAATGTCTCCACAATCCACTTTTTCAGAAATGTTATATCGTGATTCGACAGTGGGCGTGCTACATGAAGGAAAGCAAAGGGCCGGGTATACCTTTTTTCCGCGTCCGCGGAGCTTAAAATATACTGACTGCATCTACACACGGATGGTTGCGTTCAGACATATACACAATAAAAATTATTTCTTATTTAAATTATTACTCTACCAGGCCGTCAGTCAGGGCATCACTGATTTGCAACATTTACAGTACATTAAAACATTTAGGAAGAGTAAAGAAAAGTAGCCGATCCACCATTGCAAACAAAGTTTAGAACAAACATCAAGAAAACAAGAAGAGAAAAGAATGTTTGTGCAAATGCTGTCTATATCATTTGTGTAATTGTTTGCAGTGGAGTGTCCTGTCTCAATATTTTCTCCTGCATTTTCAGTTATTTTTCAGACACTTTATTAAACAGGCAATTAATCATCATAATCATCACAACTTATTAGGCAATTATCCAAATTTCATAATCATGACAGCCTTAGCTGGAAAAGAAATACTGGTATATTACCAAAAGTTGATTTAGCCAGCCCTTATCAGGATAAGGAAAAATGAAATGTGATACAGGAAAAAGCATTTTATTCTTTTGATTATTACAGTTTTTCTCAAATGCTAAAACACGTTTCACAAACGTTTACTCCATGTTCCCCAATGTCTAAACACACTACAGCAAAACAATTGAAATCACAATGCTCAATTTGTGAGAAGGTTCTTTGTTTCATAACTGTCAATGCACATTTTTAGAAACTTTACGTTAATGGCTGTTCTTAGATCTCTGCAGAGGATTTAGATTTGTAAGTTTCATATGAAGAGTATAACTCTATAGTAAATTCTGCATGTACACTACTCTAACACAACTCAATGCAAAAACAGATTCTATTGCACACAACAGTACTCTTGAAAACATGATCAGGGTGTTGTTGTTGGCGGTCCAGGAGGATGTCTTTTAGCTCCTCTAAGAAGGTGAGGATACGTTGGGCTCCAAACCCATGGCCACACAAAGAGTAATTATCCACCCCCAACACCCCCCCACCCCCGTTGGCCACTAAAGAAAGAAACATGTGTTGTCAATTGACATGTTTTACAGGAACAACTGATTTGAAACCAATAGACTACTTTCACAGGCTTGTAAAATTGTATTGTGGAAAAGCAAGCAATAGAGTACAATACCTGTTGTGTTGTCTGAATGACCTGATAACGGTGGCCACGGTGAACCTACTCAAGTTTGGACGGACTCTTAGTCCTGCTTCTTCAGCCATTGTCATGCCATGGACCATGACATGGTCAATGACTGTTGCTCACATCTCATCCGTAATGATGGTGCGAGGTTGTCTTGCTCTCCCTCCTGGACCTTCTCCTCTCCCTTGTTGGCCTCCCCTGCTGAAAAAAACAGCATCAAACCAGCAATGGGAATTAGGCTGGTCTTTGCTGGTTTGATGCTGGTTTAGCTGGTAGTCACCTGTATACCAGCACCAAAACACAACATATGCTGGTCTTGCTGGTATGACCAGCATGGGATGCTGGTGCTAATGCTGGTTTGGTGCTGGTGCTGGTTTAGCTGGTGCTGATGCTGGTTTGGTGATGGTTTACACAACATATGCTGGTCTTGCTGGTATGCTGTTTTTTTTCAGCAGGGTCCTCCTCTTCCTCCTCTGATGTAAACTACTCTTACTCGTTGGCCTGCTCCTCTTCTTCAATGACCAGCTCTTCTCCCTCCTCTGACTCAAATTCCTCTTCCCCTGACTCTGCCTTCATCCATTGTGTTTGTTTGGAATAGTCAGCAAACTGTGCACTCTGAACTTGCTTTTATACATGTGGTCACAGCATTAGCAACAAGTGTCTAAAAGTTTGAGTCATTGTGTGTAATGAATGATGCCAGGTGTGTTCATTGTGTTCAAATATTGCTGACTGTGGCAAGCATTTTGCATCACACGAGCTTTCATTTGACAATATGAGCAAAGTTCTTTTGCAACTAGTGTTTTAGCAAAGAAAAACGTGTTAAGATTTATGAGAACGAAGGATTGTGTTTTGTGAATTGTGTCTTCATGTGAAATGTGTTTATGATATTGGAAAATGATGGCTAGATTTAGTAAATGTGTTTAGACAACTGGTCATTTGGTTTAGAGGATTGGCTTTTCTGTTTTAACATTTGAGGAAAAACTGTAATAAATATGTTTGCTGAACATTGATGTTTTGGGTTTGGGGGGGGCAACATTTGCAGATGGCTGCTTATTAGAGTTTGGTGATTTTTCTCTTGTCGCATGTGTAACACACTTACTTATTTAATATTTAATAAGTCATTTATTTATGTTTTAGTTTAATCTAGCAGTAATAGTGTAATGTATTAAATGCATATAAGCAGTATGATTATGTCTCAGATTAAGATGTTTTAATGAATGAATTGACATGTTATTTTAGTGGTCTAGATTTCATTGCCAGCAATATCTTAGTAATGAATTGGTTATAATTTCTGAGAGAATCAGATCTCCATTTACCCAAACAGACCAATATAAATAAATAACTATCTGCTGTGGAGGTTACATCTTTAATTTACTTTCTACATTTCCATGTTAATGAGTTTTTCAGTTCAGTGTCTAGATCTCTGATGATTGCGCGCGCACACACACACATTCAGTATTAGGTTTGATTTTATATTGTGATCTGATACTGAACAGAATCTCATTATTTGTTTTGTCTCATAACTTGTACTCATGCTCAGTAATCACGCATGAGCTGAACTTCTGACACTGTTAGTCTTCACTTACTGTATAATGCGCTGCTATTTCAGCTGGTTAGCAAAACAAAACATCCTGCAAACAGATGAATTACGCACAGATTTGTAGGAGAAACCTCATTTATAAACATCACACCAGACTCTTCTGTTATATTGAAAGCATATCAGCATTTAAAACATGTTAGTCTGTTTAAGCTCTATGTCTGTGTCCTGAGGCTTTGATTGTTTTCTTGCACTCTTGATTCATTTGAGCTTCTCATCAGTATTTCTTCAGATAAATGTGTTGTTTGGGGTTTAATAATTAACATGGTAACCCTGCAGGCATTAAAACAAGCCTTTTCTCTTAAACCATCTGAGTGAATCAATGAAGGTGTGAGACAAGAGATGAGTTTGTATTAAAAACATCATGTCATTTTTAACCTTGTGAGGAAATGTTTTCTTCCCCACGAGGAAACAGGCTTTCAAATCAAACTAAATGATGATTATTTGAAAATGTGAAATAGCAGAAAGTTTTCTATAGGTCTGTTAACAGTGGAAACTAGGGATGGGCACGAGTACTCGATTACTTGAGTACTCAAACGTGGCATCGATGATTGATCACAAAAACAATGATCATGTGGGTTTGTTTATTTATTTTTTTGTGGTTATGGCAGCTTTTGGATGTCTGGTTAGCATTACAAGCGCATTTGGTAGTAAAGACTGGGTGCATGCTTGACGTTGTGCTACACAAACCAGCTTATGACATCACATCAATAAACATTACCATGCATGATTTAAAAAACAGATAAAGTTTGCGCACCCGCGCCGCGAAACCCTGTTAAATTGGTTTCTGATATCTACATAGAAGGTTTGTGACTTTATTAAGTGCAAAAATGATCTATAGACGGTTTTACATGTCCATTTACAACCCTAGAATTTGCTTTTAGAATTAAATTGTCTCTTATTACCTTATTTGAAAGGGTCATGAATAATAATGTTGAGCTCTGCTCTGATTGGCTGTTTCTCAGAGGGGCTCATTTCAGTAGCTCTGTGTGTGTGCAAACTAAGGTGACCACCTGGCAAAGGCTCTGTTGCAGGAGAGCAGATGTTATTTTGCGGGACACGAGTGAGGCTAGTATTAGTATTCTTTGTAAATAAATGTTCATTTTAAATTACTTTATCGATGTTAACCGTACTTCAAATCCAGAATATACTTTAAAAATGCTAATACAGGTGCTTTATTATATGGCACAGGTTCTATACCAACTTATTTTAAAAGCACAGACCTTTTCAATCTAAATATAACAACGGGAAAAAGAATCTAATCAGTTAAGCACATTTTTAAATAAACACATACATTTCCTCTTAAAGATTAAATGTGTTTTCTTACTGGATTCAGTGCATCTTGAATGAATATATTTTTTAATCTGATCTGGCAGCATTGATGAGGTTTTCTCATTGATTACGTGTCTGTAGAACGTCTAACATGTGATGTGTGGCTGTAGTTTACAGTTGGTATCTGTTTAGGTAGACGTCATGAGAGAAACCACGCTCTCCATGAATACACTGGTGACAGGGACTTTTTCATCTAATATACGGGCATATATTTTGATATTGATGTATAATAAGCTGCTCTACTGCTAATGAAAATGAATACCTCCATGTTCTCCGCCGTAGTCTATTGTTCATACAGTAATATAACCTGGAATGGAGTAGTAGTTATGACATTATATAATAAGAAATGACTTCATGTAACTTCAAAAACTCCTAAACTATATTTAAATCTGTCATGCTTTCTTGTCATTTGACCTCGTCTGGGAAATCGCTTATACTTCAGGTTAATCTTTCGGTACTACTCTTCTAAAATTCAAACACTAGACAGGTGAGCACATGATGCTTGTTTTAGGGCATAGTGTGTATAGTATGACATTTTGGACAAAGCTTATCTGTGACTAAATCAAATGTGATATGCATCCATATGTCTGCTCCCCTTCTGTTTCTCCCAGAAATCTTTGTCTCGCCAGGTGAATCATTATGTTTCCTCTGTTTGTGTTTGACTTCATGTGGCACTGCGCAGGCCAAGCGATAAGCCTTTTTTTAAACTTTCTGTAAACTTTGATGTACAGAGTAGGGCTGCAGTGATGCATCGACGTCATTATGTCGACTATGAAAATGAGTCAATGCACGTGCAATGATTCAACACGTCACATTATTGCATGCTGAATGGATAATTATTTTAATTTAGATTTTCATATTTAGATAATTAAATGTGTGAATGCATACTTGCGCCTAGTGTAACAACTTTACTGAGCATTTTGTGTGGCTGATGTAGAAGCTGAATTGCATGTAAATGTGTTAACACCAGAGATTTTATTTTTAATTTCAACAGCATGAATGTGACACAAAAACTCAAGCGCTGCATTCATTCAGTGTAGAGTTGTGTGTGTTTGGACTGAAAGCAGATGGTTGTAGTTGTGGTGGTCTGTCAGCCAGAAGAGATCACTGCTGGATGAGAATGAGACACACAGGCAGCCGGGGTAAACACCAGGCTGGACGAAGACAGAACCCGTGGGAAATCTACTACCCATGCATATTCCCTGCTGTTATGAGGGGAAATAAAAGACATCTTGCTGTTACAAGAACGTGATGGGCTCGTTTTTTTTCTGAGCACCTTCTGGATAGAAAGCTTCAGTCACTGAAACAAAAACACACTTTTATTCTTAGAATTACAAAGATTATCAGTTTATATTCAGACTGCAGGGTCATTAAGACTTAGAAACACTTACAGTAGGGGTGGGAATCTCTAAGCACCTCACGATTTGATTCGATTACAATTCAGAGGGCGGCGGTGCAATGCTTAAAACGATTATCTGAATCACTTTTTTTTTGTGTGTGTGTGTGTGTGTGTGTGTCACTATATATTCTTTGCTTTAAAAGTACCAAGTACTGAAGAATTTACTTTCAATATATTTTATTAACATGGCAAAGAACCAACAGAAAAATAAATGTGTGTCTGAACTAGCAGACCTTCTCTGGGTGGAAACGTGTAATATGGTTTCTCATGTGTGTCATGTTTCCGAAATATTTTAGTTTTGTTTAACATAACCTACAAATAGTGTGGCTCTTGTTTAGTTCATTTCCGCTTTCAACTTCATAGAAGCCAAAATATTTCCACACGTCAGCTTTTAACGAGGAGGGTGTTCGTATTTCACACTTAGCCATTGCTTCGGATTGCGTCTCTGCTTTTTATGTGCACACCACACTTCCACGCTTCAGAGTTCCGCCTTTTGCATTCCGTCAATATTACTTTATTAGAAAACTTTTTTCCAGAAAATCGATTTTTGACATTTGTGAATCAATTCAGAATCTATCCCCCCCCCCCACTCCTAACTTACAGTAATGTTGTGTAAAACTCACACCTTGACTCTAAATCCAGACCAAGACTAGACCCCGTTACATTTTTAGCTGTTGGATAGGAACCCTGCAGGCACTTCAGTCATTTGGCCAGTTGGGTGATTTTTAAAGTTTGTTTTGTATGTTTTCATTATAAATATTCACCTAGTCCTTCTCAATTGGCTCAGTGTGACATATCCACGCTTTTCCTCTAAGGATTTTTGTGCTATTTTAGCAGTTTAGGTTTGAGTGAATAATTTAATAGCCCGAGGGCAAGAAGTGCACTGCCACTCATAGCAGCTCATGCATATTCATGTGCAGATTTGAATAATATAAAGTTTATAATTATAAAGGCCAGTGTGGATGAGCGCTATAAGTGTCAGAGTTTAGTGCTCCAGACAGACTCCCCTGAAAACACGCGGGACTTTAGTTTAATTATTTACCTCAATCCACCGGCTGAAACTTTATTTACCATCGCATACAACAGATCAAACTCTTGGCACAGGTAGAATAATGTTATGGAGCTCATCTGAGTGTTTGATGGCTATGACGTACCTGATTAAAATGCAACCTAATTTAAATTCAACTTGCTGTCACAAAAATGGGTTTACTGTAAACTTTACATTAGAAATGTAGGACAAATTATAGGATAGGTTTATTTGTTTATAAGAGCCAGTGAACTGACAACTAAATGTTCCTTTGTGTAGATTCAAATAGTCTTAAAGACATTTGATGTGCCCAGTTCCTGTCCTTATTACACATTGCAAACAAATTGAAATGAAGATTTAAATTTGATAAACGTGTTGCTCCAATAATAAACTGTTTAAATGCTGATTAGCAGTAATGAGAGTAATAGTAATAACATTATAATATAAGCTCGTGAATGCTTGATTGTGATTGGTCAGTAGTGACATTGTGTGGTCAAAATGAGTCAGAATGAGCAAATTATATTTTGAAATTCTCTATTAAAAACAAACTTCAAAATGATGTATGATTTGTTGGATCCAGTTAAATAATTTCACAAAAACAAAATCACTGCATCCATACCTTAAAATCATCGTCTTCAACATAAATCTCTTTTCTTGCTTTTAGGCAACAGTTTACTTCCTGGGATTGGTGATGTAGTAAAGACCGACATTATCATAATTTCTCCCGCTTCTTACTCACAGTCTGTAAGTTAACTCCTGTTAGCATTGCATTGTGAGCGAATCTTTCAAACATGGTAAAGAGCGTCACATTTCTGGGTGACATCAGAGGTATTCAGACCAATCACAACATACAGATTAGCTGGTCAATCAGGAACACATTGTATTATACCAAATACACAAAATAGTGTTGTTTTTCAGCAATTAAATAGGTGCTCTTTTAAACATACTGATTATATCTGCGTGAATTCTTGTCAAACAGATTTATAAAGCTGTAGTTCTGTGTATATATCAGGGTTGTGTGTCTGTGTGCATGCTTCAGATCTGTCAGTCAGTGAGAGGAAGATTGTTTTCATATTTTATGGCTTTTAAGAACGCTTTAAACATCAATTCAATTCAATTCAATTCAATTTTATTTATATAGCGCTTTTCACAAAACTCAATTGTTTCAAAGCAGCTTTACATTAATAGAAGCAGTAAAAGCACAGAAAAACGACAGATAGCATAACATAATACACAATAGCATAAGCAGTCAAATTTGCTGCGGCTATGACGCGACACTATGAGCGAGCATATTACTAATGTAACGTTGAGAAGAAGAAGCTAAGTTAAGCCCAAGCAGGCTACCTCCCCGGGGTAAAAAAACCCCCTAGGAGAAAAAAAACAAAAACCCCGGGTTGTTTAGCCGAGGAAATAAAAATAAAAGTCCTAGGAGGGAAAAACCCTTGGGAGATATACATGTATATACACACATATTAACGGATAAGGAGCTTAAGCGGAGATTAAGCGGAGATTAAGCAGAGATTAAGCGGATATTAAGCGGATATTAAGCGGGTCCTGCCGGTGGTCGTTGGTCAGGCATCAGCTGGGCATCACATTGAAGGACGACCAGTAGATCAGAGGTGTGCCGACTTTCACATCTACCGGAACTGGGTCTGTTTGTCCCATTGTCCTCAGGGTCAATGGGACCCAGGGACGAGACAGGGAGAGAAAAACAAAATCATATTAGCGTAGGGGCCGTTCACATGTAATGCAAGTGTCACACAGTGATGTGGTTGAATCAGCTTAGTTTCAGACAGACTAACTATTGCGGCATAATTATATTATCCACAGTTGAGGATTTTGCAAATTGGGGGCCCACTGCGACGGTATATATGGTAACTAAGGGTCACCTTCCGATTTTTAAGAGAAAATGAAACCTGTCGACCCGTTTGACTAAGGCCTGTAACCCCACTGTCGTCGTTAATGCAGGTTCAGTGGCAAACGGGTCTATATTGCATACTATTTACAAGATCACGAAAAAACGCCAACATCGCAACCTGACCATACGTGTCAACCCGTTTGACTAAGGCGGGAGGCCCCACTGTCGTCGTTAATGCAGGTTCAGTGGCAAACGGGTTATTTTGGCATACCATTCCCCAGACTCAAGAAAGCGCCAAAATCCCAACCCCACCATACGTGCCAACCCGTTTGACTAAGGCCGGAAGCCCCACTGTCGTCGTTAATGCAGGTTCAGTGGCAAACGGGTCTGTATGGCATACTATTCGCAATAGAAAGAAAGCGCCAAAATCACAACCCAACCATACGTGCCAACCCGTTTGACTAAGGCCAGAAGCCCCACTGTCGTCGTTAATGCAGGTTCAGCGGCAAATGGGTATGTATGGCATACTATTTGCAATACAAAGAAAGTGCCAAAATCACAACCCAACCATACGTGCCAACCCGTTTGACTAAGGCTGGAGGCCCCACTGTCGTCGTTAATGTTGGTTCAGTGGCAAACGGGTTTGTATGGCATACTATTCACAAGAACACGAAAGTTCCAAAATCGCAATCCGACTATAGGTTAAGATAAGATTTTTATTTATTTATTTGGTTGATCTGTGTTATGACCGCGAGTGCTTTGTTCCGTACAGATAACCATTTCGAGTTAAGTACTTTTACTAGACAAATTATGCGAATGCTTTGTTGAAGAGAAAAGTTTTAAGTCTAGATTTAAAATTATCGACTGTGTCTGATTCTCGGACATCGGTTGGTAAATCATTCCAGAGCTTAGGGGCTAAGTAGGAAAATGACCTTCCACTTTTAGACACTTTTGATAGTCTAGGGATAATCAAGAGACCAGAATTTTGCGACCGTAGTGTGCGTGATGGATTGTATTCTGATAGTAATTCTCTAAGATATGAGCTTTGTAGGTGATTAGTGATATTTTAAATTGTATGCGATATTTAACTGGTAGCCAGTGTAAAGATGCCAGAATTGGGCTTATGTGGTCATACTTTTTAGATCGAGTAATTACCCTTGCGGAAGCGTTTTGAACTAGCTGAAGCTTGTTTACTTGATTTGCATGGCATCCCCCGAGTAGCGAGTTACAATAGTCTATTCTAGAGGTCATAAAAGCATGGATAAGCTTCTCTGCGTCAGATGTAGACAGTATATGGCGTATTTTCGAGATATTTCTAAGATGGAAGAATGCTGTGCGGCAGACGTTGGCGATATGACTATCGAAGGATAAGTTGCTGTCGAACATCACACCTAAGTTCCTAACCGTGGAAGATGGCACCAGAGTGCAGCCATCTATGTGCAACTTGTAATAAGACAAATTATGTTTGTAGTGATTCCGTTCAATAATAAGTATCTCTGTCTTATTGGAGTTGAGCTTAAGAAAGTTATGTGCCATCCAGTCACTAACATCGCTAAGGCAGTCTGTTAGCTTAGAAAACGTGTGTGTTTCGCTGGGATGTGAGGAGATGTAAAGCTGGGTATCATCCGCATAGCAGTGAAAACTTATGTTATGTTTCCTGATAATGTCTCCTAGAGGTAACATGTATAACGAGAACAGGATAGGACCTAAAACCGATCCCTGCGGTACACCGTATTTAACCAGGGAGTGATATGACTCTTCCTCGTTTACATAAACAAAGTGATAGCGATTGGTTAGATACGACCTAAACCAGGCTGACTACTGATACCAACATAGTTTTCTAGTCTATTGAGTAAGATTGTATGATCTATTGTGTCAAAGGCTGCACTAAGGTCTAGTAATATAAGGAATGAGATTTCACCACGATCGGATGTTAATAGGAGGTCATTTGTAACTCTAAGCAACGCTGTCTCTGTGCTATGGTGGGGCCTGAATCCTGATTGGAACTTTTCATATGTACTATTATTTGTCAAGAATGTGCGTAACTGGCTTGCCACTACCTTTTCTAATATTTTCTAAAGAAAAGGGAGATTTGAGATTGGTCTAAAGTTATTAAGCTCTCCCTGATCAAGCTGCGGTTTTTTAATCAGCGGTTTAATAACTGCTAGTTTGAAAGCTGTTGGAACGTATCCTATTTCTAGCGATGAGTTAAAGATATTTAGAACCGGGGTTGACACTACAGGGAATACCTCTTTAAGCAGTTTTGTGGGAACGGGGTCTAATATACAGGATGATGATTTGGATGATGTAACTAGTCTAGAGAGCTCATCTATTGTAGTAGGTTTAAATGAATCAAGATGTTCGTATGGTAGTCTAGTGTTAAGTGAACTAACGGGTTGAGTGGTGGCTGCCTGGGTAGCTACGATGTTTTCCCTTATAGACGTAATTTTGTTAGAAAAGAAGTTCATGAAGTCGTTACTATTGTGTTGAAGTTTACTATTGGTTTCTGTTTGTTCTTTATTTCTAGTCAGTTTTGCAACCGTGCTGAAGAGGAAACGAGGGTTATTATGATTCTCATTTATAAGCTTGCTAAGATAGGTAGATCTGGCGGTTTTAATAGCCTGTCTGTATTGTTTAACACTCTCTTTCCATGCTGCACGCCATACCTCTAACTTTGTGCTTCTATAATTTCTTTCCATTTTCCTAGTTGCCTTTTTGAGTGCTGCGGTGTGATGATCATACCATGGAGCTGGCGGTTTTTCTTTGATTCTCTTTTTTCGAATGGGAGCAACGGCATCCAATGTGTTAGAACAGACATTGTTTAGGTTTTCTATTACAATATCTAGATCGTCAGAGTTATCTGCTACATGTTTAATTTGGGACAGGTCTGGAAGAGTGCTAATAAATCTATCTTTAGTGGTGGAAATTATTGTTCTGGCTAATCTGTAGCATGTTGTGGATTTACTGATCCTATCTAGAAGTACAGTGTATGACACAAGGTAATGGTCAGAAACTGCATCACTCTGAGGTGATATTTTGATGTCATTAATATTGAGCCCGAGTGACAGAATTAAGTCTAATGTGTGCTTACGAGTATGCGTTGGCCCTGTCACGTTTTGTCTAATATTGAGAGAATTTAGAACATCCATAAATGCACGTCCTAGTGCATCTTTTGGGTTATCCACATGAATATTAAAATCACCAACGATAAGAGCTTTATCTACAGTGACTACAAGCTCAGACAGGAAATCTGCTATTTCTTTAAGGAAATCTGCATGGTGGCCCGGAGGTCTATAGATTGTAGCTAAGGCAAAAGAGAGCTGTTTGTGGTTACGATCGGTTATTTCCATATTTAACAACATTAGTTCGAATGATTTAAATTTTACTTCAGATTTTTGGTTTATTTTAAAAATTTTGTTGTATATTGTAGCTACACCACCCCCTCTCCCCTTTAATCGAGGTTCGTGTTTATAATAATAGTCTTGTGGGGTGGATTCGTTTAAGGGTCAAAGACGAGACGTCACCATTTTGGTGTCCGCATCAAATATAATTTACAAAAGTGATTTTACATACAAAAAAACATATAAAATGAAAGTAAAATGTCTACTTTTATGTTTCAAATAACTTTTGTGAAAATACAATGACCAAATATGAGTTTAATAATGATCCAAAGTGTAAAATCGTCATTCAGCGTAATGGTCCGGACTATGATTTTACTAATAGATTTTTAAATAAACGTATAAAATACCATGTTAAAAAAAATATTTGCTTCCTTGGCATGTTCACATAAGTGTTGGCTGTTTTATATTAATAGGACTATGTGTTATTTTTTTCGTTAAATATTGAAACAACTAGGGGACTTTTGTCCCGAATATGCAGTTTGCCAGAGGTCATTCAGTGTAACGGGATCAGGAAACCATTTTGAAATTAAATAAACAAACAATAGTCATCAAGCAGTCTGTGATATCATCAAAAGGCCCCCTGAAGACCATGTGGTGATTCAGCAAGGTAAGTTTATTGCTCTTAAATATTTGATAATTTCACCTTTTGATAATGTGGTATCTTGAGTTACAAAAACGACTGTCATTCAGTGAAATGCAAAAAAACACTTTTATTGTTAGATTTTTTGAAAAATAAGTAGATGTTGTGAATAATGATGATAAACCTTTCTGGTCAAGTTCACTGTTTGATATAGGTATCTAGTTGTTAACTTCTAATATTAGCTTAAGTAAAAGTTTCGTCATTCAGGGTAATGTTTTGTCATTCGGTGTAATGCAAATTGTATGTTACACCACAGTGTCATCCATTACACTGAATGATAGTGTCACTGTTTAGATAACATTTTTGGCATTTTATTTCTATTTCAGATAAATGAGGGATGTTTAGCACAAAAAAATATATCAAACTTTATCAATATTAATGTTTTAATGTATTTTTGTCGTTTTGGTACTTATTTCTTTTAGATGCCCACAAACAAAGAGAAAGTTTCTAGGCACTGGCAGAAAGTTAATGCAGACCCAGTAGCTAGGGCAATGCATTTAGCAAGGAGACGAGAAAGGTATTGAGGAGTGCAATGTAAAAATAATAGGGCTGGGTTTAAAAAGATAGATTTCTCGATTTTAATCAATTCTAATTTTGAAGAAACAATAGTGATTTGTAAATCACAATAATCAATCTTTCAGTCTATGCTGTTTTCAGATGATGTTAATCAATATCAAATTGATTTGAAATTGGATCAAATCGTGAAATTTGTGTCCAAGCCTAGCCCTAAAGAATAATAGTTTACTGCTGTTTTTAGATAGAGACTCCACCCTACCTATACCACAAGTTAAAGGGATAGTTCACCCAAAATGAAAATTTGGTCATCATTCACCCACTCTCATGTTGGTAAAAACCCGCATGAATTTTTTTGTTCTGATAAACACAAAGGAAGATATTTTGAGCAATGTCTGCAACCAAACCGTTCGTGGACCCCATTTACTTCCATATTATTATTTTTAGTATCATAGTATGGGGCCCACAAAAGGTTCGGCTACAAACATCTCTCAAAACATCTTCCTTCCATTTATGCGGGTTTGAAACAACACGAGAGTGAGTAAATGATTACAGAATTTTCATTTTTGGCTGAACTATCCCTTTAAGAGAGGCCACTGAGGGGATTCT
The DNA here is from genome assembly GCF_027580225.2 of Misgurnus anguillicaudatus. Classification (NCBI taxonomy): domain Eukaryota; kingdom Metazoa; phylum Chordata; class Actinopteri; order Cypriniformes; family Cobitidae; genus Misgurnus; species Misgurnus anguillicaudatus. The sequence goes on along the minus strand of NC_073360.2, from coordinate 49,932,147 downwards.
CCGCCCATAATACAAATCCTGATAACATGTCATTTATGTTGCCAAACAGAAAGTATTTTTTAATTAATAACACGTTTTATATAGATCTGTGTCAATAATTTTATGTCAATAATTACATGGAATCTGTATTTCAGCAACCAGAGAAGAAAGCAAGCTGCCTTGGCTGCAAATCCTGATCACCTGTCAATCAGGAATTTATCAGATGCTGCAGCTGAGAAGAAGCGAAAGCAATGGCAGGAAAATCAAAGAAAACACAGGGCAGAAGCTAAACGTATAAGGGCAGTTCTGGATCTTATTATACAGTATTACCACCTGTTCAGTTAATTTTTACGAATATGATATGCATTATGGAATAAAAATGATTATTAATTTCAGCATCTACTTATGTGATTTGTTAAGGAATAAAATGATACAGAATAATATTCAAAACATTGCAATAATGGAAAAATGACACTATTTTTGTCAAAAATGTCATTCAGTGTAACAAACCATGGTCATTCGGTGTAACACATATATTTATGTAGAAATGAAACAATATACTTATTCTGAGCTGTACTTATTAAAATATGTATAATAATGTGTGATCCTTCAAAAATTTTATTTGATTTTAATTGATTTTCACTTCCTTACAAAAACTTCTTGCTGACAAATGGGTAAAACCTAATGGTTTAAAGGATATTGGCGAAGTAAAATGCTTTAAAATGACAAATAGTTAGTATTTTGTGTCTGCACTGTGATCTATAAATAGAGTCTTGTAATGTGTCATCAAATAATAGTTTTTCTAAAAATGTCTGATAATATTTTTTGCATAAAAATATTGTTACACTGAATGACATTTTAGTTGGTGTCTTCTGTAAAATTCCAGTAAAAATGTATGGTAGTAATTATTTTTTGCTCAGAAAAACATATAGTTAAACAGGACATATTCTAATGTATGTGAAATAGACTAAATTTAAAGCTCTTTTACACTTTTATTTTTTTAATGCTTTAAACCCCCTTTTCGTCTTTGACCCTTAAACTAATGTAGTCGTCTGCTTTAAGCCAGGTTTCTGTTAAACAGAGTGCATCTAAGTTTTGGTCTGTAACTATTTCATTGACAATAGGTTCTTTATTGGTAAGCGATCTAATGTTAAGAAGGCCGAATTTTAACATTCGAGGTTCATCTGTTAAAGTATTGTTGTCTAATTTTATATTAATCAGATTTGTACCAGATGTGGCAAGCGGTGCTCTGTATTTATTTGTTCGGGGAACAGATACAGTTGAAATGTGTTGATATTCTGGTAAGATTGACTCGAAGTGCTGGGATATAAGTGATCTTGACATATCACGGCAGCTAACACACGGACGGTTAAGCCGATCCGTCTGTTGTCTGACTTGTACCCTGGATAGTCAGACTGTATTCGAAGTAAGACTATTGGTCAGATTTATAGAGAGAATCGCCCTTCCTTCCTGAGATGGATGGAGGCCATCTCTCTTTAGCAGGTCAGGTCTCCCCCGAAAATGCTTCCAATTGTCTATAAACCCTACGTTATGCTGAGGGCACCATTTTGACATCCAGTCGTGAAGAGACAATAATCTACTGTAAGTTTCATCCCCCCGGTAGGCAGGGAGGGGACCAGAGCATAATACATTGTCCGACATTGTTTTAGCAATTTCACATATCTCTTTAATATTATCTTTGATCTCCGACTGGCGGAGTCTGGTGTCATTCGTGCCGGCGTGAATAACAATTTTAGAAAACTTACGCTTAGCATTAGCCAGCACTTTAAGTTTTGATCTAATGTCTGAAGACCTGGCTCCCGGTATACAATCGACTATGGTGGCTGGTGCCTCAATGTTCGCATTCCTAAGTATCGAATCTCCAATGACCAAGGCACTTTTAACAGACGTCTCAGTCGGTGTATTGCTTAGAATATCGAACCTGTTTGAAATTACCAGGGGGGTCTTGGGTGGGCACCGGAAACGACTTTGCCGCCTGACAGTCACCCAGTTAGTCGGCCCCCTTGACTCAGATGATGGAACCGAGCTATGTGTATTACGTTTAACACTAGGCGCACCCGAAACAGTGTTTGTAGCATTAGCGTTTGTAGCATTAGCGGTATTAACGTTTGTAGCATTAGCGGTATTAACGTTTGTAGCATTAGCGGTGTTTGTAGCATTAGCGGTATTAGCGTTTGTAGCATTAGCGGTATTAGCGTTTGTAGCATTAGCGGTATTGCTGTCATCAACTAGCGTTTGGATGCGCGCTTCTAGTTCTGCAATCTTCTCCGTCAGCCTTACTACTTCAATACACTTAGCACAAGTAAACCCCTCTGTGCTGATGGAAGAAGCTAAACTGTACATGTGGCAAGTAATGCAGGTTACAATAACAAGCGGAGTCTTACCGCTTTCATGTTGGGTGATGGCGTCTTCGGTCACCTGGACGCGGTCCGTGAAGCTACATCGCGAGGGAAGCTCACTCACAGCACGCCCCGATCGCCTGCGGACGTCTGTAGCCAGTGTGATGTGAGGCAAGCTGAATCTGCGACGGCCGGGCAGCGGCTCCTCCATGGCTTCCCGATCGCTTTCATTCTGGGCGATGGCGTCTCCGTTCCCTCGAGCGCGGTCCGTGAAGCTGCACCGCGTAGGGTGTTCGCTTTTTGCACTTCTCGGTCGCTTGTGGATGTCTGGAGCCTGGGTGAACTGGGCGCTGTACTTCGCGTAGGATCTGCGATAACAGGGTATCAACTGCTCCACAGCTTCCCGCTCAGGTGAGGACAGGTCTGAATAGCATACAGTGGATGAGTCCGCCATTAGATCGGCAAAATGGTAACTAAAACCGGCACCTGTTTGTTGCTGCTAGCGGGCTATATGCTAACACTGGGTGTTTAGCAGTGATAAATCGTTTCACGTGGTAGTACTGCTCAATAGTCGTCACGGTAAAGTATTCTTGAGATAAACGAATATGTTATATTATATAAATAGGAACAAGGTAGTCAGAAAATAGGATTTGGATGATAAACTCGACGGAGCTCTGATGCACGACGCTCACTCTGACTCTCACTCTGACATCAAGCAAGTCCTGCACTTTATTTTCTAATTCCTGCATGTTTTAAAACCAAAATGTCAGACGTGCATCTGGATGTAAACGCATCATTTGCATTAGTAATGCATTTAGGACACCTCTCAGAAAACATACAAATAAAGTTTATTTGGATGTTTAATAACTATTGACAGTCTTGGCATTGCTGGACGAAGGCTTTATGTAGGGAAGATCCGGAGCAAAGGTAACGTGTTGATCAATCTACAGGTTATTTAGGGAACTAACACATCCTGAAGTTTAGCTTCTCATACTGTTAAAACATGTTTTATTCTCAACTATTCAAGTTTGTACTGTCAGATTTCTTTTGAAACATTTGATGAAACTGAAATATAAAATAAAAATGTAATTTCATTATTCTTTTTACAAAGATAAACAACAAAATATGTTTGCAATTACATATTAACAAGGTGATTAGTTAGATGTTTATTTACTAAAAACAAGTGCAACACAAAAATCTATCTTGTTCTGTTGTGTTACTTTCATCCTAACTGACAGGGTCAGAAGTAACAATGTGCTACTTATGTTTGAAGTGAAATTATACTGAAGTTGGTTTTCATTTGTTCAAAACTTCACCTGGTATTGAAAGATCACACGTGTGAGTTATGGACCACAGCAAAAATATAACATTAGCTTTTAAAATGATGTTTTTCTGGAAAGAAAAAATTCAACCATTGTCAACATTCATACTCTCTATCGCCTTTCGCTCAAAAATAGAGGGTTTGACTCGTTTTGCCAGCACGGGTCACAAATGTTCTGTATATATTACTACTGTTGATAATGATTTTGCCAGAATGAAAAACGAGTTATTTTCTTTTGTAAATTTTTGCACATGTTTGGGGTTTGAAGGAAGTAGACCCTGTTTTCAATTTTCATTAAGCATAGAAGAGCTAGGATGTTTCCTGCATAAAATGTGTTGGTCTAAAAGAGGATGGACATATGTATCTCGTTTGGCTTGATAATGAGTAAATGATGATGTAATTTTCATCCCTTTAATTGTAGACATGGTTGGTATTTAAATGTAGACTTTTCTGATTCAAACCACTACCATTGAATCTCATGTGATGTCTGACATATGAAATATTTCTCTTGAGTAAAGATGTGGATCTGATTGGTGGCAGATACAGAATGTGAAGTGATGTGTAACTTTTTCTGTTAGAAACACACCAGCAGCCTCATTATTCTGACAATACTTAAAGCCAAAGAGAGAAAATCCTGCAGCCGATAAGAGATGCTGATCTCGCCCTTCAGACGACAGCTGAGTCTACGAAACAGATCACATCCGTACAAACCGCTTCAGCCAGATGAAGCCTAATTAAAAACTGAGCCAATTAGAGACGAGAGAGATGAGATGTGGGAAGATCAGAGCTTGCATAAACTTTCTACAGGTCATTTATCTCACTGAATCCTGCTGAGCTTTATGAATTTCCATTGTGCTGGAGAACTCGCTCATCTAGACCATATATTGCTAGTTAAAAGACATCAGCACACAGCAGATGCTGATTAGCGGCTCTTTCTTAAACAACTTCAGTTTTTTAGATCAGTGCACAGAATCATCTGAATGGTAGAAAGTTTGTTTTATACAATAAATTCCATCTTCAGTAGTCCTGTGTGATTCTTAAAGTCGTGGGATTCGTTGCATAATAATTAAAGAGTCGGGCTTGTAAGTCGAAGGTCGTCGGTTCGTTCTCACAGCCAGCTGGAAGCGACTTTAGTGTCCTTAAGCAAACACCCTTATGCTGTAGTGATAGCTGTGTGTGTGTGTGCATGCGTGTAGGTGTGTGCGCGCGTGTGTGTTCACTTTCCATGTATTGGTTACCATACTTTGGCCACTATGTCACTTTTACTTCACTTTCACTGCATCATTTTGTATCTTGTATCTAATTACAACACTGATTGAAATGTGTAGTTTGAAACACGGACAGACATCAGACGCATCACATGCTAAACAAACTTCTGCTAAAATGAAACTTTTGCATTTGTCTGTATGACTCAATTTATCAGCCGCTGCTGTGTTTGTTTTTCATTTAGCAAATGACAAGTGTGCCCTGAATACAAAAATATGGGCTGATATTCTGAGAACAGGGGCGGCGTTTGTGTATGGCAGTCGTCATACCCTGGCATTCAGACAAAACAGCAGAAATAAAGCATTCGTCATGATGCTCATCTTAAATATATTTAGTAGAACAGATCTGAACATTGGTACTTTCCTACTAGTGATAATGTTAGTGTGTTTGACTTCATGAAATCTCGAATCACCCTCGCCGTATTTGGATGTCATTCGGCTGACGTTCTTGCAGTGCCGCATAGCAAACACACCTGGGGTGCACTGCTTTTCAATTCTTATTTGTGCATTCTTGTTTCCTTTCCACGCGTCACAGCTCCACCCTCTCAGGATGAGAGCAAGGAAAGACGGAGAGGTCGAAGCATTAAGTGAAATGGCATTTCCTCACTCTGTATAAAGTTCATTCTCTATTATCAAATTTTCAAGTGCATGATAAATGAGGTTAAACACATACTTGAGTTAGAGTTCAGGCTCACTTCATTCAAATTAAAATAGATATATGTGTCTATGCCACTGATAATTTGCATAGACCAGTGACCTATACATACACTGTAACATACAACTTTACACTTACAGCGGGGAAAATAAGTATTTTACACATCAGCATTTTTATCAGTAAGGGGATTTCTAAGTGGGCTATTGACACAAAATTTCCAACAAATGTGCCCATCAAGCCAAATATTTCATTCATACAAAGAAATCAGAACATTTAAGTATACAAGTTGAGTCATAATAAATAAAGTGAAATGACAAAGGGAATAAGTATTGAAAACATGAAGAGAACAAGGTGCAAAATGGCATAGAAAGCCAGGAGATCACCTGAAATCTTTCAGTTTTGAGAGAGAAACCCTGACCCCTATCAGTACTAATTGTTATCAGCTGATTCAGTCCTTGCATCAGCAGGTACTGTTGTTTTAAATGAACCCCCATGGCTTCCATGCAGGCTCACTACGCAAGACTACATTGCTGAACAAAAAGCATGTTGAAGCTTGATTAAAGTTTGCGAAAGGGCATTTGGAGAAGCCTGTGGATTATTGAGAGACTATAGTATGGTCAGATGAAAGCAAAATTGAACTTTTTGGCAGTCATTCTACACACCATGTTTGGAGAACGGGCACTGCCCACCACCCCAAGAACACCATACCAACAGTTAAGTTTGGGGGTGGAAGCATCATGGTTTGGGGTACTGGCAGGATGAATGAAGAAATGTACCGAAACATTCTGGATAAAAATCTGCTGCCATCTACCAGAAAGTTGAAAATGAAAAAAGGGTGGACATTTCAGCAAGACAATGATCGCAAACACAAGGCCAAGGAAACAATGAAGTGGATTCAAAGAAAGAAAATCTTTGCATAGAAGTTGCATAGAAAATCTATGGAGAGAACTGAACATCAAAGTTCATAAAAGAGGCCCAAGGATCCTTCCAGATTTAAAGGCCATTTGTGTGAAAGAATGGGCCAGAACCCTCCTGAGCAATGCAGACGACTGGTCTCTCCATACAAGAGGCGTCTAGAAGCTGTTATCAACAACAAAGGCTTTTCTGCAAAGTATTAAATAAAGTGTGTTCAATACTTATTCCCTGTGTCATTTCACTTTATTTATTATGACTCAACTTGTATACTTAAATGTTCTGATTTCTTTGTATGAAGTCAATATTTGGCTTGATGGCTACATCTGGTGGAAATATTGTGTCAATAGCCCACTTAGGATCCCCTTACTGATAAAAATGCTGATGTGTCAAATACTTATTTTCCCTGCTGTACATTTTTAAGTTTACACATCATTTTAACTGTATTGGCTAGTGATGAGTTGCTGTAACTTATAAAATTAAGTTAACATAACCCTAAGCCCAACATTTACTTACTTATGTACTTAGTTAGGTTTGGAGGTGGGATTAGGATTAAAACAGCACTCATTCGGTGAGATTTCAAAAGATTTCAGCCGTTGCTATATCCCTTCTAGCCACAACCCTCCTCAAGAAGCCTCCTTGTTCCTCATGGTACATTTAATGAATTGAGATGACCTACAAGATGGTGAAGCTCCATCATTTTCCGGGTGGTAAAATGTAGCAACGAGGAAGCACATTGAGAAGCCCTTGCAGTAATACCATTTAGTTTATATTAACATCATGTATTTTTAAATTGTGGCTGTAGCCATGGTGCCAGGGCCGTTTTTAGGCATAGGTGAACTAGGCAGTTGCCTTGGGTGTCAATATCTGCAGGGGTGCCAAAGAGCGCACATACATTTTGTATTCACTGACTGCTGCTTCATTGACTTGAATTAGTGAAAAATGAGTACAACAAACTTAGAGATCAACTCTGAATGTCCGTGTTTTACACAGAGGCCAGATAGTCACTAATAGCTCTGCAGTAAAGTAAAACTCCCGTGTTGGACCAGACCGGTTCTGATGCAAAGTGAGTTTAAGGTTACATCAACATATGAACAGATGAAATGATAAAGTCTTCTTTCTACAAACATCCTCATCGAAGAGGAGAACAGATTTTACCAATCAAATGAGTTTTTCTCTTTGCTGATCTAGTTCACATTCAGGATGAAAGCTGAATTATTCAGCTTCTTTTAATGATGACCTGATTCAACACCTAAAATAGATTTAAACACACGCACACACACACACACACACACACACACACACACACACACACACACACACACACACACACACACACACACACACACACACACACACACACACACACACACACACACACACACACACACACACACTTACTGTTCATCTGATGAAATATCCCCTTGAATTCTCCAGACCACCCATCTCTCTCTCTCTCTCTATCTCTCTCTCTCACTCTCTCTCTCTCTGAGTCTCTTTATTTCTTTCTTTCTCACTCTCTCTCTTTCTCTGTCTCTCGCTCGCTCCCTCTCCGCTGTGCGTCTCTCTTCCTCTAGTTAATGTTTTAAGCTGTACATCACCTGACGTGTTTCATGTCTAAACTGGGCCAGGACACTCAGTGATGTGTCACACAGTTGTCTCATTGGACTCTTTTTATGCATTAATTATCATTGGTGCAGTACACAGTATTTGTGGAATAATCTTTGGAAGAATGATTGAATGCATCATAGATGTAATCACTTGCGTAATAAAACATTTCTGATGGTTATAAATAAAACTATACAGTGGCTTCAGTGGGACCTGCTGAAAACAAATTAATTGCACCTGCAAAAAATCTACTCTTAGTCTAGAGTCCTGCCACTAAAAACACCTTAACAAGCACACACAAGACCTTCACTACAACGCAGCAATGCAAAACAGCCGAGTCATGAGGGTTTACTGTAGATGTCATCAGTGATGTCTTTCCTGTAAGAAATAATCTCCGCTAGCAGCCAAAAGTTCAGACCGTTTACTGTCAGATTCTGCTGATGTTCAGAACAAGAAATGAGACGTGAATGTGTGTCATTTATTACTGCTCGATACAGTTTCATCTTCTCCAGTGAGGTTTCTCTTTTAGTGATTGTCATGTTATGTGATTTGGATCCTCACTCAGTGTTTGGATGAATTACCAGGTTGATTTAAAGCATATATTTCTGTTTGGCGACCGCAGAAAGCCCTGTAGACGATTTGTTAATGATTTACTGCTTATCCTGAATTACATAGCTGATCTTATCTCAATTCACAGGAATACAACACTCTTGAGGTGTAAAGTTTTGTGCGTGACAAATACACTGACAGTATATACAGAATAAAAAGTGCTGCCCTCTAGTGGAGTTTGTGAGATTTTCTGTTTGTATTTAGTGACTAATTTTCATTAACACAGCACACTAAATATACAAATACAATACTATGTTTAGTTAAGGGTTATTTTTAATAATCAATTGTCCTGTTATATGTATGGTTTAGTCACAGCAGGTTGTGTGTGTGTGTGCGTGTGTGATTAAAGCAGTATGGGGTGCACCTCCTCTGGGGGGCGACAGAGTATTTCAGCTGATTTGAACACTGCAGCAGAATACAATTATCAGTCATGAATTCTGAATGACATTGTATGAAATAATATTACCTTTCATATTTGCATCTCTCATTATGATTATAGACACGTGTGAATATAATACGAGCTAGACTAATAACACTGCGTGTGCGTGTGGGTTAAGAAAAGGTTCAGGTTTATTTATTTGTAAAGCACTTTAAAAAACATTAGACGTTGGCCAAAGTGCTTTACATAATAGACACAAAATGAGCTTCCATTAAAATGCAAGAGAGTACAAATAAGCCATTAAATGAGATTTAAATGCATGAATATAAGCAGACATAAAGAGCTAAACTATTTCATAAAGAAGAAGCTGCGTCTGAGAAGTCTCTGTCTGCTTTTGATTTTAATGGAGACTTGTGTACAACCGTAACTCTCATGTTTACTTGCGTGCTGCTGAGCTTTATTAAAGTTTATTGTTGCTGGTGAACTCGATGTCGACTGTAACGAGGATCTGTGTGCTGTTGCCAAAGTAACCCTAAAAATCAAACTGAAATGGACATTTATGTGATGAATGTAAATACATTCCTTAAACCTGAAACTAACCTCTGGCATTAACCACTTCATTCATGACACCAACAAACAAATCAATCTGTCTCTAGTTAAACTCTTCATTTCTCATATTTACATAAACGTGGCCTCTTAAACCAAAAATTCCAAATTTCCCCTGGATGTTTTTTCCATCATGGTATTGAAGATATAGGATCTAACACTATACACTCGACCTGCTCCTGAGAAGGGACGCCTATTAAACATGTGCACGAGATCTTTATTTATGTTACAAATTATAAACTAATTCAAAAACATTCATACAAGGCAAAATGTCAAACGCACTTCCGTGTTTAATTTACGTATTTATACTGATTGATTGACTCAAGATATGATCTGCAATGAAGAAGTAGGTTGTTGCTTTTGTGTAATAAATACTGTGATGAACACATTAGAATGATCAAAAATGAACACACAAGATTTTAGAACATTTTAGCGTGAAACCTTTTAACATTTGGTCATAAGGCTACTTTAGACAAATTGAGCTGTTTACCTGTGTCTTGTGCAAGGGCTAGCATCGCTAATCATAGTTTAAATCAAGTTTTACTAGCAGTGATTTTAAATGGATTTCTCCAAATAGCATGACAAACTTTACCTGTGGAGTAGAAACTTTGCGACTGGGGCATCAGTGGGAAGCTCAATCTGTGCTTTTAGCGCACGACAGCGTGTGGAATATTCTCACAAAAACACTCTGGTCTTGTGCCTTTCTCTTTTTCTCATACAATTCATAAACACTTTTTCTCTTGCGACCCTCAGACATTTTGATAAAACACGGTGAGCTTCAATGAATGTCTGAAACCGTAGCTCACCACACATATAGAGGGTATGCATTGACGTCACTCGCCCTGTTGAGTGGCAAACGTTCAACAAAATGTCTGGTAGCGACTGTGGTGAAAATGCCAATAAAACTGACTATTATCAGCTTAAATTAAATTTACTTGGACTTGATAGCAGAGGTGGACAACAATGTTTGTATTGGGAAAAATTACTTCACTACATTCTAAAGCATAGAATCATACTGTGTGTTCTTTAATATTGCATATTTACATTTATTTAATACCTAATTACATTTAAATTGTGTACTTTACTTAAGTAAAAGTACGTTCATGTACTTAAATATTAAATGTAAAACAAAAACGCATTATTTATGAAATGTAATAGAGTAAAAATTATGACAATATTCTTTGGTATGTATGTTTTCCCAAGAAAAACACAGATAAAATACAAATATTTGAAAAATACTTTTAAGTAGAAAGTAAAACCTCTGCTTGATAGTGACCCTAACAACTTATCAACTCACCTGTGTTCTGTGTGGACGTTGGAATGAACAATCAATTTATTTCTCCTTTCTGTGTTTTTTGTCAGTCTGTAAAACGATAGCTCAGAAATCTTGTTAATCTGTTAGTACAGACTATCGCACAACAGCCTCTCCCATTTCGACGCTTTTTCACCGTGTTTTCGCTGATTTCACACTGTTCACAAATTCTGCCCCTCTATCTGCCACTCAGTGAGCGTAACCGCAGTCATTTTTGCCAAAGGTGACATCACATGCATACCCTCTATACACCTGAAAGTACACATGTGCAGAAAGTGAAAACTACCTAGTATGATGACGTTACATAACACATATCACCAGAATGATTGACAACTAGGAGGACCAATAGTCTTGATGATCTACCTGGAAAAAGAAAATCCTCCACTATAACTTTAAATGAATGTTGAAAAGATTTTCTGTAATTATCAGGTTTATCCCATAAAATCAAGGGTTGGTTTTGTTATAAAACTATTATTTAATTATTTTATTAAAAAAACATATTGTGTTACATTATTAATGATATTATACAATTTTAAATGATATACACAGACACAATATTGTGCTATGATGTAAATGTGGTTCTTTGTGGATGTGGTCAGCAGGTGTCATTGTTTCACACTTTATGAGAGTCAAATCACTGCAGTGTTATTCAGAAACTCTGACAATCATTCAGCATCATGTCATTCAGGTCGTCTCACATCAGAAGATCTGATTGTGTCTGGCCTGACAAATAACACACACACTTTATTCTTTTTTGAAGACTTCCAGACATAATGACTATGTACATTTACAGTGTGTACGTGTTATGTGATTTTCTGTTTGCATTCCCTGACTAATGTGAGGTCAGGTGTTATTTTCAATCTGTTTACTGTCACATGAGAGCTGCTGGTTCCTGTGAATGTATGCGGGTGAACTCTATACAGTGTCTTCACTGTTATTGTCACTGTTCATTTCAAGGTTTTACTTTATAAAGTCGCGTTCATTACAAGTTGTTTGTTCTTTTTGTGTGGATTTATTCCATCTGTGAGGAAGAAATGTGACAGATGGGCAGATTATGTGGATTAATGCAATGTTGAAATGAATTAGTAACTCGTATTACTGTAACTCACCTCACATCAATGAAATCTCTTCACAACAGAGAAGATTATTTGAAGTTATCCTGGCGTTGCGTTGCAGTATAATGTGGGCTGTGCTCAGTACAGTGTGTGAAGATTTTGTTGGCATGTGATGCCCGGATGAACTACTACATGTGCAAACGTTTATTCATCCGCTGGAATGTTGCTATTACCTGAATCACGCACACGTTTTCAGAAAGTAAATAAGTCAGTTTTGGCACATTACACAAACACACACAAACTATTGCTTCACAAAGGTGAGTGATAACTAAAAGTGTCATGTGATAGTCGAGGGTAAATGAGCGGCGTGTGTTGAGCTGATGCAGGACGGCCGGCGGCGTCACTTGATGTTTAATGGCTCTCTGTCAAGACACCTTTAAAATCACAGAAACTTTAACACAGTCATATGTTTAGATGACAGCTTTGATAACTGAGGTGTGATATCTGTGTTTGTGTAGTAGTTACGCATCATGTCATGAAGTCATCTGGGATCTATTGGAGATCAGTCCTGACTGAATGAGCTGCTGAGATGATGTACAAACACCTGCAGCAAAACATTGGGCTTAAACTTTCACAAACCCATCTTACCATCTGATCCTGTCGACACAGTTTACTGTTTCCTGAATACAGTACCACAATGAACTGATGCTGTTGTTCATAACACAACTTCACCAATAATCATTTAACTAAAGCTTAAGACAATGTGACTGTATTTGTTGATGGTGGACTTTAAGGTTTGTGGATCTGTAGTTGGTTAAACATTGCTAAGTGGTTTCTAGGGTATTGTGCAGTTTCTCTGTAATGTCCTGAAGTCTACATCTTTCAATTAAAGTATTATAGAAAGCTGTAATGATTTAGTCAAATCTGAGCTGTGTGACACTCAAGTGAGAGATTTAGCTTTTCTCAAGTTTCTGAATGATATTCAGAGTGTTTGTGATGTAATCTCTCGTAAGATGTGCAAGAACAAAATGATTTCTTTGTGGATTTCACAGCATTGTTCATTTCATCAGCGTTACATCATTATGCTAAAGAATAAAAGCATTGGTCAGTGTTTATATGGGATGTTGAAGAGAAACGAGAGAGAGTATTGATCGGTAATGATCAATAGTGATGTTAACATTGTTTCCATAGCAACAGCTTCAGGCATTATGCTTAACGTCAAAGCCTTTGCAATATTCACATAGACTTTTATAGGAAAAATGAATTGCAGAAGTAACTGGAGTTTGTTCTTGGGTTCCAAAGACGTCACTTTCGCAATGCTCATCGCCATATTTATGTCCGTTGTGTCAGCAAACACAGCACATCTAATGTGGTAAATGATCACATTTATTAGTTTAATTGAGGGCTTACCAGAGACAAAATGTCTGACCGTATAATCTGGAGTTAAATGTTGGCTGCCAGTCGGTCCCAATATGTTGAATTTTTGGTATCCTGCATTATTTGTCATATTTTGTTTTTGATATTTCCAGAAATTAAAAAGTGTCATATAATATTTGTCATTATTTAAAGAGTAGACAACTTGGTGAACATTTTTGGCTTTAATTTACTAACGCGAGTTTTTTTCAATTCAATTCAATTCAATTTTATTTATATAGCGCTTTTCACAATACTCAATTGTTTCAAAGCAGCTTTACATTAATAGAAGCAGTAAAAGCACAGAAAAATGACAGATAGCACAACATAATACACAATAGCATAAGCTGTCAAATTTGCTGCGGCTATGACTCGACATTATGAACGAGCGTATTACTAATGTAACGTCTAGGAGAAGATGCTAAATTAAGCCCAAGCAGGCTACCTCCCCGGGGTAAAAAACCCCCTAGGAGAAAAAAACAAAAACCCCGGGTTGTTGAGCCGAGGAAAAAAAATAAAAAGTCCTAGGAGGGAAAAACCCTTGGGAGATATATATGTATATAAACACATATAAACGGATAGGGAGATTAAGCGGGGATTAAGCGGGGTTTAAGCGGGTTCTGCCGGTGGTCGTTGGTCAGGCATCAGCTGGGCATCACATTGAAGGACGGCCAGTAGATCAGAGGTGAGTCGACTTTCACATCTACCGGAACTGGGTCTGTTTGTCCCATTGTCCTCAGGGTCGAGGACAGGACAGGGAGAGAAAAACAAAATCATATTAGCGTAGGGGCCGTTCACATGTAATGCAAGTGTCACACAGTGATGTGGTTTAATCAGCTTAGTTTCAGACAGAATAACTATTGCGGCATAATTATATTATCCACAGTTGAGGATTTTGCAAATTGGGGGCCCACTGCGACGGTATATATGGTAACTAAGGGTCACCTTCTGATTTTTAAGAGAAAGAGAAAATGAAACCTGTCGACCCGTTTGACTAAGGCCTGTAACCCCACTGTCGTCGTTAATGCAGGTTCAGTGGCAAACGGGTCTATATTGCATGCTATTTACAAGATCATGAGAAAACGCCAACATCGCAACCTGACCATACGTGCCAACCCGTTTGACTAAGGCTGGAGGCCCCACTGTCGCCGTAATGCAGGTTCAGTGGCAAACGGGTCTGTATGGCATACTATTCACAAGACACAAAAAAGCGCCAAAATCGCAACCCGACCATACGTGCCAACCCGTTTGACTAAGGCTGGAAGCCCCATTGTCGTCGTTAATGCAGGTTCAGTGGCAAACGGGTCTGTATGGCATAGTATTCGCAATATAAAGAAAGCGCCAAAAGCCCAACCCAACCGTACGTGCCAACCCGTTTGACTAAGGCCGGATGCCCCACTGTCGTCATTAATGCAGGTTCAGTGGCAAACGGGTTTGTATGGCATACTATTCACAAGAACACGAAAGTTCCAAAATCGCAATCCGACTATACGTTAAGATAAGGTTTTTATTTATTTATTTGGTTGGTCTGTTTTATGACCGCGAGTGCTTTGTTCGGTACAAATAACTATTTCGAGTTAAGTACTTTTACTAGACAAATTATGCGAATGCTTTGTTGAAGAGAAAAGTTTTAAGTCTAGATTTAAAATTATCGACTGTGTCTGATTCTCGGACATCGGTTGGTAAATCATTCCAGAGCTTAGGGGCTAAGTAGGAAAATGACCTTCCACTTTTAGACACTTTTGATAGTCTAGGGATAATCAAGAGACCAGAATTTTGCGACCGTAGTGTGCGTGATGGATTGTATTCTGATAGTAATTCTCTAAGGTATGAGGGTGCTAGGCCATTTAAAGCTTTGTAGGTGAGTAGTGATATTTTAAATTGTATGCGATATTTAACTGGTAGCCAGTGTAAAGATGCCAGAATTGGGCTTATGTGGTCGTACTTTTTAGATCGAGTAAGTACCCTTGCAGAAGCGTTTTGAACTAGCTGAAGCTTGTTTACTTGATTTGCATGGCATCCCCCGAGTAGCGAGTTACAATAGTCTATTCTAGAGGTCATAAAAGCGTGGATAAGCTTCTCTGCGTCAGATGTAGACAGTATATGGCGTATTTTCGAGATATTTCTAAGGTGGAAGAAAGCTGTACGGCAGACGTTGGCGATATGACTATCGAAGGATAAGTTGCTGTCGAACATCACACCTAAGTTCCTTACCGTGGAAGATGGCACCACAGTGCAGCCATCTATGTGCAACGTGTAATCTGACATATTATGTTTGTAGCGATTCGGTTCAATAATAAGTATCTCTGTCTTATTGGAGTTCAGCTTAAGAAAGTTATGTGCCATCCAGTCACTAACATCGCTAAGGCAGTCTGTTAGCTTAGAAAACGTGTGTGTTTCGCTGGGATGTGAGGAGATGTAAAGCTGGGTATCATCCGCATAGCAGTGAAAACTTATGTTATGTTTCCTGATAATGTCTCCTAGAGGTAACATGTATAACGAGAACAGGATAGGACCTAAAACCGATCCCTGCGGTACACCGTATTTAACCAGGGAGTGATATGACTCTTCCTCGTTTACATAAACAAAGTGATAGCGATTGGTTAGATACGACCTAAACCATGCTAGCGCCTGACCACTGATACCAACATAGTTTTCTAGTCTATTGAGTAAGATTGTATGATCTATTGTGTCAAAGGCTGCACTAAGGTCTAATAATATAAGAATTGAGATTTCACCACGATCGGATGTTAATAGGAGGTCATTTGTAACTCTAAGCAACGCTGTCTCTGTGCTATGGTGGGGCCTGAATCCTGATTGGAACTTTTCATATGTACTATTATTTGTCAAAAATGTGCGTAACTGGCTTGCCACTACCTTTTCTAATATTTTCGAAAGAAAAGGGAGATTTGAGATTGGTCTAAAGTTATTAAGCTCTCCCTGATCAAGCTGTGGTTTTTTAATCAGCGGTTTAATAACTGCTAGTTTGAAAGATGTTGGAACGTATCCTATTTCTAGCGATGAGTTAAAGATATTTAGAACCGGGGTTGACACTACAGGAAATACCTCTTTAAGTAGTTTTGTGGGAACGGGGTCTAATATACAGGACGATGATTTGGATGACGTTACTAGTTTAGAGAGCTCTTCTATTGTAGTAGGTTTAAATGAATCAAGATGTTCGTGTGGTAGTGTAGTGTTAAGTGAACTAACGGGTAGAATGGTGGCTGCCTGTGTAGCTACGGTGTTTTCCCTTATAGCCGTAATTTTGTTAGAAAAGAAGTTCATGAAGTCGTTACTATTGTGTTGAAGTTTACTATTGGTTTCTGTTTGTTCTTTGTTTCTAGTCAGTTTTGCAACGGTGCCAAAGAGGAAACGAGGGTTATTATGATTCTCATTTATAAGCTTGCTAAGATGGGTAGATCTGGCGGTTTTAATAGCCTGTCTGTAGTGTTTAACACTATCTTTCCATGCTGCACGCCATACTTCTAATTTTGTGCTTCTATAATTTCTTTCCATTTTCCTAGTTGCCCTTTTAAGAGCTGCGGTGTGATGATCATACCATGGAGCTGGCGGCTTTTCTTTGATTCTCTTTTTTCGAATGGGAGCAACGGCATCCAATGTGTTAGAACAGACATTGTTTAGGTTTTCTATTACAATATCTAGATCATCACAGTTATCTGCATGTTTAATTTGGGACAGGTCTGGAAGAGTGCTAATAAAGCTATCTTTAGTGGTGGAAATTATTGTTCTGGCTAGTCGGTAGCATGTTGTGGATTGAGTGATCCTATCTAGAAGTACAGTGTATGACACAAGGTAATGGTCAGAAACTGCATCACTCTGAGGTGATATTTTGATGTCATTAATATTAAGCCCGAGTGACAGAATTAAGTCTAATGTGTGCTTACGAGTATGCGTTGGCCCTGTCACGTTTTGTCTAATATTGAGAGAATTTAGAACATCCATAAACGCACGTCCTAAAGCATCTTTATGGTTATCCACATGAATATTAAAATCACCAACGATAAGAGCTTTATCTACAGTGACTACAAGCTCAGACAGAAAATCTGCTATTTCTTTAAGGAAATCTGCATGGTGGCCCGGAGGTCTATAGATTGTAGCTAAGGCAAAAGAGAGCTGTTTGTGGTTACGATCAGTTATTTCCATATTTAACAACATTAGTTCAAATGATTTAAATTTTAGTTCAGATTTTTGGTTTACTTTAAAAATTTTGTTGTATATTGTAGCTACACCACCCCCTCTCCCCTTTAACCTAGGTTCGTGTTTATAATAATAGTCTTGTGGGGTGGATTCGTTTAAACTAATGTAGTCGTCTGCTTTAAGCCAGGTTTCTGTTAAACAGAGTGCATCTAAGTTTTGGTCATTAATTATTTCATTAACAATAGGTTCTTTATTGGTAAGCGATCTAATGTTAAGAAGGCCGAATTTTAACATTCGAGGTTCATCTTGTAATGTATTGTTTTCTAATTTTATGTTGGTCAAATTTGTACGTGATGTGGCAAGCGGTGCTCTGTATTTGCTTGTTCGGGGAACAGATACAGTTGAAATGTGTTGATATTCTGGTAAGATCGACTCGAAGTTCTGGGATATATGTGATCTAGACATATCATGCCAGCTAACAGACGGACAGTTAAGCTGATCTGTCTGTTTCCTGACCTGGGCCCTGGATAGTCATACTATATCAGAATTAAGAATATTAATCAGATTTTTGGTGAGTATAGCACTTCCTTCTGATGTCGGATGAAGGCCATCTCGGGTTAGGAGAAATGGTCTACCCCAGAAATGCTTCCAATTGTCTATAAACCCTACATTATGCTGAGGGCACCACTTTGACATCCAGCCATTGAGAGACACTAATCTACTATGTGTTTCATCTCCCCGGTAGGCGGGGAGGGGACCAGAGCATATTACATTGTCTGACATTGTTTTTGCAATTTCACACATCTCCTTAATATTATCTTTGGTGATTTCAGTCTGTCGGAGTCTGGTTTCATTTGTTACTGCGTGAATAACAATCTTATAAAACTTCCTTTTATCATTAGCAAGAAGTTTATGTTTTGATCTAATGTAAGACGTTCTGTCTCCCGGTATACAGTCGACTAGGGTGTTTGGTGCCTCAATGTTAGTGTTCCTGAGTATAGAATCTCCAATGACCAGGGCACTTTTAACAGGTGTTTCAGCTAGTGTATTCCTTAGGGGATCGAATCTGTTAGAAAGTACCGTAACGTTATGGGTCTTAGATGGACGCCGTATATGACTATGCCGCCTGACAGTCACCCAGTTAGACCGCCGACTTGACTCTGATGTCGGGACCGAGCCATGTGTATTATGATAAACACTATGCGCGCTCGATAAAGTATTTATAATGTTTACATTAGCATCTGATGTCGGAACACTATGTGCGCTCGATACATTGTTTGTAATGTTTACATTAGCATCTGATGTCGGAACCGAGCCATTAGTCTTTTCGCTCGATACAGTATTTACAACAGTAACATTAGCGGTTTTGCTATCCTCAACTAGCGTTCGGATGCGCGATTCTAGTTCAGCAACCTTCTCAGTTAATCTTAATACTTCAATACACTTAGTGCATGTAAACCCATCTATGCTAACGGCAGAAGCTAAACTATACATGTAGCAAGTAGTACATGTTACAATAACAAGCGGAGTCTTACCGCTTTCATGCTGGGCGATGGCGTCTTTGTTTACCCGAACGCGCTCCGCGGAGCTGCATCGCGTTGGGGGTTTGGTTGTGGTACGCCTCAGTCGCCTGCGAACGTCTGGGTCCAGGGTGATGTTGGGCATGCTGAATCTGCGAAGGCCGGGCAGCGGCTCCTCCACAGCTTCCCGATCGCTTTCATGTTGGGCAATGGCGTCTCCGTTCACTCGCTTACGGTCCGTAAAGCTGCATCGCGTGGAGTACTCGTTTGTCGCATTCCTCGGTCGCTTGTGGACGTCCGGAGACATGGTGAAGTGGGCGCTGTAGCTCGCGTTGGATCTGCTCAAACCGATCAACTCCTTCGTAGCTTCCCGCTCAGGCGAGGACAGGTCAGAAAAGCATATATCAGATGAATCCGCCATTAGATCGGAAAATGCTAGCTTCAGTCGGCAGCGTTTGTTGAAGCTAGCGGGCTATATGCTAACACTGTGGGTGTTTATTAGTGATAAATAGTTTCACGTGGTAGTACTGCTCAATAATCCTCACGGTAAAGTATTCCTAGGTAAAACTTAATATATAAATAGGAATAAGATAGTAAAAAAAAGGCTTTTAGATGAAGAACTCGACGGAGCTCCGATGCACGATCTGTTCAGCGTGAAACCGGAAGTGACTTGAAGTGACTTGACACGTCAGCCAATCCCTCTCTCTAGCACGCTGTATCCCGTTACCATAACAACCCAGCATCCCACAGTTAACAACCAATCACATCTCCTGATTACGCATAAAACCATTATCTCTACTATATTTCTAAAGTTTAATGTTAAGTTATAATGTATTATTTTCATGACAACACACACAAGTCTTTGTGAAACCTGAGTGACGCACCTGCTATCTCAAATGCCAAGGACCTGGTGAAGTTATAATGTATTAAAATTTATTATTATAATGTCTTGCAGTCCTTATAATAAGTTGCTGAGACACATAAGAAAGTCTCCTGTCCATCTCAGCAGGAACAAAGATACGGTGTGCATACAGCCTTTCAGAAATGTGCTCTGCACATGAATGGTCACATAATTAAGTCAAAATGTCCATTGGTGAAAATGTATGAAAAAGAAGATTACGTGTAAAGTGAAGAGTTTAGGATGTATGGCTATTGAATCCCTGCATTACTGTACGATTGAGTCACAGCTGTCATCAAAAAACAAACATTACTGTAGGCTGATTAAAGCACCATCTGCAACTGTATCTTGCCTTTATATTTATTTGTCCATCATTTATTTGAAGTCTGATGCTTTACTCATGGCTTGAATAAAATAAACCCATCATCCATAATTTAGGAATAAAGTTTGATATGGTAATCTAGTCATTGTCCTTTTGACATTACAAACGACAAATAAAGAATAATTCCATATAACTTAATATTTCATTCAACATTGTAACGGGCATAGATCTACTTTATATATAATCATTAGCAGCCGTTTCTATGGCCCTTATACGCAGTTAGTCTGTCATATTGGAACAGTCCAAGTATTATTGAAGGATTTTGTTTGTTGTTACTCTTAATACAGTTAAGACAAAATAGCTCTGTTGATGATGAATATGAGGCAAAAGTACACAACATCACAATTTATTAACATTTGATTATGTTTCAACACATACATGCTTCAGTTTTACTATCAATCTTTCATCCTGACGCATGTGTGTTGTCATCAAATACAGAAGAAACAATCAAACTCATGTTACACAAACTGTGCAATTAATCATCACATTAGACAGAAGTATTCAAATACAAACTGAATTGAATTGAAGTCGTGAATGCGAGTGTGACATTGAGTTCTTTTATCTCAAATCCAGCTTTTAGAGATGTTTGGTGTCCATAAACGTCCACAGCAAACAGATGAATATTCAACCGTACTGAAGGAGTTGTGTCATGTTTGGCTGCTTTCCCTTAATTATTCAGAACAAGTCATTCATTTTTAAGATATTATTTAAAGGTTTTGCTTTATAATGAAAGATTATAATATCATTGTGTGTTAAACTAAAACTAATCTCCACAAATCAGACATGGCATACAGTTTGTTTTAATTTAAAAGGATTTCAGGATTATGAGGTCTAGGTACACTGTCAGAAACAAATGGTCATAAAATACTCCCTATGTGTTACCGGTGCACTACCATTATAATATTTAGGCTACCATGTATGTAGAGATGTATTCATCTGCATAAGACAGCTAAGGCCCATTTGTTTCTGATATTGTATAAAGGAAAAAGATTATTGTCCAGTTACAGTTCAGGCTTCAGGGTAACTTAATGTTATAAACATACAGAGAATGTTTCCTCACTATGTTTTATCAGATGACGACATGTTTGTCCTGTCTCAGCTACCGTAGCTTCTCGAATGCTTTTGATTCAGATTAAATGTTTTACTCACATCAGTTATAGTTTTAGTTTGATCCATTAAGGGTTTGTTTGTTTGTGTTTCAGTGAGGTTTCTTTATGTTATGCTGTTATGTTCTTGCCTTATTAGGACGCTGTGGCGACTGGTGACTTCTCTTCTGAGGGACGCAAATTCAAAATATGTGTTTGTTTCATCATGTGAACCATGTGCATCATGTGTCATGTCAAAATACAAGCCTGCTGCACAAGCAACGAAAGGGTTTATGATAAAAGAGACGCTCACGTTCACAAAATACTCACAATAAACTCATTTAGCACTTAAGTCTGATTACTCAAGAGATTAAGTGAGTATCTGGCAAACATGAGCGTCTCTTTTATCGTAAACCCTTTCGATGCGTGTGCAGCAGGCTCGTATTTTTTACTTTTTTTTTTTTTTGAATAGGGACAGATACAAAAAACATAGATTATTACATCAAAAACAATCCGATGCCTGTATCACAGTGTTTATAGTCATGGCTAATTCGCAACACCTGTCCCTAGAAGGGCTTTTTAACAGTTAAGATAATAAGAGAATAAAACATAAGAATAAAAAACAGCAAGTATAATAGAATGTCCAGAAACCAGTTAAAACCAGTAAAAATAAATGTAGTAATTTAACACATTCACTCTAACTCACACAGACGCACACCTCACACACAGCTATACATCTCATAAGACATGATTTCTCTCTCCCTGTCTCGTCCTCGACCCTGAGGACAATGGGACAAACAGACCCAGTTCCGGTAGATGTGAAAGTCGGCACACCTCTGATCTACTGGTCGTCCTTCAACGTGATGCCCAGCTGATGCCTGGAGATGGTTCTCACTGCGGAACACAACATCCAGGGGGCGGGGTTGGATCCAGATCCAACTCCTCCCACTTTATATACTTTGTTCCGCCAAATGAACTAGCATATTTGCGTTGTTGCAGCCCGCAATGAGTTGCAACCTGTGGTCGCCAACGTTTGCTCTTATCAGTTTAAGTGTACGTTTGATTAATAATAAAGATTCATAGTTTAGAAAGTATCACAGTTAGGTGTAAGGACACGTTCCTGACAATGCGAAATCACCGAAGGGATTTATTTGTACATTATCCCACTTATTACAAAGCTATTCCTATACGAGTAAATATAAAAGCAAATGTATTTGATATCTTTTATTAGCAAATAAAAAAAGTAAACCATTTACTAGGGAAACCTGTTTCCTAGTGGCTATAAGCAAAAACGCGTTAAAACAAGTTCAACGTCCATAAAAGATCAACATTCAATTTATTAATTTCTAAATAACATGCCATAGCCTATATATTTTAATAATTATGCATATTTATACTGTATCCATTAATAGGTCTTAAACTGCATGTGGTAAGATTACTCGTAGGCTTACCCGAAATGTTTTAATCCAAAACATTATAGCAAAAAAATTTCATTTCACCCTAAAGGCACTACTTTTATTGTAGTCATAAGTAAAGTTCGTTTTTATGTCAAAAAAATAACTTAATTTAGTTACGAGTTAATGCGGAAATGGTAACGCAGCAACACGTGCATGACGTGTCTTGTGGTAAAACTGTCGTCCAATGGGATCTCTGGATCTGGATCCAGCTCCGCCCCTGGATCTGAATCCAACCCCGCCCCCTGGATGTCGCGTTCTGCAGTGAGGCGCTACTGGATGCCTGACCAACGACCACCGGCAGAACCCGCTTAATCTCCGCTTAATCTCTGCTTAATCTCCTTATCCGCTTATTTGTGTGTATATACATGTATATCTCCCAAGGGTTTTTCCCTCCTAGGACTTTTTATTTTTTTTTTCCTCGGCTCAACAACCCGGGGTTTTTGTTTTTTTCTCCTAGGGGGTTTTTTACCCCGGGGAGGTAGCCTGCTTGGGCTTAATTTAGCATCTTCTCCTAGACGTTACATTAGTAATACGCTCGCTCATAATGTCGAGTCATAGCCGCAGCAAATTTGACTGCTTATGCTATTGTGTATTATGTTATGCTATCTGTCGTTTTTCTGTGCTTTTACTGCTTCTATTAATGTAAAGCTGTTTTGAAACAATTAACTATTGTGAAAAGCGCTATATAAATAAAATTTAATTGAATTGAATTGAAAAAATGATCACACTGCTGCTGCTGCTGTATGAGTCAGGCTTTTGACATGACACGTGATGCACATAAGTTTACATGATGCACCGAACATACATGTTGTGACGAGCTTCACATCGTGCGTCCTAGAAAAAGTAGTCCCGGGCCAGCACTGTTAGGATGCATTTCACACATCATTACCATGAAGACACTTTACACTACACATAAACTGACTGTAATAAATGAGCTTGAAGTAACGGCACTTCTTTGTCTCTTTGTTTGATGCTCTCGAGATCTCATAGCTGTAAAAATCTGATGTGCTGGTCCAAGAGTCTGTCAGTTTTGATTCAAGTAGTATATCTATCTAACAGTATTCAAACCATCTGCCGAAAACACACAGCCTGCAGAAGTGGGCAGTTGTAATCACAGGTTTTTAGGATTACATATTCATAATTGCGATTAGTTTTTCTATTAATTGTGCAGCTCTAGTTTAATCTAACCCCTAAAGAAATGAAAGCGATACTCCAGCCAAATATCATTCATAACTTTGTCAGAAGTTGTTTCCTGATGTCTGATTTATATCATTATAAATCTTGAAAGAGCAATGACATTTACTAAAATATGTGTTTGTCTGAAACATGATGGACATTATTGAGTATCTCAGATTGTTTGAGTAAATCATTTTGATATTTGACTGCTGGAGTATCATTTTAATCCAAAATAAGGATGTTTTTGTTGAGTTTTAAGATTTAAGGATGATTAAGTCTCTGTCTTTCTCTCTCTCTTTCCCTGTTTAATATTCACTGGAGAAAGTGAGTGAGAAAGTGAAAGTTGGTCTGTTGACACATACTGTAAGATCCTGCATATTTCTCTGCTTTCACGTCAGTACCCGTATAAATTAGTTATGCAAATAAGAGGAGTGTGAGCATTAAATCTCTGCTGTGTTTCTCATTATACTTTCAGGCAAACAGTAACTGATCAATCAATGTTAAAGGAATCTTTACTTCTTAAAATAAATTCAGAAATGATGTTTATCTGAACATAGTATTGTCTGAGTCATGCTCATGCTTCACGTTAACTCCAGTAATGTGCTTGTGTGTGTGTGCGTGTGTGTGTGTGTGTGTGTGTGTGTGTGTGTGTGTGTGTGTGTGTGTGTGTGTGTGTGTGTGTGTGTGTGTGTGTGTGTGTGTCTCTGTGTGTGTGTGTGTGTGTGTGTGTGTGTGTGTGTGTGTGTTTTTGTGTGTCTATGTGTGTCTGCGTGTGTGTGTTTCTGTCTGTGTGTGTCTCTGTGTGTGTGTGTGTGTGTGTGTGTCTGTGTGTGTGTGTTCTTTAGCTGTACTATAAGAACGAAACAAAAACAAGAAGAAGGTTTACAAATGAGATACATCTGACTGTTGCCATAGAGATTAGATAGAAGATTTTCTCTTTCTCTCTTTCTCTCTTTCTCTTTCTCTTTCTGTGGCTCTGGTGGGTGTCTTGACCTCTGTCAACCCAGCTGCACAGGCAGTTAAATGCTGTCAGCTGCCGATCACGGTGCTGAATGAAAGAATGTGGAGGAAGAACAAACTCCATCTTCATTCTGCAGCCAATCATCTCAGTGTCCTTTCAGAGCCCACGGTGAGAATCAGATGCCGAACATCCCACGCCACGTACACGGGACACTCGCACACTAACTCCTTTATACTGATCAAGTACACAGGAACATTTTAAACCTCATCTTTCACAAATATAAATGTTCATTTCAGTCATCCAGTATGTTTAGTTTAAGGTGTGTGTGTGCATGACAGATTCTTAGACTGGCTGTCAGTCCATGATTGCGGTTACATGATGTTCTGGTAGATTTGTATTTGTTTATTAATTAAGTATTATTATGTGAGAGTTTCTGTGAATCTGATGTAGATTGCAGTGATGGCTTCAGTGAGTTTTTGTGTTGTTTAATACAGTATGTTTTCAACCACTTGAGTTGTGAGATTATGAGCTTTTGAGACTCTGAGTGGTTTCTGATCTAAAGGATTTAATTGACCATCCAAAAGCTTTTAAGTAATTATATCTGAACAGAGAGAGTTTGTGTATGTCCAGCACGTACTGCACAACACTCAGCTTTATTTAAATGATCCACTCATTGTGTTTTATTTACAGCAAATGAGGAAAAGAAGAAGATGATCTTCTGATCCATGCAGCAAACTCAACGTAATCACAATCTCAAAACAAAACTGAGCTACTGGAAACCATATTAACTCTGGTAAACACATTTCATAATGTGCTGGCCTTGTGTGCAGTAAGAACATCATTTATAATGACACATTAACTCGGAGAGAGACAGACAGATATATATATATATGTAGAGAGAGAGAGAGAGAGAGAGATGAGTATCAACACACACAGAAAACAAACACTGTTTAGTTATTTTTAGTTATATAATCAAAAATCTTTATTTAAAATCCTCTCTCTGTCTCCGGTTCAATACTAATATCTGTCATCTTTCATCAGAGTGACTTACTTTACAGTTTTCCGACTGAACTTTCACAGAAAATCTGTAAATTTCTTCAGTGTTGCCACTTTATTAATGCAGAGAGTTAATCTTTGCTGCTGCGCTCAGACAAACAAAGTCTTTGATGTTTAGCAGAAAACACTGAGTGTGGATGTAAGCCTATAGGACAAACTCAACGTCTATTGAAGCATTGCCATGCTGTCAAATATATTTATAGCATATATGTAAGAAATAATTGACCACAGGCCATTGAAAGTGGTAACGCGGCATGATGTGAAGTGTAGTTACACTGCGAGTGTGCAGCATTATCAATTATTACTTTTATACCACATACATTGTTCTGGTGATCATTTTAAAACAATAGACAGCTCAGGTGTGTGTTTATGGGAAAATAATGCATACAGTACCCGTGCAATATTTCTTAACTGATCAGAATAAAGCATTTAACAGTCTGTCTATAATATATTTATTATACTGTATGTATACACAAGCAGGGCATGTGTTGTGTATATACTTGAACTCAATATGAACCCGCTGGATTATCACAGCTTCAGCACGTGACGCCTTCCTCCAGAAAACAGCAGATCACAGCTCTGATCGAGCATTAAAGAGAAAACAATGAGACTTTACTGTCTGCATGAGATTAAACCGGGAAAGAGAGAGAGAGAGACGCAGGCAGCTAGAAGCAAAGAGAGACAGACAGTAATAGACAGACTGAATTGAAATCAGATGATAAATGGTCAGTTTAGAGACGTGCCGCTCCAACAGACGGGACCCTCGGGATCCTCAGGCTTGTTTCTCATTCTTCACCATCGCAGTGATGAACTTCAAAGCTTCTCAATTAACAAACTGTGGAGACATCCAGGGAGAAATCTTCAATAAAAGTTCAAAGGTGTAAACATATCCTGACAGTCCTGTCGTGTTAAATATGAGGAGACGCGTACACGATATACCACCGGAAAGTTTAATGCTTGAAAATGTGAGCTGGAACTGAGGCTCCACCATTAAACAATGAATGATTCGATCTCCACGTGGAGATAATATCTTGGTAACTTTTCTTCATTTTGAGACACGAGAACCAAATTACTATGCAATGACTGTAAGAACTGAATAGAGAAGCTGACTGATGAAGATCCGTCATGAAATCTTCGTCTGTCGGCAACAATATGATAAAGTTTGTTGTGTGAAAGTTTCAGTTTATTTCATTTAGATTCAGTTCAGGATGTTCTCAGACAGCAAAAGAGGTTCATGGACACTGAAATATGATTCAGACCGTCAGACAATAAATGGACTGATAAATCCAGAAACTCATCAAAACACGTTATTTCATTTCAATATATGCATGATGTTTTTATACACACTGTAAACACTTCAGGCGGTCTCAGATCAGCTCTTCATACTGGACTAAATTAAAGACATCTATGCAGAATGAGATATAACACAACACATGATGGACTACACAATGAACTGGACCTTGAGCACACATGCACGTTTATTTAATCACTAAATGTAGAGCTCATTTCTGCTTTTTATTCCTGTACACAAACAGAAACTGATTCTGGATCTGTTCAGGACCTTCGATTATCAGAAACAGCACAAAGCTCCCGTGACCTCGGATTATTAAACATATAGAAATGAATATAAGATTGCTGTATTTGCTGCTGTGTTAGGAAGGGAATCTACAGTACTGCATATATTATAGTGACAGAGACTTTCTGGTTAAGAAGAGTTTGTCTCTTTAAAGATCAGGGTGTGCTGTATCGATCATCTTATTGTATTTCATCTAAATTGTTCTTCT
This sequence comes from Misgurnus anguillicaudatus, assembly GCF_027580225.2. Taxonomy (NCBI): domain Eukaryota; kingdom Metazoa; phylum Chordata; class Actinopteri; order Cypriniformes; family Cobitidae; genus Misgurnus; species Misgurnus anguillicaudatus. The sequence continues at coordinate 49,904,196 of NC_073360.2, read as the reverse complement.
TTTCAGTGGACATCACAAACGTATTTTCACCCTCCTCACATATAAAAACAGCCCTGCAGTTGTTTTTTATTAACCATCGCCTTTAATTAAAAAGTCATCAGAATGAGAAAGTAATAAAGGTTGTGAATGATCTTTGATGTTAACTAGAGAGAGATGATCTTTATGTGCTGCTGGTAAAACATCTGATGACAAAACTTCACTGACCTCTTACACAAACATCATCATTATCTCCATCAGCATAATATCAACTTCATGATGGATGAATCTTCAGCATCAGCAGAATCACATTATACACTAAATATTTAATGTTCTTCCAGAAGATGAATGCAAAGTCTGAACATTTCATCTCACACAATCCCATACTGTGCTGTTATTCTCTCTTTCTCTGGCCTCAGGACACACAATCTCTCTCATTTTTATTTCTCTGTTCATTTCTATTCTGCTTTTATTAGTGTGTCCCTCTCTCAATAACAGCAAAAGTCTAGAGACACGTTTTTTCTGTTTGAAGCTGCGTGATAAAACTCTCCATATTTTATTTCTTTGATTTATTTCGCATCCTTTCCAAAGCAACACACTGTCAGAGGAACTGAGTGATTTCGGCAATTTTAGCAAAAAAAGGGTTTGAGTTTTGAAGAATTAATCCGTCTGACGGGGTTTTGATGTATAATGTTAGAGATTCTGAGAAAGCAGCATTTGTTTTTAGTGCAGAATTAGTTTTCAGGGTCACAGACAGATCGGTCCAATCAAATCCCAGCAGTCAGATGAAGCTCTGATGTCCTTATCAAACACAGCGGTCACTAACAGATGGTCACAAATCATGTGTTTGTTTCAGTGATGAGGGACAGCTGCCTGCGTTGAGTGTGATGGATAACATTGATTTCAGCACGTCTGCCGTATTCTGATCAGCCAAACAATCACTCAACTTCATTCATCCGTGTGTCTCGTTTCCAGCCCTGAACGTGTTTCTAGAGGAGATTATGAGGGCAGATCGCTTACATTTTATTAAATAGTTTTCCTGGCTGACATAACGCATCTAAATGTGACCTTACAGCGTCTGCAACATAGGCACACAACTTGATTCACTTGATGCGGTAGAGCGAGGGTCATCGATTAGCGGACCGCAGTCTGGTTCCGGACTTCGGCTTTGTTTCATCTGTAATATGAGACGTAAATAACCAGCAAGTGCTTCTTTTAGCAACAACACTGTACTGTAGAGACAGTGAACAGCAAACGCTTATTTTAAGGGAACGTGCATCTTTAGAGACCATACATCTTTTTATCTACATAGTGCATGTTTAGAGCATTTCATAATGAATAGTGTTATTCATGAAAAAGACTTTATTTCAGTAGTCCATTTACTGTAAGAGATTTTGTTAACCATAAACAACTGCACCTCTTTGTCAACTAGCATTCATTAGAGTATTAGTAGACTACCTGCTTAACATCTACTAACACTTTATTGTTATGATCCCACAACAGACATTATACTGACTGCAAATAACTTTGAAGGCTCAAGACTGACATATGAGAGGTGTGCCACTGGTGCCAATGTTATTGTGCCCCCAAAGCACAATATATATATATTACATTGAGCTGCATATGCGCATTAGTTTGAGACGTATACAGTGATGTAAGACTTGGCTCTGTGGTGGCTCTCCAAACTTAATGGCACCTGGACTTCATTTGGTAGTCGTGAGTTGGGGCAGAAAGAAAGAAACACTGAAAATACTTTCAAATGTGTTTCATGCATACATTTATTTATTAGAAATGAATACAGGTATTGTCTTGTTTATTTAAAAACATCTCTTTCAACATCTTTATGGTACACCTAGTTAGTGCATGTTGATCTTTTATTAACAGTAAAACTTACTGTGTGCTTCTTTTTACTAAATCCTTTTGTTTTTACACCTTTAAACAAACTTTACTAATTTAAACATCTTTAACATTTCATTCTTATGATGTCAACTATAATAACTTTATATTATAAAGACTAATGTCAAAGAGTCAGCCACACCTGTCACCAACCAATCAATCAAGCCGATCTCTTATCATCTACACTCATCACTGCTTTACATACAGTATAAGCATCTCTCATTCCTCACTATTGGTCTGGTCATCTTCTTACTCTTACCTGCACAACAGACTCCCCAAGATTATTCACCTGTGCTCTTCTTCATCTCAGGATCCTCTTCGTCCTCTCGTTAGTCTCCAGGTCCTCAGAGATATACTAACCTGCATGCGCAAAGACTGTTATCTTCAGCTAAGTGATCCTAGACTTTACATCTGCTTGCAAAGTTAATTACCTGCCCGGTGTTTGCCGGGTTTTGGTGGTCCTGCTTAAATAGACAGACCTGAGGGCATTGCAAACATAGCAGTGCAGGAACGCGACTTCCTTAAAAAGACCTTGATTATAGCCTACTTACCCTTGTCTGTTCTCTTATTTGGGGTGTCAACTAACATCTTTGTGTTAAATAGTTTCATTGAGCATTTGAGGACCTCAGTGTGTTAACTGCACATAAAACATGTCTCACTCCTTCATAACGCTGTTTTCTCCAGATCATCGGAAACTACAGGCTACATATTGCACACAATAATCCTGCTCTTAAATCTCGTGTCACGTCAGTCAGATTCTCCTTTACAGACAGAGACCGCCCGCCACATGAGTCGGTAGAGTAACGTTGCTTTCAGCCAATAAAAACAGAAAAAATACTGACATGTTTTGCTGTTGATTGGTTAAGACCATCTACAGCCCTTCCTTTTTGTTTCTCGAAAAATGGAAGCAATGAAACCCATTTTCCGGTTTACCAGAAAGCCTTGCACATTTCTGAGGGTTAAAAATAAAAATGTGTACTAATGAGTTTTGCAGTGGCACCAGCGCTTAAAAAATTGTTGCACCTGTAAAAAATATAGTCGTAAAATGTGCACAGCCTGGAGCTCTGCTTTTACAACTACATGCAGTATTTACTTCAAGGAGGTCACACACCAGGTGAGAAGCATTGCATCATATTGTGTCCTGTATTTAAAAATCAAACACAATATTTTGTATGAATGTATACACACCACTGTGACGCTGCTTAAATCCCTAAAATCACTTCTGGACATGGATGGACAACTAGCTAACCTGATGACAGTGAGAACATTTGAGATATGAACTCTTATTTTAAAATATTATAATGGTCAGCTCAGATTTCTGTTAAGAGAATGACCCTGAATTCCCAATCAGTATCTGTTTTGTGTTTCATACGTCTTGGTTTGCTAAAACATCTTATCATTTAATATTCATATCCAATTCTGCTCAATTGAGGAAATATTTATTCAATTACAAAAACGGCTTGTCAGGACCTGCTATCAAGTAAATGTAGAGAGTGGACTCATGCAGTTATTTAGTTTTAGTAAATAATGACCCAGCAGTTATTGACTCTTAACCCTTCAGTATTGTAGTTCTGGTTATATGAACTAACAGCTATAAGTTGATGTAGTGTTGTGTAGTGATGGCTCGTCATAAAGGGGCTGTTTAGTTTTTTCTTCATTACTCTTTCTGTTACAGATGGAGAGAGAGAGAGAGAGAGAGAGAGAGAGAGGGATATATATTGAAGTGCTGCATGTGTTTGATCTCAGTGTTTCTCATATAAAAGGCAAAAGGCTGACAGGATTTTCAAAGTGTTGGTGATCAAAGGCAGCGAGTTTGTTCATTTCTCATTCTGCCGCTTTCAGGAGGTTCATGTGAAACTTCAGATTCTCTCTCATATGATGTGCAGACAAATGCGTTTTCACTTCATGATGAGCTGCAGTCTTTGAGCGGTCATGAGTTTAATCTGACCTGTTTTTAACATCTCTAGCAGACTTTAGAGATGTGAGTGAGTGAGTGAGTGGTCAACACAAATAACATCTCGCTTATCTCACTCGTGTCAAAACTCTTGATACCTGCTGCTGTCATTGAGAAATGTGTTGTATTAAACTGTCGCATTATAAATATAGAGCATTAAAACTTTAAGAAGATTACTAATAATAATGTCATTTTAATTCAAACATCTGCAGTCAAACCTGCCTGGATGCAGGATGTGGAAAGCAAAAGAGCGTTAAATTCACATGCTAACCTTACGAACGGTGATGTTTCTGTTCTTGATGGAGGCATCACTGATGAAAGAAAAGGTCTGACCTTCATTGTGTTGAGATCTTGCTCCCTCCCTCGTGATGGCTTGAACTGAAGGTCACAGTAGAAACATCTTCATCTCTTGTAGGGCTGTGAGGTGAATGACGCTTTCAAAGGAAAGTTAAGAGCTGGAGAAGTTCAGGTCGGGTGAGACAAGTGAAATTTGGCCTTAAGACTCCGTTAGCCATTATAATGTGTGGGTTAAAGAAACATTTGCACTTCTTGGTTTGGGCTAATTATGGTAAAACATGAGTGTACTTTTCTATACTTGTGTTCCTGAAGCTGAACTCATAGAGCATTGTGGTGGCGACACAAAGGTCATGAGTTTGACTCCATAGAAACCCAAATACTGATAAAAAGAAAATAAAACGTATAGCTTGAATGCAAGTTCCATTAGATAAAATCATCTGCCACATGCATCATTGTGTGTACCTGGTAATTATCACAAGATAGGAATACCAGTATTTTTGTGACCTCGTGGAGACATTTTGATGTCCCCATGAGGAAACAAGCTTATAAATGTAGACAGCAGAAGCAGATAGTAAACAGGTGTTTATGAGATTTGGCACCATGTTTGTGGCTATACAAATCTCACACAACAGATGTGTGTTGGTAAAACATCTGATGTCCTCCTCACAGTAAATTCATATTGAACAGCTGAGAACACAATAAATTCAGTCTAGATAAACAAAAAAAGATTATATATAAAAACTCAAAGTTCACCAGCAAACACAATTTAGGTTGCAAATATGATGCAGAACTAAACGTTGAAAACGAATTTAAGGAAGCAAAATGTAATATAAATCTTGTAGTTCATGTAAGTGTAGTTTTTAGGGACATGTTTTCAATTTTGCAGGCCGGTTTTACTAACAGCTACAACTTTACAAATTAATGATTTACAAACCATCTTCTGGGATTAAAAAAAACTACTATCATGACTGACCTAAATCTCTTTATGATGGCCACCACTGTATCTATAAAGTCTTCATTATCCTCTATAAACCCTAGAACAGAGACACCATCAGGGGATTCAGGTCATTATCCTTACCGGCCCCCTCCAAGTCTGGACCTCAACCCCATCCAGTGAACTTAAAAATAAACTGCACTTGTCCATTCAAAGGAAAGCTTTAAGCTGGAGTTACAGAAGACATTGAATTATATTACTGATGAAGCCCTGAGGAAATATTGACACTATGCCAGAGAGATGTGCTGCTGTAATCACTGCAAAAGGTTTACATACCAAATATTAAAAGTTAAAAGTGATTAAAAACACTACGACTCACTTCAGCTGATATTTGTTTTGCTCAGAGCAACCATCATTATAAAATGAAATCATGTTTTGCAGGCAAAAAAGGTGAATATTATTAGATCTGTCAGGTGTCTTAATCATTTTGATCACCACTTTATATAAAGTACAGAAATTCACTGGGGGGCTCTAGTTTGGAAGGGGTTAATTTAGATGATGGGTTTGAAATAACTAATAACTTTACAAAGATTCCTCATAAATATGTTTTCTTAACTAAGAGGAAGAATCAGACATGAAACTGATGCATAAATCATACAGTGCCGCTGTGACATGTCATGTGACGAGCTTACTCATGCATTATGGATATGACGGGCCGTTGAATTATCAGAAAATAATGCTCACCCAAGGTGTTAATGCCGTACTATGTGAAGTGGAGTTACACCACAGGTGGGCATTATTTTCAAATAATTTAACGGCCATATAATTCAATATTCACAAACATTACACTGGTGGTTATTTTAAAACATTTGACAGATCAGGTGTGCGTTTATAGAAAAATAATTAACAACTGTGGAACATCTCTTAACCAATCAGAATAAAGCATTCAACAGACTCGTGGTATTTAAAATAATATATGACAGGTCTGTTAAATGTTTCATTCTGATTGGTTGAGAGATGTTTTCAGGTATGCATTATTTTTCGGTATGTTTGTTTTCTGTATGTGATTTATGTCTAAAATGCAATATACATTCAGTGTTCACATGAGGATACCTTTAATGAAGTGGTGACTGTAAATACGAGTGTACATTAATGGCTGCCTGCCATTGTTTCTCCTCTCAGGGGACAGAGGCAAAAACGTTTATGACACAAAATTCACAAACACCTTATTGCAGGCTTTTTGTCTCTGAAATCCTTCACTTCATAACTTGAAAACTATGGATTGAGGGACCGTATTTATTTAAAACGTCCATAACACCTTTCTGATGTTAATCTGGAGTACCTAAAGAGTAGTATTACATCCTTCATCTATCTCCCAAGAGTCTTTAGTTTAATTAGATTTTTAAAAGAAAGATTAACTTACGTGCCTATTTCCAACTATTTCCCCCAGTTGGGACTTTCAATGAAATCCAGCGTTAAAGCAACACTAAAGAGTTTTTTTACCTTAAAATAACATTTCCAAAAAAGTTTCAGTTGTTCATCCACTTGAAACAGGGTAAACTGCACTTTCACATTCGCTTTGCAGCCCTCTATCGGCCAAAACCGCACTAAAGAAGTTTCCAACCGTCGGGTCGTGGTCCTGTAGTTCGAGTGAAAACTACAAAAACTTGCTTTACGGCAGACCTACAATCCAATCAGAGCCAGCTGCAGTATTTACGACAGTGGTAATGAACAATTACGCTTCCAACCTGTAGGGGGAGCAAAGAGCAATAAGTCTTTAGTGTTGCTTTAAACCAGTAATTCTCAAAGTGTGGTCCGCCCCCAGTGGTCCGCCAAAAGATGACCTAGGCAAGTGTTTATACAATCGTCACTTATTTAAGTAGATTTTTAATGCACTTGCGAAACTGCGATATCAGTTCTTGCCTTTCTGTTTTAATAACGTAAAAATTGATCGGTTGGCTAAACCAAAGAGGAGTCAAAAGAAAAGATCAAGCGTCAACTGAAAGCAGCTAAAATCCACAGATCTATTAGTTTTGTAATGTACTAGTTTTTGTTTCATGTGTGAAATCCTTGTAATTTCAGTGATTTTGGACATAAAGGGGAACATTTTTTCAGTATTTTATTGTTACAATAGTTACAACCATAGACTTCATATACCCACCACCTCAGTTTTAAATTAATGGCTCTTTGGAATGACATTAAGTGGGACCTAGGCTGTTAAAGTATATTTAATTGCATTTTTTTCCACATGTGCAGTTTGTTGTTCAAATTAAGCTGCAACTCATTTCACATTTACCTGTTCAAATGAAATAAAATTCATATAATAATTTCTGAACATAGCATTGCATTTGTTTTTAAAAAATTAGTTTTTGACTTGAAACAGTTGCATATTAAACTTAAACTTAGCTTATCCTTCATATTTTGATGTTTTTTGGGGGAGTGTTAGAGTGAGATTCTGTTAGGTGGTCCTCAGAAAAAATTTGGAAGATAAAGTGGTCCTTGGGCTGAAAAAGTTTGAGAAACACTGCTTTAAACAAACACACACACACAAAACTCTGCTTCTACCCCGGATAAACAAACGATATTCATTGTTTCCATAATGATGGCTTTCTTCTCCTACATCCAAAAACACACTTCATCTTTCTGTTAGAAATGCAGAAAGTTTTCTGTTAGGATTGGAGTGTGAAGTCAGAATAAACACAAACAAACACACACACACAAACACACATAAACAAACACACACACACAGTAGTTACAGCAGTGAGCGTATGATGATTTATAGGTCAGCTCAAGTCTAAAATGACCTTTAAGATTCCTTTGTTCTATTTACAAAAGTGTGTTTGTGCGCGCACGTTTGTGTGTGTTTGGTATGTGTTGTAATCTCTTCTGTGGGCAAGAGAAACTCTGTTGGCCTGCAGCAGGTCAAATGTCAAACTTTAAACTCTATTACAGAAACACAAACTGACAGCCACAAGATTTCAAACACTGATATTTGACTGCAAGCGTTTATACACAGTGTTTGTATTCCACAGCCTCCTTCAGCTGAGAGACGCACTGATCTGAGATCTGATTATCATCAGTCCACTGCCTGTGTGTCTGTGTGTAAGAGCAGCTTTGTCCTTTGAATAAAGCTTTCTCTTGTTTTAACAAACACTTGAATATTTATTTATCATATTATCATGTAGTTTACTGAAGAAATGAGACTCTGAATCTGTATGAATATGAATCAGAGTTATGGTGTTAATGTTTTGCTTCATATTATCAGTTAAGTGAATATAATAGTTTATAAGTGACAGAAGGATATAAGTTTGTTTGTTTGTTATGGGTCTTTTATTGTTTTTCTCAAAGTTTATAGAACTAAAGTCATCATCATTAGAAGGTTTGCACAACACATCTAAATGATTTTCAGGTGCATCACATGTATATAAATGTTTAAGGCAGTACATTAATGATCTGTTTCATTGACTAATCCATTAGTATATATTTCATTATTAAACTTGACGCAGTCATTAAATGCAGAAACACAAAATACTGCATTATACTTTACTTTACTGTACTGTACTGTAGGTATTACTATGGTACACATAGAGTATGTGATGTGATAGAGTCCCGTAGGGAGAGTTTGAGGAGTAATTGTGTGTGGTTTGCAGTCCTCATTTGTTGGACAGAAGTGAAATATGAACTCCACGTGCTCTCATTCGGGATTTTCCTGGTCCTCTACAGTTCTGCCACCGAGCTCATATTTATCTGAATGTTGTAATAAAGTCAGAAGGCAAACACACACACATTTTGACTCAATCTGCAAATAGCAATACATTTCAGACTTTTATGAATAAAATTTGAGTCTCTTTCTGTCTCTCTCCCACTGTATAGTAAATGTCATGTTAGGTTCACTGTAAAAACTGTAGTTATGCAGCTGTTGGCCAGTAACTTGCTGTAGATATATGTCTGTTATTTACTGGAAACAGTTTGTTCAAAGTGAAATGAACATTAAACAATAAGAAGTCCTTTACAGAATAAAACTAAAATAACAATATGGTTACATGAGGCTGATATTTTATAATGTTTAATCTTCATTTCACTTTGAACAAAGTGTTTCCAGTAAATAACATAAATATAATCTACAGTAAGTTACTGGGAAACAGCTGACAGTAATATCGTCATTTCTACAGACATTTTTACAGTGTTTCTTAAAGCTCCACTGTGTAGGATCTACTCCCATCTAGCAGTGACAGTCTATATGACAACCAACTGAATATTACTTTCTAGCCCACAACCATAAACGTAGCTTAGACACTCCTTTTTCATTGACGCGAGGAAAAATATCCCAGGGGCTGTTACACTTAGTATTAAGATGTGTTTTCGTCGATCAGGTCACAAGTGGACGAGAGAGACACATCACTTTTACACTTGGTATTTAAATCCGTCTCTTTTGTCCATTTTCGGCTGCTTCTCTCCAGATTACTGAGGAGATGGTCTGTGGACGAGACCCTCTCCTGTCATTTAATCATGAGCTGGAGTAATGACGGGTTTAAATGGACGCAAACTAATATTATGTGCAATGCTTATGTTTTAAGTAAACGTTACATGTCCGTGTATATGTAACAGCTTTAATCTCTGATATTGGTGAAATAAGATCGCTCAACTTTCACACGCTTGTAAAATGAAACGAAAGACGCGCAGATCAGTGGCGTTTTATCAATGAAAGGCTAAAAATAGCGCTGTACACCGTGTGTTTGTGTTAGAGGTCAGAAAAGATGAAAATCATTTATCTCAGTACCTCAAATGGGCGGAGAGACGGCGTGTGGCTGTTCGAACACATTAAACCACATGCGTGTTTACACTAACTGCATATCCATGCTATAGTTAGCCAAGGAACTATAAAACTTCAAGTTTACAACATAGACTGTATAGATGTAAACGAATATGCTGAATTACCTGTGGTGAAGATAGAAAGTAACTTAGCAACTTCAGTGTCCCTTGAGCCCCATGATCTTGGTAAACTAACTCCAATATTGACTTTGGTCTTGTTGTTTTTCCTGTCGCGTTGTCGTTTTAAATTCCCTTTTCGTTTCCTTGGCGACGTGTTTTTATGTCCTTAAGAAAAGGTCTTCAACAGGCTTTCAAATCTGCCTCAAATCAAAGCATTAGATCGCGGGATCATCACGGTGTGCGGCTGTTGTAAAATCCGAAGGATTCAGTCTACGCAGGTCGCATATCCGGGCTGCATACGTCATCAAGCCTGGTTTATTTAAATTAACTGAGCATTACATTCGCAAGTCATAATCATATTACATAAATTTACTATTAATTAAGAATAATTGTCAGCTTTATAATTGTTAATATTCTGAAATAAGACCGTCTCGATGACGTATACCGCCTACACATGCAACCTCGGGAGGCTTCAGCTAGCGGCCAGTGTGAGTGTATTCTGAAAGCGCGAAAGGCGGAGCTTGAATTTCAGGAATGACGCTCGTCGGCGAATGTATTTCAAAGATGGAGGCACAACATGGATTCAGCCAGTCGAGCGACTCGACCGTATGTATTTTAAATAGCAGATTCTACACTTACGAGAATACTTTGATTAGTGGGTGGAAGTAATTACACATGAATGAGCACATACTTTTGAAAGAAAACATGGGTTTTTGCTAAGAATTAACTAAAAAAAGTACACAGTGTAGCTTTAACATTACACAGACATAAAGCATACAAATCAGGATTTTAACAAAGATTTTATAAACGTTTGTCCCCTTCTGGAGTTTTAGGACAAGAAAAATAAATTGCCCAGCTGAATTTCATATTTGCACACGCTTTCTGTTTTATGCGATTAACTAAATGAATTATGCAAATCTGATCATGCTTGTTTCCTTATCTTACTCAACGTCTTTTAAGTTTTGTTTGCAATATATTTTACTTTATAAGATTATCACTGAGGTCCAGGTACATGCAGTTTCTTTTTTAAAACACTAAAAGTGCACATGACTATATCTGGATTGCTGCTGTATTTTCTTTTATTCTTTAAGTACACTCTAAAAAAATGCTGGGTTATTTTCAAAAAGAGACGAGCTCAGTTCACTGGGTTGTCATTTAACATGTGCTGGGTTGTTTTAACCCATTGTTGGGTGAAACATTGTCTGGGTTCATTTTAACCCAGCTGCTAGGCTCTTCCCTGTTTGACCCAATGCTGGGTTGAAAATAACACACAGCTGTTACTGATGGATACACACACGCACGCACGCACGCACACACACACACACACACACACACACACACACACACACACCCTGCTGAAAAAACCAGCATACCAGCAAGACCAGCATATGGTGTGTTTTGGTGCTGGTATGCTGGTGACCACCAGCTAAACCAGCATCAAACCAGCATAGACCAGCATAATAAGTGTGATGCTGTTTTTTTCAGCAGGGCAGTGAGTTAGAGTTGTGCTCATACATTCAACATAAACATTTACTGAAGACTGCAAGGGAAAGACACGTGCATTTAAAATACATGTCCTCGTGTAATGAAGGGTGCATGTGTGTGTGCACGTTTAGTAACCGTGAGCTTCCCGCACTTTGATGAAACACGGAAAGCGCGCGCATGGATATATGGGGCTGTTGTCGTGACAACCGATAACGGGACTCTCGTGAAGGGGGCAGCAGAGCGCCAGTGTAGCGAGTCTGTCTCTCTCTCTCTCTCTCTTTCTCTCTCTCTCTTTCTCTCTCTCTCTCTCTCTCTCTCTCTCTCTCTCTCTCTCTCTCTCTCTCTCTCTCTCTCTCTCTCTCTCTCTCTCTCTCTTTCTCTCAGTGCACGGGAGCAGCGTGCGGGCTGGATCGCATTTTTTAGCTCGAGTCTTTGCTTTATCGTCGGACCTTCCGCGCTCTTCGTCCGTTCCGCGTTTTTCTGTCTGTGGATTATTTTTGTGACGATGTTTTTGTGGGGACGCTCCTCGTGTCGGCAGCTGCAGGCGTGTTTTTTCCGACTGTTATGTTTTATTCCCACAGGACTCCCGGTGATCAGCGTGGACAGTCAGAGATCCACCGACAACATCACCATCAGACAGGGAGACACAGCCTTGATCCGGTAAGACGAGAAGTTTCTTCAACTCACTCTCTCTCCTTCATCATCTAGCTGCCCTTCATCCCTCAGCATCAGCACCACTGCGGGAGAATCTGATAAGAACTCTTAGTGTTACACTCATCTCAATCTCATCGAACTGGATCTGATGATCAGAAAACATTTAGATACTGATAGTTCACCCAATCATGTATTCATAGTGATTTTTTTCTTACTATGGAAGTGAATCGGGCTTATGATTTAAACATTTCTCAAAATATCCTCCCCCGTGTTCATCAGAACAATAAAACTTATACAGGTTTGTAAAAACACGAGAGTGAGTAAATGATGACAAAATGTTTGGGTAAACTATCTTTTTAAGTTTTATCTATAGGGACTGTTATTTCCGACTGATCGCAGGGTGTGTGTGTGCGTGCGTGCGCGTGTGTGTTAATGTTATATTAGTGTTAATGCTTCTCTTCACAGAGATTTATCATTGGGTTTCTGTGTATGTAATTCGCTCTCATGAAAATGAAGAACAAGCACTGTGACGCTTTCATGACCCTGACTGTGAAAACCAAGCTAATGTCTCAAATTCTGAGGTAATGGGCATCAAAGCTTGATTGAAGTCTTTGTCATGATTTAACTCGGTTAATATTAAAGATATCAAGGTTATATTGAATGACATGATGAGTTTATGTAAAGCTCACATATGAGTAGTAAGAGTAATTGATGCTTTTGATTGACGGTTAATCTGCTCTTACTTTGGGCTTTATTGGTGATCTTTTCTGGTTTTGGAGATGATCAGGGATCAGGAGAGGTTTGCATGACCTATTTGGACTTCGCCTTGTCTTTCACATTTGGACACAAAATTCACTGTACAGACTTCATGTAAATTAGGCTTTACCGGTCAATGCACATTTATAATATAATGTTAGAAATCTTTACTTGCTCTATGACAGTGCTCTACAACATGGTGCCCAACGAAGCTCATTCTATTAATAGCATCCATTTTAATATTTATTTATTACATTTTTTTATGTTAGCTTAGCTTCTTTTGTGTATGTTAACATTTTAAAGGTGCAGTGTGTAATTTTTAGAAGGATCTCTTGACAGAAATGCAAAATATTATACTATATTATCAGTAGTGTATAAAGACCTTTTTATAATGAACCGTTATGTGTTTATTACCTTAGAATAAAATGTTTTTATCTACATACACAGAGGGTCCCCTTACGTGGAAGTCGTCATTTTGTGCCGCCTTGTTTCTACAGAAACCCTTAACGGACAAACTTTTACTAAGTTGTCTCCGTCAATTAAATGTTTTTCCAATGGCGGCTACCATAGCTTCTCTATGTGTTTCAAAAGCAAAAGGTGAGCAGTGGACTGAGCCGTTGGTTGCAATTCGCAACCTCACCACTGAATGCCACTAAAATTTACACACTGCACCTTTAAACAATGATTAAACATATCAACAAGTAAAATAAAATTAAATCAACAAGTAAAATAAAAAAGTTTTGAGTCGACTATATCTAGAAGTAGCCCTCCAGATTGTTTTATCTATTGTGGTATTTCTCACAGAAAGGTTGGAGACCTCTGATCTATAACGGCCATATTATTACTTTGCATACTGGTGAGTTTTCAACTGGTGAGTGTATTATTCATCTTTCCCCATTTTAATGTGTGAATAGCAGACTGCTCGGCTGTATTCAGGCTGCCATCACATTCACCAATTCACTCATTCATTCATACACCGACGGCGGCAAGGCGCCATCCAGCATCTGGGGTTAGTTGTCTTGTTCAAGGACACCTCGACACTTGGTCAGGTGGAGCCGAAGATTGAACCACCAACCTTCCGGTTTGTAAACAACCTACATGAACCAATGAGCCGCTGCCGCCCCCAGTGACAAGTTTAAGACGCTGACAAGTTGAATTTACTTAAAGAATTTCAGGAACGTTGTTGAAAGTAATGTGAACGAAAACTTAATTACATTTCACTTTCAATTTCAAGTTGATTTAACTTGAAATTAAATCATGTCATCCACGTCTCCACTGTTTCTCTTATTTACGTGGAATTCTGTAAGAGGAAAATGAGACGGTCGTCTTTGAAGAAACAATCGTTATTTGTGCCGTTCCATTGGGGGCCTTGAAAAGGTCGGAAATGACATCCTTGAGCTTTACAATCGCATGATTGTATTGAGTAAATCTTCAGAAAGACTCTGACTGAAGCATGTGATGTATTTATTTCTTTTACCTGTCACCTGACGTCTTCTGGGATTTGTAGTTAACTTCTTTTGTGTGTAACTTTGCTGTACCCAGAAGGCACGTTATCCTCATTTGGTGTACTGTATGCAGCGTTTATGGCAGCAGAGCGGCCGTCTCCTCAGATAAAGGAGTGAGGTTAGTGAGTCCAAACGGGATGTGATGATTATCCACAGCACTTCCCGTGAAGAGCTTCATCCAGCAGGATTAATTTGCAAAGCTGTTTATCATGTTGTTCCACCAACAATAGGAGTTTTTGTTTCTAAGGCATTATTGTGTGTGTTGGACAGAGATGTGTTAACTGTTTATTAAATGATAGCAGCTCTCTGAGGCATTGCTATCTAATTTACGACCCGTATTTCTGGCCCCCTGATTTGCTGTTGTCTGTCTGCGGTGTGAAGATTCCTCCAGTATTCAAAGCTATTTTCCCACAATGCCGTCATTTTAATTGGTTTTTAACACTCGTGGCAGAATGAGAGGACACATTGTTGGTTTATTAAAACATCATCTTCTGTGAAAGCAATACTCTGAGTCAATTATCACGTTGACTATAACAGCAGCACACGCATATGCTATTTTTAAGATGACGAGCGAGAGGTTGCGCTGGACTGTTTTTTGGCTCGTGACTCTCATGTTAGCACCTCAGATTCTTCTCAATATGAGCACTGCGTTCATCAATGTCCATGCAGAAGATTCACCACAGTTCACTGTTTGCATGAAGGCTCCTGTGTAGTCTTATTATTGATGTCCATTAGACAGCAGCTCCAGGTCACAGATGGCTTTGGGGCAAAAAGCTAATCAGGCTACATATAATGTTTGTCTACACTGACTCCAGTCCTGCTGAAAGTAGAGATGTGCACTTTTCACTATTATTAAGCTCATAAAGAATTTTATTACAATTTTACAAAAGACTTATAACAGGGTTCCCACGGGTCCTTGAAATCCTTGAAAGTTTGTGAATCTGGGGGAAAATATACATGCATAGATGCAGGTCATTGAAAGTGCTTAAATCTATTTTATGCAATAATTTTTCTGGAAAAAAATCCATATTACTCCCTGTGTAGTGTAGGATAATATCATAAAAATTCCAGACTTTTAACTGAAGCACACGTGCTAAACTGTTCACTTTAAATGCTTTAAATATCTTCTGTATGTGAATGTTGATTCATACCAAAATGCTTTTTTGCATAGTTGTGTTTGTCACTGCAACTCTGCATCTATGTGTTTTTAAGTTAACAACATTGAAAAACAAATTCCTCTTTAAAATGAATGCGTTTTTACCCACAAATAATCTGAGATACATACTGAATGTCCATATGCTGTCCTGGACAACCTGACTGTGTGAAAACAATTATCCCTCTGGGGACAATAAAGAATCTAATCTAATCTAATCAGATAAACACATGAAGGATGAACACACTTTTTGGGGGTTTAAGTCTGAAGTTGTTCCCTGATCTCTGTTTTCTCCCATTAAAAGCTTGAAATAGCCCAGACATTTACTAAAATAACTCCAAATGTGTTGGTCTGAAAGATGATGGACATATTATGTATCTCAGATTGCTTGAGGGATGAATAAACCACAGGGTTTATTTGGCTGAAGTATCGCTTTAACAACTAAGACATGGTCACTGATTGTTTTACAGTTTACTGTTTAACAGCCATCTGCAGCCCTGCTTCGAAATCTGACCACCGAGCACAACACATAATAAATCTGATGTTTCATTCTCTGTGTCTCATGTTTAGCATAATAAAATAAACTACAGTAACAGGAGGCTGAAATTTCTCATAATACGGTGATGTGGGCACGTCTAAATTAAACCCTAGCTGGGAAAAATCTGACAACCCGGTGGTGTTAAAACGCTATATAGTTAAATAAGTTTGTTGCAATCAGAATTGCCAAAACTATTAGACATACAAATGAAGTAAAAAAAATCATTAAATGAAGATATAATAGCAGTAGCTTAGATCAGATAAAATATGTTAAAGATAATGACCACAAAGATACAAGGAACGATATCACTGGAATCACTTGCTGAGCGATTTTTCTGTTTCCCAACTGATGAACGATAAACCAACAACAGCCAATTAAATCTACTTGAATCTAAAGTGCACGCGCATTTAAAATGACAGGCAGTGTGGAGAAGCTGAGATCCATAACATAAAATCATTTCAGGTGTCCAGCGCTGATGCAGTTGCAGTGAAATTGACTTCATAATGTTTTGTTTTACTACATTGACTATTACACCAAAAATAAGATATTAGGTTACACAAACTAGATTCACTAAACATATACGAGATACATGAAGCGCAGCATGTTGAGAACATCTAACCTTCTGTGAATGCAATAAGAACATCATATGTATTCATTTAATGACAGGTGAACAATTACAAGGAAGCAAATATGCAGTATTAGTTAATGACATTAAAAGTAAATAATTTGTGTAAGTACTGCGCCTCCGGTGGTCTGGATGCTAATATAGCTATTGTTGTAGTTAATGTCATAGTTATCATCATAATGTGCACACACAGCACTTTAACCCTGACACATTTCTTTTTAAAAACTCATTTGAATAGCGTTCTTTCTTTTCAAATAATAATTGTAGACCGAATATTGGACGTGTCGCGCACATTCCCAACTGAAAGCCTAGAAACTGAAAAACTTGTCAGGACTTGTATCGTCTTCCACCTTCAGTCTCCACCGAAAAGTGTTTGTTCTGCTGGGATGATTGTTTTCTTTAAAATGATAAAGTTCATATAGGTGCAGGTGTAGCTGTCATGCAGTATTTATTTCAGATGTGCGTGTTTGAAATGGCTGATGGGTTAAGATGCTTGTGGATGATGTTTCTCTCTTTACTGATGGGTCACTGCTGTGGCACTTTCATATATCTGTTAAAGAAATACTCAATTTACATCTAAACTCGTGCCCCTAACTCCAGTTTAGCTTTTTTATAGACTTAATGCATCGCTATACATCATAATTTACACACAAGTAGATGTCAGAAACATTTGATAGACACCATAGGAGATGTCAAAAAAGGCTTTTCTATTAAATTGTTAATTTGCGTGATAGCCCAGCGACTGACTTTAACATTCAGTCTGACAAATAAATAATGAGTGCTTGATTGAGTCACGTGAAATCATGTAACTAAGTGGAGAGCATCATGTTAGCAGAAGCTAAATGATAAATGATATACATTGAATGCTTCAGGTTCCTTTAAATAAAAACGTGACTGCTCATCAGGAAACAAAGATCAGCCTCATGTCTCCTAACATTACATTTGTGTAGGACAGCTATCTGCGACTGGATAAAACCACAGAATCACATAAGCGCGCGCGTCTCATTGCAGGTGATATAAATACTGTATACATTTACCTGATTTCAGATGCATCGTGTTGAGTCACACGCTAGAGATTTAGATTGTCTGATTTATGAGAAACGAAAGGAGACGTCAAACACGCATGAGCTCAGTGTCATCTGTGGTGACCGATCAGAAATGTGCTGTGGTATAATATGAAATCAGATATATATATAAACTATCACAGCTGAGCATTATATGAAATGATCCGTGCGGTTGTTCAAATTAAATGATTTGATGATGGTGACTCTATTAGATCAGCACTTTGGCTGTTATTGGAATATGCTGAAGATTAAAGTGGGCACTTTAAAGAAACATTGAGTTTGTGTAATAGTGTAGAGAAGCTGATGTAAGGTTTAAGTGCAGTTACTCACCCATGAAGAGCACTGGAGATGTTTAACACTGATGTGGGGCTTCATGGCATCCTTTTTATTATATAAGCACTGCAGTTTACATTTAAAATTCTGACACGGTCCTGTTTTTATGGGACATCTGCCTGTTCATTTGTTTCTGTTAAGCTTCTTCTGAGTATTAGGACTGTAGTAGTAAAAATGACCAGTTTGTCTTAAGAGTTAGCACAGTGTAATGCTGAGTTTACACCAACCGCGTTTCAGGCGTCAAAATCCCATCTACCGCGCCTAGTTTGCCGCTTGAACGGTTTGAATGCATTTGCGCGTGTAGAGCGAAGTAGACGCGCGGAAAAAGCAAGCATTTGACGTGCGTCAGAGGCATAATTCGCTTCTTGTGGGAGGGGCAAGTGCTATGCGGTTGTCTGTTTGCAAGATGACTGATGTTGATTGAATTTATTGAGAGAGTTACCAGTTTGTATTTGGTCACCTTACTATAGGGGGAAAATAAATGGCGTGGGTCGATAAACGTCACGACTCAAAAGTGAAATGTGTATTTACAGCTTAAAAGGTTGCCCAATGTCCTTTTAATTCCGCCAAAGTTCACATTTTTCAACTCGGGCGTCGGCTGCAAATTCGTGTGAACCGCAAAATACACAAAAAGCACCATTCCCGCGTCCCACGCACAACGCTCAATTTGCAACTTTGAGGCGGAAACAAGTCTTCTGCGCTGCGCCAAACGCCTCTTCCATGCTGCGGGACCTCCAGACACGTCAACACATCTTCACATTGACTTAACATTAAAATCACTCGCGCTTCACGCCTCTACCGCGGTTGGTGTAAACGCAGCATTAGGTTTGACTCTTGTTATTTCCTGATCTTCTGCTAACATCACTGTCCAGAATATCTTAAATGAACAGATTTCTCAGTGCTAATGACTTTTGGCGTTAGATTTGATTTAAAATATTCTTATTTAAAACTATACACATACTAGGGGTGTAAATTGGACATTGCGATACCATATTGTGCCGGTTATCTTCGCCAGCGATGCGATATTTGCTGGTGCATCAAACTTTTCTTCTATGCAGTTACGGTTTGATGCGGTTGATTTACTGGTATTTTTATATTATGTGCCTGGTTAAGCAGTTACATTTTTCTCTCACAAATGCAACCAAAATATATAACAATGTTTAATTTAACTCTTTTTGCGAAAATCTCAATCCCAAAAAATACACCTTTTACACAAAATTAAGCTTCTGATGGCGACAGTCAAAGTCTTTAGTCTTTCTGCTGGAGCTGGCAAAGTTTTCTGCCAATCTGTTTGTCCAATACATTTTCAAAATACAAAATATTTCTTAACCTACAATTTGCGTCCGATAGCAGTCACAAGGTCTTCTGCATCGTTCGCGTTGTTTTCACTGCTACAAACGTTTTGTTGCCGCATTGCATTTACTTGCTGACTCTATCAGATGAAATAATTGAAAATGCACACTTTGGCGAAAATGCATAGATGGACGTTAAATCAAGGAATGAGGGCGTAGGGGGTGATCAAATAAAGGAACCCTCATATCTTTAGATATTTAATCGATGCATAATGATGTATTGTTGTTACACCCCTAGTACATACATAAAACCCCTGTATTAATATCATTGCTTTTACTAAGATTTGTGACTGTGAAGAAATGCACACTGTGATATCAGTTCTGCTATCAATCATTTCAGTTTATCTTGCAACAGCAGTCTATAAACACAACATTTACATTCGGCTCCTCTTCTCAGCCAAAACACTAAGAAATGCAGCGAAATAATGAAATGTTTAGCTAGTTAGTACGTATATGAATTACGAATATAAACGCACAGATATACAAAACTACCACTGTCTACTTGGTTTGTGGACCTTGGTGAGATTTATGTGCTAGACAGAAAATGATTCAAAGCTTAGTGAGTAGTACAGAGCTCAAGGTTTATCTTTCATTAGTTAGTGTGCGCATGAACTGCTGTACGTACATTGTGTGCTGCTACTGAAGCAATGACACAAACCTGTCCAAAACAACCCATCCACTCCTTCAGTGTTTGCCTAGCACACATTTATTCTGCTTTATAACCAGCCGGTGGTATTGGTGGGGGGGGATTGGTGCTGCATCAGCCATTTTTGTAGATACTCTACGGATCTGCCGCTTCATTTTTATAAAGTCTCCTCTTCAACTGTGCCTGCTTTCTCATTACCTGCTAAGAGCTACACACCCACTACACTCCAAGCACTCCAAACAATGAAATGATAATCAAATACAGGACACAAACACACAATACTAGTGGATCATAAGTAACAATTGAGAGAGGGTTTTTGGATAATCTTCTTTAATTGAGCTTTAACCGCTGGTCTTTCTTAACCCAGCCGTAATGTGCTGCTGAGAAATGAATAACAAGCTGCTTCATCTCTCAGTTCTTTGTGTTTTATCTGCTAAACTCATCCACACGCGAGGAAGTGAGGGAGGACCCTAAAGCGCTGATATGGCCGTTTCAGTGTGTGCGGTGCTTGTGGAAGATTTATGAGTGTGTGCTTGACACGAATCTGTGTAATAGAGGAATCTGTAATACCAGCTGATTCATTACGACCACTTCATTGATCATTCCTGAAATCACAGACCACCATACAGACAGCAAATACACACAAGCACAGAGGAGAAGTAAATGTACAGACTGAAATAAAGTTTGTGTGGATTCATTCAGTTTCATAGCATTCACAGAATAAAGACATTTGTTGCATTTGACATATTGTACCTTTGCATTAGTGCATATTGTCATATGGGGCAAACACACCAAACGAGAGTTTAACAATTTGCGCGAGTAGATTACATACGAAGTCAATGCAAAGACGTGAGCAGACCCATCCTCGCGTGGGGCGATGCAAATTGCACGATACGGGTGGCGCGTTTGCCACGAAAACACACGCTATTCGTCTCAAACACATCTTCTTCGCCCAAGTTGAAAATATTAAATTCGAGCGGAAAATTCTCATGACACGAAGTTAAATCCCGCGAGTAATCTAGAGTTGCGTAGAGCCCCAAACTCTACTAATTCATGCTGCGCTGCACAGAACATAAGTAAGGACATCATTGTGCCATCAGAGCCATTCAAAACTATAACGAGCAGTCTGATCTCACAATACTTTAATTCCAGTCGGTCTGTGCAGCTCTGCATGAAGTTGAATCACCTATCGACATGAGTCTTTATATATGATTTAAAGCTATCTAGCCAGAGCAGAAAGGACAAAACCGCCATGAAGGTGAAGTAAAACTATTACATATTAATGTTTTAAATTCCTATTTATTCTTGACCAACCATGCAATGAATGTACTACAATCCCCAGATTCAATATTAGTCCAGTGTGTTTTGTAAGAAATGCTTGTATGCATCAATAATGAAAGTCTTTCATACGTGTTAAAGAAATAAACACATTTATTCATGCAAGGGAGCTGTTGTGTGACTCCTGTTAGCATTTTAATACAATGCACATTACACATTTTGCATATTTAGAGAATTATTGATGTATTTTTTACCACTGGAGTAAACTAAATAGATCAGGCCTTAGTTTTTATGCAAATTAAAAAAATCTGAAAAAACGAATGGGTTTTTATGAACTCGTTGACAGGGCCCCCTCACAAAGTTGCTTAGTGCCCCCTGGAAGTCTCAGCTCTGTGTGTGTGTGTGTGTGTGTGTGTGTGTGTGTGTGTGTGTGTGTGTGTGTGTGTGCGTGCGTGCGTGTACAAGCGCTCTAATGTATAACATCTACACAATCGCACTGGTCATATAGGAGAAACACATGTGTGTGGTACATCATACATAAGAATTAATGCGACATGATGTCTGTGACGCCTGCTGTTCTGACAGGAGTTCCCACATCTGCTAAAACATTGATCCGTATTAAATAAATCAGGAGCTTCACAGCCTGAATGTGGTCTTGTGTCCTGGTGTTTCTCTGCTGCAGTATGAACCGAGCGTGAGTCATGTGTGGAGTCTGTAAGAAAAGCATCACAGAGAGTCATTAGACTGCGAATGCACATCCGCTTCAGGTGCCGCACACCAACACATTGGCTATGTTTACAAGGTATAGTTTATATTTGCCCTTACATGGATTTCTGCGTGTACGTGTCAGTTTGTGTTTGCTGCTGAAGTGCGAGTGCGTCGCTTTTACAAGGGTGAATTGGGTTATTACATAGCATATAAATCAGTGTTTGGCGTGATTATCAATGTAAGTGAATACACGTGCCCCAGTAAAAGCGACACCCCTGATTTGACGGTGAGTCAAGGAATATGAGCAGTTTTCAGTGTGGTAAAGATGAACATCATTCTTAGTCTTTATAGTGAAAATCTTTAAGGAACGCATCTGCTTTGATGGTGTGGTGTTGATTTAATATTAGCGTCTCATTATCCATGATATCAGCATCTCCCACGTGAATTTCTTACTGCACAGATACTCCAATCTAACGCTCCATTAAACAGAGACCGCCTTTGAGGATTTGGGTCGAGAAGTAGGTTGCCCCACTTTCTGCCCCACTGTGATGTACAGTAAAGGTCTGAATCTGCAGGCTTCGCATTGACTTTCAGCCACAGAAACACATTTGAGATGGCTGGACGATGTGCTGTGATTACAGAAAGTGATAAATATAAGGGGTTTTCATCACACGGAGGAACACTAGTTAGATAACAAGATCCTCCCTCTGGATCTTCAGGCTCTTTTGATCTTTCTCTCACTGCATCACTTCAGAGAGGTGCAGAGTAGAGCCGTGATGACATTTAAGTGTGTGTGTGGTTGCATTTTACACAGAAATCACCGTGGAAGTTTCTTTAAGGAAGAAAACAAGTTAAAGGATAAATAACACTCAATATGGGACCCTTTTGAAGCATGCATGATAATCTGATCAGTTTCACTGACGTTGTAATGACATGTGTAATGTGTAATTGTTATGAAATGCTTATAGTCGCTGTGTGTTACTGGCTTAAAACTAAGATTGCAAAAATATCATGTCACAATATTTTCAGGCACTATCCACAATCTTATAAAAAATGTCATGTTAGTTTTTAGGATTATTATGCATGATTTTTCTAATTAAAACACATAGCACTACAAGGTAACTGACGGTAGCCAAAACCTCCAGGTAATGCTAGCAGGCTGTATGCTAATAGATTGTAATACGGAAAAGATGTGGGGTTGCCAACTTTGTCACTGTGAAATACGAGACTAAAGATGGCCTGCCGCAGCAAGTACGGTCTTGTGTGAATATTCATAGTGTTTTGTTTTAAGCCATTTTTCAAAATGATAGCTAATCTCCTGAGTAAATATTAATTTACTTGTGCCTTGGCAACATACGCCGGGTTTATTAATAGTTTGTTCATTTACAGCAGGTACTTTAAACACAGTTCTTTAATTGAGCCATTACCTTTACTTCCTTTACTAAAACAAAACACTTGTTACTCATGCACTAAGGCTTAAAAAACGTCATCCCCTTCATGTTAATCTTACACAACATGACAAACCAAAACTAACATAGATTCTGTAAGCAACATCAAACACTTTAATTAAAACACACTTACAGGCTGTGAATCAGAAGTGCAAGGATGTCTGAGCCAAATTGTAAATGCCTTTGGGGGGATTTCAGATTGAAGCGTTTTATTGGGGAGGTGATGGATCAGGCATGTCTTTACACATGAAACTAAGCTATGCAGATCTTATACATGCACAAACAGTTAAATAAACCACTACTGTATATAAAAAAGAAAACATGAAATCGTATTATATGAACCTTGATTGTAGATGAGGGGTCTGTGATTGGATGATAGGTGTTGTGATCAGCACTGCTGATTTAGAGCTCCAAACTCAATTAGTGCATGTGAAGAGCGTCTACATAAACCCTAAACATGTCAGGACCTGAGCACTCAGTCATAGATTATTTACTGTAACACAATTCTGATCATTTCTTCATGAAAGCAGATAGCTTTATTTGTTAATAAAGTGTTAATATCGCCATATAGCACACCCCACATTGACATTGCGTTTACAGTTAGATATAAACATTTTAATGGGACTAAAATCCAGAAAAGGGAAGTTTAAAGAATGATTGAAGATGGCATCCAATCAGCACCATGATGTTACTACTCATGAAAGACAACGAAGGGTTAAATGATTGCAATGTTTAAAACCTTAAAGATAGCTGCTGTGTGCTGTTTGACCCTTTGCATCAATGCTGTCTCCCCAGTCATGATTTCATTGTCCAGTTGTGGAGGGTCAACCTTAAGATCTCTCTGCAGAAGCCAATACGGAATTGATTTAAACTGCAATTCATCGACAGGCCACTAGAGGCTCCAAAAGGGAGTCAATACCCATAGACCTCCATGTTAAAATGCCCAACTTTAAGCCCGATTTATAGTCGTGCATAAGTTCTACGCCGTAGCTACGACAAAAGTCACTGTTTATTTACTTCCATCATTGCTGGTCTTCTCAAATCATACACAACAAGTTGCTATTTCTTCTTCGCTTGTGGGTTAACTTGCCAAGCTTCTTCTTCTCTGAAGGTCGCCCTGCTACTGTGGTTACACGCGTGGATACTGCCTACCATCAGTTTGTGCGTGTGTTTGCACGTCGACGCTGTGGACGACGCAAAAGTATAAATGAAAACCGACGCAAAATCTGCGCTGTCGCGGCTAAGCCTTAAAACTTTTGCATAATTAAGGGCGTGGCCACTTGAGTGATGATTGAACAGCCACTGCTGTCACTAGAATTGAGCTAGGTGAGCGTGGTTTGAGCAACCTTCCACCTCAGCTTCACCCATGTCCCGCCTCTTTACCCATTTTTGGTTTTCTGCGAGTGATTCGCGGTGACGCACAGCCAAGATGGCGACGGCGGGCAACGCCTACTTTAAGCTTCAAAAACAATCTTCACACACCAATGGGTGACGTCATGGACACTACGCCATATTTTTTACAGTCTATGGTATTTGTATTTGACGACCGAAAAATGTTATGGGTCGATTTTGGGTACAGTATTTTATTGTAAAAAGATAGATATGCTTCATTCCTTCACAATACACACATGTCTTTATTTTTTCATCTTAAAGAGTAAATGTTTAGTAAATGATAGTGCACAATACACCACATATTGTGTACGTGTGATTGTATACATGTGTATATGTATGTGTGTATGTGCTACTGCTATTGGGTTAAAATATTCTCTACAATTATACTGAGCATTTTTAGCTTCATCTCAAAAGCTCTCGTACTTTTATTAGAGTTTGTACAACAAGAAACTCTTTGGACTAATGGGAATACATTAAACCAAATGCATTTCCTTCCAGCAAATCAATGTAGCTCGAGTTAAAAGACCACAGAAAGTGCTGTTTCTGTCTAAAGGGAGAAGAAGAACTAACAACTGCAATACTCTCATGGTGTCTAGGTGTAGGAGTGTGGCGATTTTTTTATTGTGATCAATCTTAAAGACGTCCACGGTCCTTTTAAAACGAGTTGTAGAGATTTCATGTCACGCAAATTAAAAACCGATAATAAAGCAAACTGCCCATATTAACCTACAGAGCACACATAAACACTGGAGTTAGCAAATGCAGGCTAGCACATATCTCCATGTTAGGGTGATGGTCGACTCTTTAAAAGCACATCCTCAATTATGTATATTTCACATACAGTGCCTGTGAGCAAGATGATATGAAATACAGGAGTCTGCACAGGGTGTTTATTTTGAAATTGACAGGATATTTTACTTTTAATTTGTATTTACAGTGCGGCTTCAACGTGGCGCACGTCAGAAATAGACTTGTCACCTATCTTTAGCGAAGCAGCGTGGAGAGCCACTTCTGGGACGCTTTTGAAATGTGCCGTGGCACATCTGGTGTAAACACAAACGTTGACTAGAATGACCGTGATCAGTTCCGGTTGCCTTTTCAGAGCCATAACGCGCCACACACTCGAGAGGTGTAAATCAGTGGTGACAGCTACAGTGCTCCGACAATGACAGCTACAGTGCTCCCGCACAGACAGCTACAGTGCTCCCGCACCAACAGCCACAGTGCTCCCACACCGACAGCCGCAAAACTCCCATGCCGACAGCCGCAATACTCCCATGCCAACAGCCGCAATACTCCCACACCGACAGCCGCAATTCTCCTACGCCAACACAACAATATTCCCACGCCGACAGCCGCAATTCTCCCACGCCAACAGCCGCAATACCCCCACACCAACAGCCGCTATACTCCCATGCCGACAGCTGCAATTCTCCCACGCCAACAGCCGCAATACTCCCACGCCGACAGCCGCAATACTCCCACGCCAACAGCCGCAATACTCCCACGCCAACAGCCGCTATACTCCCACGCCAACAGCCGCAATACTCCCACGCCAACAGCCGCAATACTCCCATGCCGACAGCCGCAATACTCCCACGCCAACAGCCGCAATACTCCCACGCCAACAGCCGCAATACTCCCATGCCAACAGCCGCAATACTCCCACGCCAACAGCCGCAATACTCCCACGCCAACAGCCGCAATACTCCCACGCCAACAGCCGCAATACTCCCACGCCTACAGCCGCAATACTCCCACGCCTACAGCCGTAATACTCCCACTCCGACAGCCACAAAACTCCCACGCCGACAGCCGCAATACTCCCAAGCCGACAGCCGCAATACTCCCACGCCAACAGCCGCAATACTCCCACGACGACAACCGCAAAACTCCCACTCCAACAGCTGCAATACTACCACGCCAACAGCCGCAATACTCCCATGACGACAACCGCAAAACTCCCACGCCGACAGCCGCAATACTCCCATGCCGAAAGCCGCAATACTCCCACGCCGAAAGCCGCAATACTCCCACGCCGAAAGCCGCAATACTCCCACGCCAACAGCCGCAAAACTCCCACGCCGAAAGCCGCAATACTCCCACGCCAACAGCCGCAATACTCCCACGCCAACAGCCGCAATACTCCCACGCCAACAGCCGCAATACTCCCACGCCAACAGCCGCAATACTCCCACGCCAACAGCCGCAATACTCCCACGCCAACAGACGCAATACTCCCACGCCAACAGCCGCAATACTCCCACACCAACAACTGCAATACTCCCACGCCGACAGCCGCAATACTCCCACTCCAACAGCCGCAATACTCGCACACCAAAAGCCGCAATACTCCCACGCCGACAGCCGCAATACTCCCACGCCAACAGCCGCAATACTCCCACGCCAACAGCCGCAATACTCCCACGCCAACAGCCGCAATACTCCCACGCCAACAGCCGCAATACTCCCACGCCAACAGCCGCAATACTCCCACGCCAACAGCCGCAATACTCCCACGCCTACAGCCGCAATACTCCCACGCCTACAGCCGTAATACTCCCACTCCGACAGCCACAAAACTCCCACGCCGACAGCCGCAATACTCCCAAGCCGACAGCCGCAATACTCCCACGCCAACAGCCGCAATACTCCCACGACGACAACCGCAAAACTCCCACTCCAACAGCTGCAATACTACCACGCCAACAGCCGCAATACTCCCATGACGACAACCGCAAAACTCCCACGCCGACAGCCGCAATACTCCCATGCCGAAAGCCGCAATACTCCCACGCCGAAAGCCGCAATACTCCCACGCCGAAAGCCGCAATACTCCCACGCCAACAGCCGCAAAACTCCCACGCCAACAGCCGCAATACTCCCACGCCAACAGCCGCAATACTCCCATGACGACAACCGCAAAACTCCCACGCCGACAGCCGCAATACTCCCATGCCGAAAGCCGCAATACTCCCACGCCGAAAGCCACAATACTCCCACGCCGAAAGCCGCAATACTCCCACGCCAACAGCCGCAAAACTCCCACGCCGAAAGCCGCAATACTCCCACGCCAACAGCCGCAATACTCCCACGCCAACAGCCGCAATACTCCCACGCCAACAGCCGCAATACTCCCACGCCAACAGCCGCAATACTCCCACGCCAACAGCCGCAATACTCCCACGCCAACAGACGCAATACTCCCACGCCGAAAGCTTTGATGCTCCCACACCAACAACTGCGATAGTTCTTTGACATTAACAGCTTTAATCCTTTTGTTGCCCTCCTTGGGATTTAAACCTTGGCATTTGCATCCAGAACATCACAAAAATCCTTTAGGAACTTTTTAAAGTCACTCAGCAGTACTGTGAGACTGAGAGCTATAAATTTTGGGGAAAATCCTGCAGACTGTATCTGCCTGTAAGGGTTCAGAGAGAGAGCTTGCATGCAGATTCATTATGTTGATGTTACTCCCTGGAGGAACTGTAATGATCAGGAGTCTATTACTGACAGAAGACCAGGCCTCTTGTGCGATTCCTGCTCTTGAGTCACCTTTCTAACTGATGATGTTACCCTGAGACAGTAATGACCGGTTTTAGCGGCACGTACAGCGTATGCTGCGTGAAGCTTTCACAGGGTTAACAAGATTATAAGCCTCTGCTATTATCCTGTCAGCCATGACGGACGATGCCAAGGAGGATCACAACACAATGCAGATTCACGTAACGCACTCACTGTGGATTCTGCTCGTAAATAAGCAACAAGTAATAACGATGCCCAACAACAACATCGGGACTTATGGTAATATACTTACGATCGTGTTCTGTGAACATGAACGCTTGTTTATGTAATTGAAGTATAGAGGATTAGAGAGGTGAAGATTTTCACCCTGAATCTCACTGTTATTCTTTTCACGCTCAGTTAAAGACGCTAGACATCCAATTTTTCCTTTAATGATGCTGAAGATTGTGTGAGGGGAGCGTTCAATGATTTTTAGTGAGGGTGGAAATTGATTAAGCAGCAGATGAACAGATTCTGCCACCCACTTACTGGCCAAATTTCCTCCGATAATCAGATTAATCGCGTGACCGGCGGCTGCTGGCAGATGAGATGTGGAGAGACCGACGAACATCACGTGCTAGAAACGACGGAGGCTCTGTGTTGTGTTCTTTGATCTGCATCTGTATTTCTTCTCTTTGGTTAATAGTTTAGTGAGGATGACGTGACCCGAGGAGCGTGTTTTTATTATAAAGAGACTGGCGTCACGAATGATGCCACTGTTGTGCTGATGAGATTGCTGCGATCAGTAGCACTTTAATTTCAGTGGATTAGAGAGGAGGCCTGTCAGAGGCGAGGGTTGTGATGTGTTTAGGGCAACATGACTATGCTTCCATTTTTGGTTTTATCTGGATTATCGGTAATCTCGTCCGCTTTCATTCACCTCAGCCCTGGGTCAGATCTGTCTCGTTCCTGTTTGTGTGATTGGCAGCTGGTGGGCGGGGTCAGGTGGATTATTTGAAGCAGTCTGTCAAAGAGGTTTTGCCTGCATGCTGAATACTGATACACTGCTGGGACTCGTTTCAAAAATCAATCAAATCATTGTGCTGATGGGAAAGTCACATGTGAGGTGGAGCAGAATTCATGCAGTAGTACACAGACTGAACCCTGTGACAGATGTGATCAGAAATAAACTACAATAGCCAGATTTGCTGAAGATTTATTCATTTATCTGTTTTTTAATTTCATTCCAACAACTAGGACCGTATTCATGTCCAGAACAAACTAATTCACAAACGTTTTTTAAATTGTACATTTTTACAATTCAAACAGGAGCATTACCAAACATTTTAGCATTACCAATGCACCTAAACTATGACCTAAGTGAATTAGTTATTCTTATAATTTCAGTAGAGAATGAGAGTAACATGTAAACATCTAACTAATGGAGATATTACAATATAATGATACTTTGGACCAAAAAACACAGATTTTGCAAATAGATATATGATATGATTTCAAACCTTTACAAACCTTTACCTTTGACATCCATTTTTCTTTATTTTCTGAATAAATGACAAAACAATGTAATTTTGTTACAGACAATTAAACTTATCTCAAGTTAAGTTACAGACCCGTAGCCGGGGCATTTAAATAGCATTTATTTGTGCTATAGCTCATAATTTGATGTTCTTATTTTACTGTTAACTTGTTTGTAACAATAGCCTATTTGAAATTTATACGAGTTTTGATGTCCTAACTTTATTAAGGTCACACGGGTCAAAAACAATTCCAACAATATCGGGTCAGTTTTATGTAGGGTTTTGTGTGGTGGTGCAAGTGACTGGGACAGTAATAAAAAAAAACTACAATTGAGCATTGCAAAAAATTACTCCCTCAAAATAAAACTGATCCAAGTCATAGTGAAGCATCTTCTGTAATTCTCCTTTATACAAAATTAGAAACAAATGCAAAAAGGTCCACTTTTTAAAACAGGACCTCTCCGTCAACTAGGCTGTCTACAGGCCTGAGTTATGTAGTTGGGTCAACACAGTTTAGTAGGTTTAGATGTTTAACTTCATTTTTTTTGTTGCTCAGTGTTGTTATGAAGGAGAAACAGTCAAACCCTGCACAAAGCAACGCTTCAAATCATTTCATTAAATCATAATGAGTCTCTTCTCCTCATAAGAAAATGCTCAACTCTACTGCACAATTATAACCTCTTAAAGCCAGCAATGTAACCCAAAACATTTAAATATCAACAGAATACTAAACATTAATACAGTAAGTCTCCTTTTGATTAAAAGGCATAAAATATTCATTTATTTTGACATTCGCTCTCATTATTCATTTCCATGCAAAACATGCTGTGAAGTGGAAATCTCTTAGCAATGTTACTGTAACTCAGTACGAATCATTCATGTAGCTCGTACATCAAATGGATTAAATTATGTTATGTTGATTGAACATGATTTAGTCTCATTACTATAACTCAGTCCAAGACAGCAGGACTCCCTATACACAATGGCGCCTTCCCACAATATGAAGTGCAGAAATCAAGACATTTAATATGCAAATAATTGAGAATAACTGAACTAAACTATGCTGCTTTCATATAAAAAGAGTCTAACATGGCAATAACTCTCCATCAGAGTCAAAACATATGAATGTAAAAATTTTAAATAAATGGCTATTAATAATTATGCAAACATTATTGTATTTAGTGAGGGGTGTGCATTTGTTTATGTTTAGGATTGACAATCACATTTATTTGTAAGTGTAAATCTGAAAGCGTTCTGCTCACACAGCTAACAGTGTAAAACACGATTAGGTCAGAATATATTTGTCGATAGTAAACAGTCAGATATTGACAGCGGCTCAAATGACTTCATATCTGGCTGCGATACCAACCCAACACATGCACCGTTTAACTGCTTTACAGCGCATTGAATAATAATATTGCATTATAGCACAGCTGGTGACGGAAAATCGTCTGCATAACATTACAAAGCAATCCTGTGATGCACTTTCCTCTCAACACTAAAGAGTGAAACTTAAAAGTTATCCATCACCGAAAACACATTTTTAAGCCCTGAAAAGTGTGAGTTTGGTTATAAAATGCGTCGTCTTTCCTATTAATAACCCAACACAAACTTATTCACAACTCAAATTCATGACTAACAATTGTAGGCTGCTGCTGTGTGAAAGTGATTTTTTACCTAATGCAATACATGATGTAAAAATGTATACATTACATATGACGCACATGATCAACATGCAGTGAGTGATGTCAACATGACAAGCGTGACTTTAGCTCTTCTGATGGTAAATGTAGACGTGGACAGATCTTCAGAGGTTTCTGCTTAAACAGGAGGAACAAAGAGTCTTCTGCTTATTTCTCACAATATCATCTCACATGCTGCAGGATCTGGATTTTGTCTTGTAGTTTTGTAATTAGATTCAGTTGAACGTCTGCAGCGTCTGAACTGCAGGGTGTAGTGGGTGTGAAGCGAGAGCAGAAACAAAGAACTGAAAGTGAATGTAGAGCAGATGAAGGACTCTGAAGTGAAGACAGATGTTAGCGGGTCAGTCCTGTATAATATACTTACTAAATAAAACTCAAGCATTGGGCTTCAGACAGCAAACTGATCATTAGCACCCTGGGTGTCGACAGTAAAAATGGCTGTATCTTTTGTGGTATTTCTGTTTGAAGTACAGTGGTTTAGTCCTGTCTGATCTTGCAGCAGTGTAATTGAGAATGGTAATCTCACACTTTAAAGAGTATTTTAATCTGGACTGAAGAGAGAGACGTGAGCTGCAGAAAATCAACCTGTCTGTTGTCTCCTCTACTCTTGATGTCTCGCTGCCCAATTCACTTATTGATTTTGCCGGGTCTCTGAATTCTTGCCTTTCTGAGCTCTTGAGAAACTGGGCACTTTGAAAGCATGTGACAAAAGAGGCATCCAATTTCTCAGCCACAGCCAGATATCTGAACAAAGCATTTTCTGTTTGATTGAAGCAATTCTGGTGTACACACGCTTCACAAGAAAGATCCAGCGGCACATACATCAGGAAACCGCTTGATAAAAATGGCAATAGTTTACAGACACCACAGCACACACGTGTGAGTGACCTTTAACCTTGAAATCAACATTAAGATGTCAACACAAACTGCCCTTCATCTAATCACTCGCTCGCACCCTGACCATCTGTGTGATGTAGTTAGAGCTTAATGGAAAAAAATCATTTAATCCAATACAACGTTTATCATGATTTATCATTTATTTCCCAATGTACTTATCTTGAACAGATTGTATAAAAGCACGTGCTGTGTTTATCTTACAAGGTGTGTGAAAGTATGTTGCGTTTATTCAGACCCAATCTAAGTCACGGATAAAACACGCGTGAGTGAGAGATGTGCAAGGATGCACGCAGAATAATATTCACACAAAGGAACTCTCTCTCTGTGCTCACACAACTGCACAACATTCACTCGATTGTCAAGTTGACTTTTGAGACTTTGTGCTTCACACCTGTGATTGGTGGTTTGATTTGATCAGTGACACGCAATCTTTTGTTCCACACTTGTTGTGAAATACAGATAAAAACATGATCGGCTATAAAGACACCACGCAGAGGTTTAAATCACGCTGAAAATATATAAATCATATTCTGTATCTCATCATTGTCATTAAAATCTCATCTTTAGTTTATGTTTAGTCTATATGCTGTATCTCACAGTAAGTTTGTTTCTGCAATATGAAAATGAGGGCTATGAGATTCCCATTATAAATTCAAGCAATAACCAATTTACAATGTTGTTTGCTGGGGTTTGTTGGTTCAGTTTGTTAGATCAGTCTGACTCATAGTCTTATGCTTCTCTTTTTTTCTCATTTTGTTTTTTAAATAAGATGTCACACACTGAAGTTGCAGTACTGTATTAATTAAGTGTGCTTGCAAAAAGCAAACTTATTGTTCTTCATAAGTTTTCTTATTATTATTTTTCCGTCCAAATTTTTTGCCAGCTCCTGCGACTAGGCCGATTGACACACAGACCGTTCAAACTTTAAAACGTTGGGGCAGTTACTTGAAGACATAATGTCGTTCTTCCACCATATTGGATTGAACAGAAGACCCAAAAAAAGATTCACAGGTAACAAATTTTGTCCGAACTTTACAAAACTGGACGTACATGATCTTTGGACCAAAGTTACTAGAATGATTTATGATTTTAGTAAGCATTTGCCCATCACAGCCCAAAAGATACCGTGGCGTAATCGCCAAACAGGAAGTTGTTCATATCTCAGGAACTCTTTCACATATTGAAACCAAACTTTGTACATGAACTTGGGACTCCAATGTGAGGATGCACAAGATTAAAAAAAATCTAAAATTTTACATTTCACAAATCACGTTAGTGACCACACCAGAGCAAGCACACTTTTCCAGTTCCTCCGGAAATGCATTTTCTAGTTACATTTGTTTTAAATAAATCCTATAATAAGTGATATAAGGGCTTCTCAAAACATTTTTTAAACAAGAATTTTTGTCACACCAAACAGTAACATTTTTGTGCTATGTTAAGGAATTTAAAACAAAATAAATCAGGTTTATATTTATCTGACATAATTCTATATACTCAATGTTACTGTTGTGCAATTCAAATGATAAACCCGTGGGCAATGTTGGGGTCCCCGGTTCTTGGACTTTGCTTAGGGCCCCCAAAGTGGTAAACACGCCACTGCAGACACAATTGAAATGAGTCGAGTCCATAAACGCCGTATAATGTGCTCCATGAAATATCTGTTTATTAGACGAATACTGCGAGCATAGTCTGTAATATTAGCACAGCTCTCTCTTATGAATGATTGTTGTTTCTCTACAGACTTGGCCATTACTACAGCTAACATTCAGTCTGCTCCATGAGGAAAGAGTTTGATGTGTTTATCTTGTTTGGTACTGGTCCAAAACTGCAGATCCTCTTAATTTGTGTTTCCTTGTATTTGAAATACCCAATTGATTTGCATACAATTAACCGATGACGGTTCAGTGTCTGAGTTTAATTAACCCAGTTCAGTTACGTGTCTCTCGCTGGTTCTGCTCATTTTTTCTTTTCACCTGTGGCGGTTTACAAAGTCAAACTTCTCTGATCCGAGCAAGATGGATAATCGTTCACACAAAGGAAAAACTGACTGTCACGCTTATCTCTGCTGTATGATAGGCTGTTAAAAATGTTTGGATCTTATCATGGTTATGGACATCAGTTGTGTCACGATTCAGTTTGATGTGGTTTTATCACCCAGTCCTACTGTAGGTGTACTAGATAAAGCCTTCATGATCTTCATGACATCAGTTTCACACAAACACCACATAAATGAATGAAGACAGATCTCAATAAGATTTATCTAAAGATCAGCACACGCGGAGGATCTGTCAGTGAGCATAAATCTGACACCGGTTTAGTTGTTCTGCGAGCAGACGGCCGTCTATAAATGTGTGTGTGTGTTACAGTGTGTGCGTGTCTGTGAGTCAATGGTAAGTGTTATCCTGTACAACAGAGGTCAGGTTATCACTCGCTCATCTAAAACAACCCAATTGTGTGTTGAGTATT
Source organism: Misgurnus anguillicaudatus (assembly GCF_027580225.2). NCBI lineage: Eukaryota > Metazoa > Chordata > Actinopteri > Cypriniformes > Cobitidae > Misgurnus > Misgurnus anguillicaudatus. The sequence continues at coordinate 49,869,159 of NC_073360.2, read as the reverse complement.
TACAAGTATTATGTAAATGTGAGCCGGCGTCCGTGTGTAGTAAAGCTCATAATGGCTCATTGAGATCTCTGGCGTATCAGGCGTTGGGTTTGTCCTTGTGAAGTCATTGAGAAGAGATAACTGACTTGCTAAAAGCTTTTTTAATGGACTCTCTTTTATGAAAGAGGATAATCCAGTCAAAGACTGATGCTCATTTTACATTTCTAAAGGAAAGGATGAGGCACAGATTTCCACTAACCTGCTCCCATGATTCCTAATAACACAAGCGTCTGCGCTCCGATACGACCACTTCATGTGACGGAGAGAAAAGGATCACGTCAGCAGGATGAGAACAAAGAAACTAAAAGAAACGTTTGCTCTGAAACTTTGGGTGGTGTTATTATTTAATGTTTGATGTAAATAATAATCATAATTCCCAGTGAATCAGCACAGATGAAATCTGTCACACTTGTAATGTTGAGATCTGTCTGTCACATACAGCGCTGACCTTCATATATTTATTCCTGACACATATTTTTATCTCATAACATCAATACTGTTTTAGAAAGAAAGTTTCCTCTATCACTTTATCCACTTTATATAAAATTAAATTGATTAACAACTTGTTCAGTAGCTGTTAATATGGTGATAAATGGACTGAAGGGTTTGTAAGGTCCTTTTAATCCTTACTTTAAAACCTAGCAAATAACCTCACAACGCCCCTTTAACAGCAAAACAACACAGCTCTTATTATAGAGAACTGGAAGCACATTGTGTGTTTAATAAACCTAAAACCAGAAGATAAACCAAATAATTCAGCACAACCACTTTAAGAATATAAAAATCTACGGGATGCATTTATAGGAAAAGCCATGTGCTGTGATGATGATGATGATGATGATGATGAGAGAGACAGCACAAGGTGACTGAATGACTGAAACTTTCTGAATCCAATCAGACAGTATAAGATCTAACACACACACATTCAAATGAAAATAAGCAATGCTTTCAAAGAGGTTTCTTAAACACTCATCTGACAAACAAACAGTCTTCAGAAAGTCAAAGCATCAGCACGTGATTGATAGTTGTCATCTCTAAACAATAAAACCATTTTCACCCTTTAGCCTTAAATAAAATACATGAATGAAAAATCTTTAGAAAACAATCAACTTCATGGCCCATCATTCCCAGAGAACAGCTGCGTCTTCATTTCTCAGAAATTATGAAAGTCAATTTCATCAGTGAGTCAGGAGGAGACGTTTCCTTCCCCGGTGGATTTCATTTCATTTCATTTCATTTACATTCCTGCATTGACTTGCAGACAGAGATCTGCTGGAGATATTCAGCTGAAGTGGATTACGCAGATATATAACATTAACATCTCAGCTTGTGATTGGCTAAAGCATTAAGAGTTTAGATGGATGAGGAAACAGACAGGAGCTGTAATGTTCAAATTGATTTCTCATCTCTGTTCTGAATGAAGTGTGGAAATGATCTCATGCATCATTCAGTGTTATCACAGATCAGATCAAACACATTCATTCATTATCATGTCTACATGCTAACTTCATTTATTTTACTGATGCACACACATTTCTGGGTGTACTTAGTTTTTGTATAATTGCATTAATACGAGACTTTTTAATTTCATGAATGTAATGAATCTGAGTTAGAGAAACTAAAACAATCAACCAATTTTTTGAAAGTAACACACCAAAACTGGAGGGAAAAAAACAATGCTCCTATATTCTTATATATGAATATTCTTCATTTAGTGATCGCATGTAAGCTCTTTTATCTCAGTATTGTAAAGTTCTAGAAAACTATTATATGTAAAGTAACTGTTGTAAAGCCTAACTCAGCAGACTCGTTAATACTATGTTTAGTTGCGAGACACAATCATTTTAATAAAAACAACAGGCATGACAGTGAGTCTCTGAATCATAACCTAATATGTGCAAGTGATTGTAGTTTGTTCACCTTAAAATGATGATTTTACTTAAGAAGTCATTTAAATATTTGAACAAAAATCCACAAGTTTTACATTTGACATTTCTGTTGTTGATAGCAGCAGTTTATATATCTACTCCTTCACTTCAATCTCTGTATGTGTGAACAAATACTGACCGCCTCTAATGAAACCACAAGAGACGTTCAGACACCACATACACACAATACATCACACCTCTGAAAAACTCTGTGTGTGTTCTTTACTGTAAGACAAAATATGACTTTATATATTTCTAATAAACGCATTTACACTTCAAAATTCATAAAATGTGTGCTCATCTGTGAAGATTATTTTGTTGGACTAAACGTGTAAGCGTCATAAACTTGTGTTAAGATAATCCAATAATGCAAAAGTTTAGCGAGGGAATCAGTGTAGGGATCGACCGATAGGGATTTTTCAGTGCCGATACCGATTTTTGTTTCATCAGCCGATGACCGATACAGGCTGCCGATTTTCTTGAGCCAATATTTGAAGCCGATACTGCTTTTGCTTACTCAATTTATATCATAAAAATAATGTAAAAAAATTGCATGTTGTTAAAAAGAGATGTTATTAGTTTGGACAGTTCTTACATTTATTTTAGTCTAGGACTAGTCTAATCCCTGTCCGGGAAACCGCCCCATAGAGATGAGAAATAAAAACCCGCTTTGTCCAGCTACGATCAGCTGAGCTTTCGATGTTGTCATGAAAAGGTTGGTTATTTTTAGTCACATGACCTGCAATCACTTTCGGCTTTCAGCACTCTGTCTGTAAATAATGCCGGAAAAAATCGGCGAACACAGAAGCCATGTATCGGCCGATGCAGATACACATAAAACTTGCAAATATCGCCCCGATATATCGGTCTGTCACTAAATCAGTGTCCTGCTAATGTTCAGTTTGGCCTACAAAAATACATCATCACTGCGGCGCTCTATTGTTTGTATTTGTTTTTGAGATTAAAATAAGAATGATTAGAGATGTGTAAACTAGAGAAGATATAAGACTGTCGCAGTGAAGTCTGTTTGTCAATCCAGAATCACAGTGATGAGCTGCAGCTTTCTGACGCAGTCCTCAGATTTTATCTGATACTCGCTGCTTTACCACAGCCTGAGGATTACCTGCTTACATCTGTGTGTGTGTGTGTGTGTGTGTGTGTGTGTGTGTGTGTGTGTGTGTGTGTGTGTGTGTGTGTGTGTGTGTGTGTGTGTGTGTGTGTGTGTGTGTGTGTGTGTGTGTGTGTGTGTGAAGTCTCTGCACGGGCAGCTGCTGTATTAAAAATATAAATTCATCATGGCTGTCAGATCTGTCAGGTCACATTTAATTCATTCTGTTTTAAAGACACAATTGATGAGAAATTGCCTGATCTGTATGATAATAGACTTGAGTTAAGATCGTACACGATGTGCTCTAATGTAAGATTTAAATGATCATAGAGACTTTAATTATTTAAACTATAGACTCCTTTATCGGTTATGCGCCTGGATCTGAAGTTAACGGCGGTTCTGTGTTGTTTATCGGTCTGGCTAGTGACTAACTAACCTCAAATACCTCGTGGAAATAATGTTTTGGTTTCATTAAGCCGAGGGGAGACGGTGAGCATGGATCACTGCTGTGTGGATTTGGCAGCCAGGCAAGAATTGAAGGATGTGTAGTTAAGATTAATTTTACACAGTAACATTAGCTCAGTGTAATGCCTAATACGCTTTAGCTATGATGTGAACTAAAGTCATTTATTTAGTTTGTTATCAGAAATAATCTCGTGTAGAGCGACTCTGTTCTTATTGATTCTGTGTGGAAGTTAAGTTTGGACACAAAAGCTGTTTGTTTATGTCATTCCCTCTGAATGTGTCTATAAATATATGTGGGATATAACAGATGTCACAGCCGCCCGATAAAAGACCGATCAAAACTTAACATAGCAAAAATGATAAGAGTAGAGTAGCAGGTATACGGGGAAGGATTTGTGTCAGTAGTTGAATGCGTCGGGTGGTCTCGGCCGGCGGTCTTTCATTTCCTGTCTGATGAATGAAGCTGTTGAGCTTCAGCTGTGTTCTGACCCAACAAACACAGACACGTTTATCTCCCGTCGGCATTCATGCCCCACGTATCGTCTTATTTCAACATCTCTTTAGGCAACAAATGAATTTGGCATATTAATCTGGATATATCTGCGTCTCTGATGCTGTGTTTCAAAGTAGAAAATCATTGCAGTGCCAATATGAAGGTCACGGGTTTGATTCCAGGGTTCACTGTATAATGAAAATGTATTGAGTTGTAAATGAATCCAGAAATAAAACGAATACGTTGGGTTTTTCTTTCCAAATGAAACTGCAGAATGAGCGCAGGTGAATCTCTTTTATTTGCATAGATGTAAATGTGACCTTGTGTTATTTGCAGCGTAACAGATGTTCAGATCTTTTCTCATATTAACAGATGTAAATGACTCTGATTATGATGATATTTTCTCTGTTAAATGTGTGTGCTGGTGTTAGAGAGAGAAACAGACCCTGCAGATGTGTTACATTTCACACTGTTATATGATTTAAATACTAAAAGTGTCTTAAAAGAGCAAACAGATCTGACACCTCATATCTTTACATAAAACACGTCTGTCTGTCTGTCTGTGTGTACTCTGGAGAGCCTAAAGCATCGGTGACTTCAGTCAGAATCAATGGTTTTGTATTGATCAGTAATGTCCAAAGAGGATCCAGGAAATGACCTGCAAATTAACCAGATGACCTGCTGACCTCTCTACACCCCTGACCCGACCTCATTCATCTTCTGTTAAAGTCTTTTCTCTTAATGCCTGAACTCAGCTACACAAGTCAGGTTTATAGATGAGATGATACTGTACAGTATGTAGAGTAGGGTTGCAAAATTCAAGGTTGGAAACTTTCCATGAATTAACGGAAATTTATGGGAATATATTGGAATTAATGGGAATAAACTGGGAATTTGAAAAATTGCCTATAGACGGTTTCAGCAGTAACAACATAAACAAGCGGCTGTCGTGGTCATCACGTAACTTCCGGTAAACTCTGTTAAGAATAAATAACAACAAAGTTCTTTAAAAGTAGTTTATTTATATAAAAAGCAAAAAACAACACATAGATTACCAAGGAAACCAAAACATTTGTTATTTTCGATGAGGTATTTGTTCAACAGATCAGTTTAGCAACTAGTCAGACCATTAAAAAAACGAAACCGGAAGTAAAGTTCGGATCCAGACGTGTATCATGTCAGCGCATGTGCGTTTGATGAAATGTCTATAACAGGGAACTTAAAGGCGGAATTCACATTGTTTGAAAAACACTTTGGAAAAGGGAGACGGGCCGACTGGCAAAACACACTTGTATCCAATCAGCAGTAAGGGGCGTGTCTACTAACCGACATCCTTGCCAGGGTTGCATATGTGAGGGGCGGGTCTATCAACAGAAGGTCCATATTCTATTGGGGTAGGGGCGTGTTTTTTTAGGTGATTTCAAATATGAACATTGGCTTTCAAACATTGTGCACTCCGCCTTTAAATGTAGTTATTTTGCAGCATCATTTTGTTTAAAACAAGAAGATTTAATGCAGTTTCAGTCAGATGCACACAGCACACTGTTTACTGAAGTGAGGCCACACCCCTGAATTTACTTGCATTCATCCATAACATACACACATCGTTTCTTCAATCCTGCACACAAAATAATGTCAAAATGTCCAGCTTTGCATATATTCACATAAATTATATAAAGATGTTTTAAACGTCCTTGTGCTGTCACTGTGTGTAAGCTATAGTGTGCAACAACATTATACTACAGAAGTCACACTTACTGCATTTTTACAGTCTAACTAGGAAATACCTAAATGTTTTATACAGTAGCTAGCTAGTTAGCTGGTAAATCATGTATTTTAAATGTAAACTAGCGTTATTATAATAATGATAATTATGCTTTTGTGTTACTCAATGAAAGAATCAATTAAAGTTCTACTTATAATTAAATCAGTCTAGACATAATTTTTTAAATCTGTATTACCTTTGCATGCATCTCTGCTTTTGACCAAACAAAATGTTTATTTATGTTTTTATCTAATATAGTTTATATAAATTTCCAAAATTCCCCAGATTTATTTCCCATAGAAAGTTTCCGCCCCTTTGCAACCCTAATGCAGAGTTTGAGTTTCTGGAGTATTTTTAGTACTCTTGCTTCATGTTTAATGAGGAGAGAGACGCAGTCGTAAGCGTTTCTCTCTCTGTGTGTCCTGTTGTTTCTTGAGGAGGGATTGTTTTGATCTGTGGAGGAGTGAAGCTCACACCGTTCTCTCTCTAATGGTCGCACAGGGGACACTCACTGCAGGATTACAGAGTTTAGCCAAACAGCCTTCTGGTCTCTCAGTATGCACACCATCACACTAGAGACACTACCAGAGAGAGAGAGAGAGAGAGAGAGAGAGAGACACTGAGAGAGAGAGACACTGAGAGAGACTGAGAAAGAGAGAGAGAGAGAGAGATGTTTGTGCATTCTCATGTGGGCTGTCCATGTGATGTGATATTAACTCTTATTGATTAGCTGAAGGCTCTCCTCGTGTGTGTGTGTGTGTGTGTGTGTGTGTGTGTGTGTGTGTGTGTGTGTGTGTGTGTGTGTGTGTGTGTGTGTGTGTGTGTGTGTGTGTGTGTGTGTGTGTGTGTGTGTGTGTGTGTGTGTGTGTGTGTGAAGGAGCCCCGCGGGAGATTCGTGTTCCAGATTTGTGTTATTGTTTATTTCTTTAATGAATAAATGTTTGGGTTAGTTGCTTACAGCCCACCCAGAACCTTACATGCAGTAAATGTGCGTCGTCTTGTGTTATCTTAACACACGACACTAAATCAACGCTTCCTCCTATAGAAGTCCAGTCAGACACATCTCTTCTGACATTTAAAAAAAACAATTAAAAACTGATATTTACTGATCGCATGTATCTTAAAAATAAAATGAAAAACAGGTATTTTTGTGAAAACTTGTAAGTTGGTAAAAGCACTTCTTGTATTATTGCCTCCCTATGACAGACACTTTATTGTTTTCTAATCTTTATATGTTGCTTTGGATCAAAGTGTCTGCTAAATATAAATGAATGTGTTTCAGTGACTATAGGCTATTAATTGTTTTTGTTTGGGTCATTGTTTATATCTTAAGGGATATGAAAGTATAAAGTGTTTAATGCTTAAGCAGAAGAGTAATAAGTAAACTTTCTGTCATGAACATGTTGAGAAGTTTAACTAAACACTATTATCAGACTCCAGTGGGTTTGTGCTGGTACTTACAGTAAGAATGTGAAGTTTTAAAGGAATGAATTCATGAGGATTTACAACAGCACAAAACTCACTCACACACACACACACACACACACGTGTACTCATCTCAGGATAACTCAACAGATTGATTTCTCTTGTGTGTATTGTTTGTCCTCAAACACAACTCATTCAGAACATTATTGATTCTATTATTGACGTGCGTGCGTGCATGTGTGTGTCTCTGTGTGTGTGTCTGTGCGCATGTGTGTGTGTGTGTGTGTGTGTGTGTGAATAGTCAATCAGACAGACAGACAGTCAGACAGACAGTAAGGGTTATACAGTGAGACAGCTGGAAGTGTATGAGGAAGAGCGAGTGATGTTGAGCTGGAGAAGGTCGTGCTGTTCTCTTTTATGTAGCAGCAGTGTTTGAGGCGGCCCGCGGCTATATTGATTGTCTGAGACTTATGTTTTATTGAAGAGAGAGATAGTGTGTGTGTGCGTGTGTCTTTTGTTATTATGAGTATATTTTAATTATACCAGGGGCTGTTGAATGCTTTATTCTGATTGGTTGAGAAATAATCTATGGCGGGTGTTGATTATTTTAGTATAACCACACACCTGACTTGTGAAATGTCTTCAAATAACCACCAGAGCAATGTCTGTGGTATAAGAGGAATAATTAACCCCCGGTCCTTTAAATTATTTGATAATAATGCACACCCGCTTCACGTCATGCCACATTTTACCGCCTTGGGTGTGCATCAGGCCCGGATTGGTCATAGGGAGTCCCGGGAGAATTCTGTCCCTGGGCTGCCAGCTCTTATCCAGCCCCACTCACGTAATTTGCCGGTTCAAAATGTAAACACAGGACGCGCAGCTTTCTGCTTTTCAAAGCGCTCGCTTGTGAACACGAGTTTGGTTTCAGACGTGTCTATATTTGAGTGCGCTTGCTGCGCGTCTAAATGAGCGACCTGATACGAATGGCCACTAAAAGTAAAAGGATAAGTCATAGATGCAATAATGAATGGTCTATGAAAAGTCATTATTATTCATCATCTATTGATAACCAAAATCAATTTGATGCAAAACGCATCAGTTTATTGAAAACATTTTATATTAATATAATGTTTTCTCAAATTTTTCTCAAGTAAAACAAAAAATTGTAAAGTCCATTAAATATTTGTTCTTTTCTGACACAAGTTAGGCTTACCTTATTTTATTTGGCAATGTTGATGATCTAAGTACTAAAAATTAAGATAAGGATTTTTATTTTTCCATCTGTTTCTTCTGCATACTTGTTAAATCTTGCTTGTGTATTTCAGGGGCCTCATTTATAAAAGTTTGCGTAGGATTTGCATCAGAAAAGTGGCATACGGATGAAACATAGGACGCGCGTACGCACAGAAATATTCGGATTTATAAAACCGTGCGCACGCACATTCTACGCATTTTTCCCTTAATAAATCACAATCAATTCTAAATGTAGCGCAGCTTTTGCGGCTTCATGACACGCCCATAGTTGCCCATAAATAGTCCGTGAAACGCCCACAAGTTAATATGCATTGATTTCGAAATCATGGCAAACACAGAGAGGAAATCAAAAAAACTTAACTTCACTCAATGTGAAGTAGAAGTTATCGTTGGCGAGGTGGAAAAGAGGAGAAAATGTTGTTTGGAGGGCACAGTGTGGGCATTACTAATGCCAAAAAGGCACTTGAGATCTATCTATCTATCTATCTATCTATCTATCTATCTATCTATCTATCTATCTATCTATCTATCTATCTATCTATCGCCTTAATTTTCTATCTATCTGTCTGTAATTGCATCTATATCTGCTCCGCCAGACGGACACATTGACGAGAATATCAGTTTTGTACATTATTTCGTTCTGTTAACTATATTCTTTATGAGGATGAATTGCACAACATGCCAATATTATTGCAGAACATATTTCACTTGTCTTTTAGCAAATATGTGTTCATTTGAATTTCTGTTGTAATTTTCGATTTATTCATTTATTTTGTTTCACTGCTGATCGATCAAACGGGTGTTCGTGTAGGCTGTTAATTGTAAGACTTGCTTTGTGACGTCTTCATGTTATTTATGAGAGGCAGTGTTGTCATTTTCACTTTCACGTGTTTCTTCCATCCGCCGACGGTGTCGCCATTTCTCATTTCACCCGTTTTTGTGCGTACGCCTGGGTCAGAGCTTGCGTGACGAACAGCACATTTTCCCGTCAAGTCTAAATGCATTGTCCCAGAATTCTCCCTTTTCTGTGTTATTATTGAAACAACACATTTTGTGTTACTTTTTACACAACTTGTGTTTATTTTAACACAAAATCAACACAAAATTACACATAATGTGTTAAAAGCTTAACGTACAAAGATTTGTAAAACATTAACACATCTTTTCTAAGAGTGTATGTTTAATTGAATAATATAAAAATACCTTATGATAGGGCTGCAAGATTACCGTATAGCAAAAATCATAATTGTTTAGTCTGTATTTGCATTGATTTGGAAATGATCTATTAAAAAAAATACAATGAATTGCAAGGCTGTGGAGAATAGTGCACTTTTGCAGACTTGTGTAGGCTACTAAGAATTTAATGATATTATTTTAATATAGTCAGTCGTGATCTAAAGTGGGTCGGTCTAAAGCATGAACTCCTGAAAATGAGTCCCACTCCGGCCCTGCTGTGCATTATTTTCAAATTATTTAACGGCCCGTCATCAATTATTCCTTACATATACTTGAATCCTGTTTATTCATATCTCTCTCATCCGTCTCTCTTTCTCTCAGAGTTTTATGAATCATCTGTCTGACAGCATCTGATATCAGGCTAGTGGTTAGTTTAGTTCTTTATATCTTTTCCCTATAGGGGCTGTGTAAGGTTTTCTCTCTCAGAGTCATTGGACCTTATCATGTGTTGCAGAGTTTCAGCCCGACACGATTATCATTTTTGTGCCCAGTGCCACTTAATTCAATAGCAAGCGCAATTGTGCCCATCTGTTTGCCCATGGGCATGCAGGTCTGAAAACGATGTGTGTTTAGATGCATTGTTGGCACGTTAATATTTTGAAGCAGCTGAAAAACAATTGCACCATTGACCAACTAAAACCTGATCTAAAGTCAATGGCGCAGTATTTCATTTGTTTATTTAAAGGGTGCATTTAATATACACTTATGGGCAGGTGCACAATGTGACATACAGAGATGCACAGCAACACAGAAACATGACAAAAACTCATTGCATGTATCAGAATGAACTATTTAAAGTAATGACCAATGAAACTGGTTTAGTCTCTGGAGAAGCGTTCAGTCTTTGCTCTTGCAAATTCCTGCATGTAAATAGCGAATCCGTCATGGTGCGAGCACAACTAGGAATGGGATACTTTGATTGGTCTGTTGCACGTTACACCCAAAACATGCTCATGGCTCATTAACAGAATAGCTACAACCCTTTCGGACCATGCACCTGACACGCCGACCACTTTTTCCATCAGTAAACTAGGAAAAGGGGATTTGGACACACTCATTGTGCGCTTCAGGCTGTTAAAATAGAACTCAATGCACCTTGTCAATAAGAATCAGACTGAAGCATTATGCAGACAACAGCAGGAACACTGATGACATCACAGATGAAGGCAGTGTTGACCCCGAGACTAACATATATATATATATATTTGGGCAAATGACAATCCTGTCAACTGGCCCGAGCATAGTTCACGTTGACCTCTTATTGTCGAGCCCCACCGTCTTAGTATTGCTTGTATTGTCAGTGTGTTTTCGCTCTGGACTCACATAAAGAGAAAGCAGAAGAGGGTTGAGTTCATAACAGTGCTAGTAGAGACGTCTTTGTCATCTCTATAATGGAGAGATTTCCCACTGGAACCAATTTACTGCAGACAGACCCTTAAAGTAGTTATATTGTGTATGTGACTCTCCTGGCGTCTCTTTACAGGTGTGTTAAATATCTTTCAGAAGGCCCAGCGGACATTTATTACTCTCAGCTTGAAGATTCACAAACTCTTCTTCTTCACGGTAAGAAAAGTTACAGAAAACAAGAAGCTGAAGTGAATGACTTTCCTGGTAATTGGTATCAGTGATGTACAAATGTCTGTATGCCGCATCAGAGATGAGTCCAAGCGGTTTGCCTTCAGTGTGTAAGGATGCGTGCGGTGTTACGCTCGTGGTTTTGAGTCGTGTTCTCTGTCTTTGATTAAATGTCAGGTGAGGTCCACTCATTAACCTCTCTCAATCAATATCAGTACAGCGATAACCTTTCTCGCGCTTTCTACATTTCCCACCAACTGTTGAACTCAAGACTGTGAGCTCGCAGATGTGAAACACAGATGGTCGATTTATTTATTTATTTTCAGAGATGTTGAAAGTAAAGCTGAAGTAGAAGTGGTTGCAGGACGGCGGCTGTAACTGCAGTCACGATAATCCCATCAAACCTGACACGCGTGATCCGGGAGAGGCGTTGACCTTGCTCAAGGACGATCGATCGGATCGATGCCAAACTGTTGAGTCTGATCTGTGCAGGTCTGATGGACACACGTCTCACATAGATGACAGCTGTCGGTTGTCAAGCCAAGTTTGTGGTTTCGAGAACATCAGGCGATGTGATTCTCTGGTCTGGTCTGGTCTGTGAGATCTTCTGAAGGAGGTTTACGTCTGGCCCGTCATTTAACAGACAGATGTTATGGCAGATCTTGCATCTGGTTTTATTGCAGTGTGAAATTGGTGGCTTGGAGGGAGAGATGTTTGTCTAGAGATTGAAACTATTAATAAACCCTTCAGAATAGTTTGACACAAACACACACACACTTGTGACTGAGTGTTATGGTGCTTATACAGTTGTGTGTTTTAATGGAGGATTTTGATAAGGAACGCAGCGTATAAAGAGTTCAGACAGCAACAGATTCAAAGTGTTTGTCTGAATAAAACGCTACAGTTTGAGCAAACAATTCAGTAAATATACAAAAGGTTTGGCAAGGTGAACGCATTCACTGACTCTTTTAATCAGATTGAAAACAAATAAATAAATAGAAGTGAAATAATGTGAAACTACAGTCTAAAGCAGTGGTCGGCAACAAAACTGTCCCGTCAGCATTAATATCTGTCCTGCGGCGCAGTCAGATGATTTTTATAGCGCCTGCTTCTGAAATAGATCTGTCACGACAACAACAGTTACTCACAATCGCACAAATGCAGTCACACGAGGAAACGCTCGCTCGACTCTCTTTATGCTTTCACAGCTGGACAACATGAGACTTTGTGTCGGGGGTGACACGTGATCTTTTGTTTCACAATCTGTGTCCAGTCAGTCTAGGTAATGAAGACACGTGTGGCTATATCAGAGCAGGTCTTTTATGTTAAAACTTGATCCATGCAATAAGCTGCGAACCAAACAATAACGCCAATTTTAAGGTATTTAAGTAATTTTGTTCAATTATTCTTTGAGTAGTCCTACATGTTTTGGCACACCATCTACTGGCAAAATCTTTCTGTCTGATGCCAAACTTGCTGACACCTGCTTTTAAAGCAACACTATCTAGCATTGGCTCACGGTTTACCCATGTGGTTGATAATAAGTGAAATTGTCTGTTACCAGTGTTGTAATTACTGTGGTTGTATAAGCAGGGAAATAGATGTGAATTTGTTGACTAAGCTGTTGGAGCTGTGAATGCAGAAATGGGCAACGCTACTTGAACACCAAACTTACCAAAGTGTGTTTGTTGTCGCTCAGAGACCGCTCAGATTAAAGTGTCATTGTTTTATCCTCCATTTTAAATATGTGTTGATTTAGTGCACTTGGATTATTACTTTGGTTTCTTTAACCAGATATTATAGAAAGTTTCTAATAAAACGTAATGTTATTTGAAAGAGTTAGGTTACTTCAATATTAGTTATTTTTTAAGTTGATTAGGTAAAAAATATTGATATCAAGAATCTGTCAAATGTTCTAAAAAAACCCCTATTTTATTATATCGCCCAGCTCTGCTTGAATGTTAACATTTTTAGGGCTTAAAAACAAAAAACTTTTAGTCTTTTATTAATTTGTAAATAAATCTGTGAATGGCATGCATGCGTGATCATGGATTGACTGTATTCTGTTTAAGCACTCTTTGCCTGTGTACTGTATTTACTACACTGTAAATATAATCTGCTTTAACAGCACCATTAATATATTCACTTTACAGCCTCTTATTGCTTTAATCCCAGTTTAACCTTAAAAAGGCCTAATGATGTCATTTGTCTGTGTTTGTTTTTATTGGATAAATGTTGTTAATAAACAGCAAGTGTGGCAAAATGAAGAGTTTGTGTTTACAGCATATAAAGTAATTGAATGAAACCCCAGTTATAAAGTATGTTATAGTCAGATTTCTCAGAAGTAAATAGTGCAGATCAGATTTCTATTAGATTGCTTGAAGAGTAATGAACGTCTTGCATATCCAGTGAAGTGAAGTCTGATGGATTTACTCTTGGACCGGATCATTGACGTTTGTTTCAAGATCAGGGTGAATGCTCGTCATTTCAAGTGTTTTCAGATGAATCCTCTAACTACTTCTGTTCTTGCCATGACTGTACTACCATCAGTTCCCTTAAACTGACTCTCTCTCTCTCTCTCTCTCTCTTTCTCTCTCTCTCTCTCTCTCTCTCTCTCTCTCTCTTTCTCTCTCTCTAAACATAATTTTAATTATATTAATATGTTAATGTGTCAAAGGAGAATTGGCCCTTGCAGTTGAATCTGGTTTCTTTCAAGGTTTTTTTCTCCTCTGGAGTTTTTGTTTCTTGTCACTGTTAAGTTTGTCTTCATCACTGTGAGTTTACTGATATTAGGGTTATAATGAAGGTTTGTGAGGTTTTTACGGGTTTTAGGGTTGATGGGATATAATGATTTCTAACTTATTAATGCTAATTGTACATGTTATCTATATTTGATGGTATTATTACAAACGTTTTATGTAGGCTACATCATATCTTAATTTTTCTTTGATATTTGAAGAAATTGAATATGATTATGTGTCACCTGTCAATAGCACCATAAGTCTTATTATTAGCACAAGCTTTTGCAACTTACAGCCCACCAGTGACTGTTTAAACATTCAGAGGACCACCTTTCTAAACATGACAGAATAACAGAGAAACAGTAATGCATTGTGACATGACTTTTGTGTCAGTAAAATGACACCTGGTGGTACTCCTGTCGATGAACGAGGAATGCCAATAGAAAAACCAAACCACACAGGTGTCATTTTGAGCAGAAAAATAAAAACATTTAGTGTGGAAGATGTAAAAATGGACTTTTAGGCTTAAACTTTATCTTAATTAGTATTCAACGGTAGCACCTTTTGAGAAATTACACCTTTATATGGTCGCAAAAGAATTAGATTCAGATTTTGAATAGGCTTTCTGCAAAGAAAACAAGTTGAAATTCATTTTAAACAACACATTGCTAATGTTTTAACATTTATTCAAAAGTGAATATTTGATGAAATAACCCTGATTTTTAATCACATATTTCATATGTCCTTTCATGTCACTCCTGAGGTCTGAAGTCAAGAGACGCTGAACTGAAATGAAAACATGATTATAAAAGGCAAAACTGAAGTGGTCTATTCATTTTTTCGGCGGCTGTATAAAAAATTATTTCTACTTTATACACATGCAGTGAATTCAAATGCGTCATGTGTGTGTGTTTGGCTTATGCGTTATTTGACACATAAGCCAAACAACTGAAAGACAACTGAAAAAATCACACAAAAGGGAGCCTCAAAAAGTGATGCTGAATGCATGTCAAAAAGCAGCACTATAGTAGGGAAAACCTTGAGTTTGATTTGCTTCCTTTCAGGGTATCACACACCTGAGCGCTGTGGACAGCTGTTGTAGTTGCTGCCAGTGTGGACGTGCTGTTTGTGTCCCCCTTAACACATCATCTGAATGAACATGCGTTATATCTGATGTGATGTGACTGCTGCTGCGATATTTAAACAATATTTGAGCTTTTAGATCATGCATCTTGAATGAGCGTTTTTAATAAATGCATAAGAAAAATCTGATGCGAATATAACGTTTATAAAGATTTTTTGAAATCATTTATCAGTAGTCTTCCACTGCCTACGCGGTCCACCAGATGGCGCTGTGGGGATCACTGGTAGACTGCGGCCCACTGGTTGAGAATCACTGCTATAGATAACTGTTTTTTGGTGCTACATAATGATTAATCGCGACTAATTGTTTGCAGAAAAACAGTTTTTGTTTACATCATATATGTGGTGTAGCAATTAATCGTTTAGTCGTGATTAATCGTTTTCCAGCCCTATTATTTTTACAGTTAGTGCTGCGAGTATGTAGGCTACATCTTATTGAAATGTTGATACTGATAGCACTATACATATAATGACCTTTATGCAATGTAATTTTTTCTACAATGAACTTGCTAATGAACTTGTATTTTGTAATAATATCATACAGTATATCCTACACTATATGGGCTCTATCATACACCCGGCGCACTGCGCGATCCAAGTGTCTTTTGCTAGTTTCAACCCTGCGCGATGATAATTTTCACGTTTAGTGCCACGTTGTTTAAATAGCAAATGCATTTGCGCCCACTTTTGCGCCCATGGGCGTTCTGATCTAAAATCGAGGTGTGTTCAGGCGCATTGTTGGCGCATTGCTATTTTGAGGCAACTTAAATTGACCAACAAAACCAACTACGCCATTGACCTACAAAAACCTGCTCTAAAGTCAATGGCACAATATGTTTTTTGATATTTAAAGAGCATTAGTAATATGCGCCTATAAACGGGACGACAACGCAGGTTTGCTTATCACACACATGAATGCGCAGCAGCACAAAAACGCTCTTAAAAATGAAAGATTAAAGGATTGAATGTAAAATATTATTATTGAGTGTCTTGGACATAAATGAGAATCGATTATGAGACGTTAGAAGGTGTAAATAGCTGCGCGGCAGTGGCTCAGTGGTTCATGTAGGTTCTCTACAAACCGGAAGGTTGGTGGTTCAATCCCCGGCTCCACCGGACCAAGTGTCGAGGTGTCCTTGAGCAAGACACCTAACCCCAGCTGCTCCCGACGAGCTGGATGGCACCTTGCATGGCTGAAACCGCCGTCTGTGTATGAATGAGTGTGTGAATGGGTGAATGTGAAGCTAATTGTAAAGTGCTTTGGATGGCCATTGGTCTGTTAAAAGCGCTATATACAGTAAATGCAGTCCATTTACCATTTTACCATAGCCTGGTAAGTAAATAAATGCTTTGCTTTAAACAAATGCATCAGTTTTTTTTTTTAATACTACCTCATGGATGTATTGTCTATGTTGACTCTGTACCTGTGGATATGGTGAGATGAGAAACATTTTAAGTAATGCTTTTAAAAAAAACATGGCGCTGTCCAAGTGCTGAAACGCTTCTGCTCTCCACACGTTTGTAAATTCTTTAACTCTTGTTTGTATTTTTAGAGTACAAACCCTTTCTTGCAGATTTGCTAATTATTTTATGAGATTACAATGATTATGTAGAATATCAATACATTTACAGTGATTAAAAGCCTGCTATTTGTACTTCTATCACTAAAAGAAAACATCTTTTAAAGATTTTAATACAAAAAATAACAATTTCAATACAAGTGAAAAACAACACAATTATTTTACATTATTCTTAAACTGGGAACTTCTTCCTCCGCTTAGTTTTTCAGTTTACAAAGTCTGTCATCTAAATAGGGATTAAACATAGCGCCAGCACAACTGGCTTTGAAAGGGGATGAGATATAAGACTCTCATTGGTTTATTGCACGTTACGCCCAAAACAAACCCATTACTCATTAGGAGAATATGAACAACCCGTTTCATCTGTGTGTTCGGCACACAAACCATTTTTCCCGTCGTTAAATTAGCAATTTTAACCATTTAGACCGTGCGCTTTAGAAAATGCGCTTAGATAAAATAGGGCCCCAAATTTTATCCTGTGCATTTTATATTATGTGCGTGCATGTCTGTACTTCTCTGTGTTCACTGTATGACCTGCTTTGCTGCAGTGCAAAATTCTGAAAGCACTAGAAATAAATTAGAGCTAAATAAATTAGTCTCTCTCTGTCTCTCTCTCTCTCTCTCTGTCTCTCTCTCTCTCTCTCTCTCTCTCTCTCTCTCTCTCTCTCTCTCTCTCTCTCTCTCTCTCTCTCTCTCTCTCTCTCTCTCTCTCTCTCTCTCTCTCTCTGGTAACAGGTCTCTTTGAGTTCATTTAGAGTCAGTGCTGTCTGGTGTGTTGAAAGCCGAATGAGTGTGATTGTGTAAAGCGAGAGATTAGCAGCGCGTTGTTTTCCCGCTTGTGCTTTTCTGTGTTAATTAAGAGCAGCTATGACATAAAAGACATTTGTATAATTCAGCATTTACATGTGTGGATGTATTAATGTGAGTGGCAGCGCATTAATGTGTGTGGATTAAAGAGAGAAATATTCTCTTCATCCAGTTCAACATTCAGACTCATTAATGGTGAAGCATCTGGAGAGGCGCTGGATCTCGGGGGCTTCGCTCTGCGTTTGCTGTGGGTTTTAATGTGCGTGTGAAGCGTGTTGTGTAAACCGCTTAAGATGGAGGACAGATGGAATTCATTAATTTAGAATCTGCAAATGAAGCTACATAAAAGTTGCTGCCAATTATTTCCACTCAGAGACTTTATTCTGTCACGCTCTCTTGAGGAGGATATGCAGCGAAAACGCACAAACACTTACACACACACACACACGCGCAACCAGTCGATCTTTTTGAGGACAATAAAGTGATGAATGTTTTATGGATGTTTCTTTATCTCAGCTGTGTATTGTTGAAGCGTTTGCTGAACCGTGACAGTCACACCAGCAGCTAAATAAATCATGACAAATAACAAAACTACACTTCATCTCTTTACCCGTTTCCTTTCTCAATCACAAGTATTGAGCATGACGGGCACTAGATGATGTCATTATTACACGTCATTATCTGTGCTGTTGCCTAGTGATAGAGAAGTGTGAACGGCTGAATCAGACCGTGTTCTCACTGATCCAGGTTCAGCTCTTTGGCTTTAAAGTTAAATATACTGATGATTTTTTTGTTTTTTATTTGACAGCTTAATTTCTTCTGCAGTCACTGTGCAGGAAAATATTCATGCAAATGACAAACATCCATCAATAAAAGACAACTCCTTCACCTTGTAAACTAATCACAAAAGATCTCTCAACTTCTCGCTCTCATTTCAGATTTTTGCTGCATTTTTCTCGCATCACATTGGTTGAGGAAGTTAAATGTTATGCATTGAAAGATCTGAAGGTTTTTTACAAGTGAAATTTGACAACCTTGAGATTCCTCCTGTATTTAAGCAGCGAGTTATGGCTTCAGTCCTTTGATGATGTCCACCAGGCGTCTCATTAGATCTGCAGGCGTCTCTGATTGCTCTGTCTTCTCTTATCTCTCTGTAATCTCCTCACAATTAAACTCGCAGCTCTGGCGTGTCAGTCGGGATGAAGCGTTTCTCAAGTACATCGTTGAGGAAAGTAAACCGCTAAGCTTCGGCATTAACCCGCGCTGCAGCCGGCGGCCTGTGAAATAGGCTTCACTTCACGGCGTTTCCGTGCTGATCGCGGCACATCTGTCCGACCGCCGCTCATTTCCCAGCGTTCTGCTCGGAGGTCTGCCTGCTGTCAGCGGTGCGCTGCTACTGAGGTTTAAACCCGGAGGCCGGCGGTTTCTCAGTCATCAGTCGGAGCGGACGCCGTCGGGGCCCGCAGATGCTCCGGCTCTTCTGTTGGAAGTTTCCAGAAACGGTGCTGGATGATTGAGGGCTGCTGTATGAGCATTTCCAGAAAAATGCCGTATTGTTCCCCTTCTGTATAGAGGGATGTGTTTCCATAGCAACCAAACAATTAAAGCATTCAGCGCAGAATAATGAAGGATTTTTAGTTTACTGGTGTTTGTGATCACATGCGCTTCACTCTCTGTTATGTTGGAATCACAAGACGATGAGTTACTGTCGACTGTATGAAATGATGTTTAAACCCTACATCAGATCAGATGAAACATACGCAACTGTGATCCAATCGATCCTGTGCTGTAGTGAACCTTAACTGCAGGGTTCCCACGGGTTCTTGAAATCCTTGAAAGTTTGTGAATCTGGGGGGGGGGGGGATTCAAGGTCCTGGGCAGTTTTTGAAAATATACATACATAGATACAGTTCATTGAAAGTGCTTGAATCTATTTTATGCAAGAAGTTTTCTGGAAAAAAATCGATTAAAACTTCTGTATGTGAATGTTGATTCATACCAAAATGCTTTTTTGCATAGTTGTGACACATGAAAACGTCCTGGGTTATGTATGTAACTGTTGTTTCCTGAGAAGGGAACGAGACGCTGCGTCTCTCTTGTCATACTTCCTGTGTCCCTGTAATGCCGTCTTTGGCAATATTTCAGATAGCGATATACTTCCTGACTCCCGCGTCACCCTGTCTTTGTCGTTAAGTCTCATCATTGGTTGAATTTAATATAAACATTCAGACGCACTTACTCCTGGAGGTGTCCCCAAAGTGTCATCGCAGTGACACAGCGTGAGTTCCCTTGAAAGGGAACTGTAACAATGTATCTTAAAAGATAACACAATGTAACCTTGATCTCACTTAAAATGTGTCCCCACATTTAGTCCTTGAATTTGAGGGTATTGGACCTGGAAAGTCCTTGATTTTGGCATTAAATAAATAAAGTGTCAGAAGACTTTCTATTATTGTATGATGACAGTAAATCTAAAAACTTAGATTGACCATGTAAACAATACTTGCCTTTTAAATTTGTCAAAGCATATAAACACGGACAACATTAAAAGACTTAATTAGACCATAAAACTAATATAACTTACCCAATCTGTCATATAGTAATGACTATGGCAAACCAGCAGTATATATTGCCATATAGAAGACAGCTACACCATTAAGTAGAAGTTAAAGTGGCGCATGCACAATACAACACCAGAACGCCTGCCATTCACAGCTGTTGCTTAAAGTCTCCACTGATAAACAGACAGATTAACAGACAGATTAACAGACAGATTAACAGACAGATTAGGTCTCATATCCCGCCCTGTACAAACCCATTTTTACCATAAACAGTTAATGCAAACTGTTTATGGTTGAATGCTTATCCGCATAATAATGAGACTGGCATCCAATTGTTTGTTCGCAAGATGGTATACCCTCCACCAATAAATGCAAGCCAGGGGTGCATTTCCCAAAAGCATCTTTAGCAAACTATGGTCACTCTATTGGGAAAGACAGAGCCTGCGACCATAGTTGCTTTTGGGAAACGCACCCCAGATTGGTAATCATACAGCATTATAGATGGACGGGGCTCACCACAGCATTTATATGTTTACAGCAGTTAGGGTATCTTTATAAAAAACACTAAAATATAAAAAAATTTAAAAAATTAAACTCTTTGTATGTTTTGATCATCGCTCTGAATTTGATGCGATTATTTCAGCTTTTTGCTCAAAATTTTGATTTTTTTGAAGAAACCTACCTGTACCCATATTTAAGAGGTTATAAAAATAACCAAAAATGCTGGTAGGTAACGGAGGGAAGGGAATGAGTTGTTAAATTGCACACGTGTAAGTAAATATATTTGTTTAGAGGTGAACGCATGTTTTTCCATACCGGTTTTGTTATGAACACCCCAGTGAGCACTATTATAATGGAAACATAGAGAGTCGGTTAGCGTTTGTCCAAGAGTTTAATGGCTGTATTTCTACACTTTGATGTTTGGTGATAAATATGCATTATTTGTTTATTTACACTGTTTTGTGCAGTTATATAATGGAAGGGTATTTGATGCTATCATGTATTCATGTATTCGGCTATCTCCTCCTCCTCCTCCTCCTCCTGGGCTCCTGTCCTAGACAGTCTGACGGCGAGACAGCGCTGATTAAATATTTAAACTTATTTTTGTGTAAGATTGGATTTTACAAGGAGATGTAGGTTTATATGAAACAATTATCACTCAGTACAAGTGCAAATAACACGGCAGGATTTATTCTTCATAATAATGTGGATCTAAAGTTTGATATGGAGTGAATTTAAATGTGTTTGTAAAATCTCTTTGATAACTGCTGGGTGGATTGCTGAAGGCTACAGGTTGCTGGTCAGGTCAAAGATATCTCAGAAAATGTTGAAATGTTGTTTATTGATTGTGTAAAAGAAATGAAACAGATATACAAAAACAAACACGAATATATGAGTAAATATTACAACAATTAAATAAACTCCACTAGTAAACAGATTTACAAATAATTCACTACTATCTGATTACTTACATTGTGATGCAGACACACGTTTACACAATCAATGAACATTTGGTAATTTGGCACTGCTTTTACTCACTAAACTATTTACAACACGCAGCCTTAACTCCATTATACTACTAACTCTCTCGGTCCATTACCTGGCAAACCTGGCGCCAACTTTGGAACAGTCCCATATCTGAGGAAATGACGGGAGTGATTGGGAAAGTCCATGTATTGAGGAATATAAATTCAACAGCATGTGTGGCATGTATACTTATATTCGTCTATCATTTACTTTTTCAGTCTCACTTAAATTCACAACATCACCATCTGAAAACATGCGTACACCAGTTCCCGTGTTTTATGAATGAGACCGCAGGGCTGTGTGGATTTTTTCTGATGGTGTGTAACAGATAAATGAATTGAACAGCAGCTGATGGGTGTAACATCTTCATTTCATCTGAATCTGAAGAGCTGTCAAACTCTCTAAGTGTAAATCTCTAGGCTCTTTATATTTACTACAGTAAAGGAGAAAGTGTGTCTCTGTCATAATGAACACAGATTCACTCTTCTTTTGGGATTGATGTTTGTCAGTCTGTGATCATTGAGTCTGTATTATATACTGAGGAGGATTCATCTCTGCTTCTTACAGTCGTGAGATGTTTCTGTTTAGTGTCTATTTTAGTTCACTTTGATTTTTACTTTTATTATCTCAATGATCTTAAGTTAAAGTTTTATTTTCTTTAATGATTAGTTTTATTGTGGTTAGTTTGCGTTCATTAGTGCTGGTCTGGAGTTAACATATGGGACTGGTTTAAGGTCTTAATGGCTTCATACTGAAGTGTGTTGGGGGGACTTGAGTATGACCCGAATTTAAGAGAGCGTTTTTGTATGTGTATTATTAAGAGATATCTGCCTAGTTCAGCCCTTCATGTATTAGTATGTGTTCTTCTCTCAACTCTTAAAATCAGGGTTCAAAATGACTGAGGACTCCTGGGGTCCCCTAAAATGTAATTATAAAATATTCTGAAGACTACCTTGCTAGACTATATACTGTAGGCAAAATTATATGGACCAATTTTAAAGGTGGGTTAATGGTCTTGGGATGTTTTTCATGGTTTGGGCAAGGCCCAGTGTTGTAGTGGTGTCTGGAGAAGTGGCATTGCTATAATCTAACAACCCTTTAACTCTTGACCAACAAACTTACAGCACCTTATATAAATTTCATCCCTGACATGACAAAGTGAATAACAGGTCATTCTGTCCTTGAGCAAGGAAGTTAACTAAATCACCATAATAAATTACTATTATTATGGTAAAACATTTGGCTGTATTAAATACATTTTAATGAAGACATCTGTGAAGAATAAGTGTTGACCAATATATCTACAATTTCATCCAACAACAGCTATGTTATTATAACATAAGCACAATTTACCCTTGAAACAAGTCTGTGATTTTTCTTTTTCTCTCCATGATGCAGGATTCTAAATAAAGAAAAATAATATTAGCTTCTTACAGAGCTCTCATGTACACTCGTTCATGCTCAAATCACATTCACTTTAATCGACTCACAGACTTGAATTAAGTCCTGGTTATCTTCGTAATCACTGACTGGACAATTAGGTTATTATGCAAGCTTTGAATAACTAGTCTAGCTGCTATACCTGCTGTTAGCTGGCAGATTATTTGGCTTTACACATACAGCTCTTCTAATCATTAGGGGAGACCTGGGCTGGTTGTCTCATGGGTTGGCTGTCACACTGCTTATTCCAGACATACTACATGGCACTGTGGTACAATTTTGATATCTATTTGTTAGCCTTTAATCAGACACAAAACATTGAGGTTAGGAGACAATTTTTTATTTTTATGGGTCAGAGAAAATTTCATGTTGGTGTTGTTTTTGTGTTGAGATCTTGTAGGATATTAGTCATTCAAAAACCAAACACTCATTAAAAAGCTAAAAGTAGTAGCTTTATTTTGAGTCATCTTTTAGTGATCAAGTTAAAGCCGTGTGGCAGCTAGCTTATCATGTTTGTCAAGAAGTCAGTTGGGGATGGTTGTCACATAGCTTGCGGGGTTGGTTGTCACATAAGAATATTGGACATGTAGACCTTTTAAGACTGTTTGTCTGTTTGTTTGTTTGTTTGTTTTTGTTTGCTGTTAAAATAAAATAAATAAAGCATTAAATAAAGAGGTTTTAACACTAAAAATTATTTCATTTTATTTCTCAACACAGTAGACAATTCAGTAACTGATCACCCACTTTAATCTCATTGTTTAAACATAATGGACATTGATGACAACTATCATAGGAGTGGTATTCATATTAAAACTTATTTGCAGTTTCTAGCTTAAAAAAACTAAAAAGTTACACATTATCTTTTCAGATCCCAATTTATCACTGAAATCCTATTGAACCACTTTAGGGACAACCAACCACAACCATTATGGGGTTGGTTGTCACATTGTGTCAGAGTGTCTTTGATGGTTAATTACTTCCTGTTACAATACATTCTAAAAGTAAAAAGTATACACATTTAAAGCCAAGACCCCAAGGTTTTATTTCAGTAAAAAACAACAACCCCGGTCTCCCCTACACTGAGTATCTAATTAATGCAACTTTTGATATAGGATCTCAAACTCTTAATATTTTAGTATAAGCAATTATTATGGAAATATAAACATAATAGGATTTTCATTCAGGATTTCACTCTTTGTGAGTTTTAATTTTGCCGCGTTCAGCTACAGTACGTGTCTGCGCCTGAGAACCACAATAACAACCTGTGACTCTAATAGCTGCGCTGATTGCTGCCTGATTGCGCTAGGAAAGAAATGAATTACTATTATAAATATAAAACGTCACTAAAGACTTAAACTTTCACAATCATTTTTATTGTAGTTTATTTAACTAAGTTCGGGAGGAGCATGGTAATGTGATCCAACCAATCAGTGCAAAGAAGTGACTATAAATGGCAGTCCCTCACCTCTGTCCTGTGAATTTTTTGCGGCATCCCTCCTCCACCCCATCACCTCACTCTCATCTAGATTCATTCATCACAATTAAAGAGAGGGGAGTACTCTGGGTTTGGGCTAAAATTTCGAGCTCGGAACCCTCTCCTTCTACAGCACACCAAATATGCTTTATCTCATACCCTATCGATTACATGATAATGCAAACTCGTGAAATGTTAAAAATACATTTGTCAAAATCCAAAAATAAATTCTTATGGGGGTCCCTAATGACTTTTGGAGGGTCCTGGACCCATAGATGTCTCGCCCGCGCTGCTGGCGGCCATCTTTTGGCGGCCATCTTACCACAGGGCGTTCGCTCACTCGTAGCATTGAGTTTTAATGGTGCAGGTACTTTTAAATGACCATAACTTGCATAAGTTTTACAGATTTTCAAACAGTTTGGTTTGTTATAAACGCTAAAGATGTACCTATGACACTGCATACTTAAACCTGAAACATGTTAAAGCATCAAGAATTATAGCCACATTAATAACATTTGTAAGAAACCAAACGGTTTGAAAATTGGTAGAAAATTGAGCAACTTGTGGTCATTTAAAAGTATATACACCATTAAACTCGAGCTGTCTGTGGTTAGATGTGGTAAGATGGCCAGGTGATGACGTTAGAGACTCCGCCGTAACACATCTAGCCTTTATTATACATATCTATGCCGGCACCCCCCCAGACCCCTCATTTTGAACCCTGCTTTAAATACTTTTACAGAATTCAGCATGCAGGGATTACACTGGAAAAACATCCTATTCAATCCCTACATGCTGAATTATGTACAAAATGTCCAATCTCTCTCTCTCTCTCTCTCTCTCTCTCTCTCTCTCTCTCTCTCGACAGTTGTTTAGAAGGGATTGATGTGATGTGAGCGTGTGTTGATCCTTTTCATCTATTTTTGATGTTGAATGTTGAAGTGTTGAAGTTTTCTCCAAGTGTTGTGTTTCTGTGTTTTTGTGTCTGTTGGGTTTTCATGAATTGTGTGATTTCATGTAGTTGCTGTGATCTTTTGTGAGGCAATAAACGTGTTAAGAGTTGTTTCAGGTTCTGTCTTTCTGTGATTCTTTCAGTATAATAACAGAAACTCTAGTATGAGGACTATGAGGTTTAGATCAGAATAGATCCTCCTGACACATAGCAGAGCGTCCATCTTTCTCTAGAGAGTCGAGGAAATGATTTGTGAAATCACACAGCGTTGCGATGCGCTCTCGCTTGTCATGCTTATTTTGTCATCTCTTTTGCCAGCAGAAACGATTATCTGCAGACGTGCTCGCATGCTAATTTCAGCTCGGGTTGTTGTGCGTCGGGTCTGGAGGGCGTCTGTCATTCATTCAGAGCGATAGCGCGATCACTATAACAACACCCACCGCCTGCAGCCGCTACCCCAACTCGCCGCATTAAGTCATATTACCTGCGGCGTCGCATTTCATGGGCACCGGGCAAAGTGATGCACAGAGACCTTGGATGAAATGAAAGGCGTTATTTCTCACACTGCACCTGACAGCCATGAACCCATTTAAATGCATTAGAATATACGGGACACCCTGCGTCATCTTTCTCTCTCTCTGACTTCCACCAGTAAAGCGCTCATCTCTCCCCACAATAAAGAGATGAACACTGGTTGCTGGAGTACAGCGTGACAATAAGCCTGGAGTTGTTGCATCATGAAGGTCGCTGGAGAAATTGCAGAAATGTTTGATGGGTAATCAATATTTTTGACCTTCTTGCTCTTTCTGTGTGTGTGTGTGTCTGCAGGGCGTTTGAAGCTGACTGTTTTAATGTAGAAAGTTCAGAAGAGGGAAGGAAGAGAAGTTGATTGTAACTTTGGTTAGTTAAAGATTAATGATCTAAGCGTATGATCTAAAGTGCACCGGACATGGTCTAAATGTCCAAATCCACTTTTGCTAGTTTAACGATGGGAAAAATGGTTTGTGCGCCTGGTGCACAGTCTAAAAGGGTTGTTCCTATTCACGTAATGAGTAATGGGTGTGTTTAATAAACCAGTGAGAGTCTCAGCTCTCATCCTCTTTAAACTGTTGCGCTGATCGCACCAAGACGATTGCCTACGGC